>NC_064620.1:604121269-604434906 GCF_023898315.1 Schistocerca nitens | reverse complement strand
TTTTACAAATGAGGTTCTGTTTAAGTTATAATTTACGTAAAATTAATATCTTTATAAAATATTTTTTTACATTAAGAGATTTAATAAAACATTTTTAAAGTGTTAAAAGCTTATGTAAATTTCTCTTTGATTTTAAAGTGTTTTGCCCGATGGTTATAAATCCCTTACGTGTCTGGCCGTCTAACTCTGACTGACGGATAAGATGGCCCAAGTATTACATTTTTTGTAAGAATGTTTAGCTAGTACGAAATGTGATACATCCTTGTAAACGAAGTCGACTTTTGTTTTTTATAAACTGTATTGGCAAAAAATCATGGTCATCTATCCCGGATTTACCACATGTATATATAGAAAACGAGGAAGCAAAGTTGTAAACCTAATATATATATATATAGGACATATATATATATATATAGGACACTAATTCAGACAGGCAAACTTCATAATCTTACAACAGAACTCAACAAACAGAAAATTCAAATCCTTGCTCTCCAAGAGACCAGATTCACTGATTCAGAAACAATAGACTACAACAATTACCGTATCTTTAAAAGTAAAACAGACAAGAAAATTGGCAAAGGAGCTGCAATATTTGGCATGGCTTTTATTGTAAATAAGGACACACTTGACTCTGTTATAGACATAAATCAAATCAGTAACAGACTAATGACCATGCGAATCAAGCACACCAACAAAATATATACATTTATTAATGTTCATGCACCTACCAACATTGCCAACAAAAAAGAACCGGAGAAGACAGAAAAATTTTGGGAAAAACTCGAAACTGAAATGTCCAAAATTCCAGAGGAGGATGTAAAAATTCTTCTAGGGGATTTCAACGCGCAAATTGGCAAAGAGAGGAAATATAAAAAAACAGTCGGTAATTACCCTGCACACAAATTCACAAACAAGAACGGCATGAGACTCATCGAGTTATGTCAGCAAAACAACCTAAAAATCGTGACAACATCACTTCGAAAAGACCCCAAGAAACAAAAAACATGGAGATCACCAAACCTTCAGCTTGGTGAATTTCAAATAGACCATGTTGCGATCTCCTATGACTTCCAGAAAGAAATACACGACGTTCAAGTCCGCAGAGGGGCAAATATAGATTCTGACCACTACCTTACCAGAGTTAAAATTAAATTCACTCCAAAAAGGAAACGCCAAAGGAAATCACCACTAATTCCCATATTTGACTTGAAAAATATCAAGGAATCAGAAATTACAGAAGCATGGGATAAACAACCAACAAACAACTGGAAAGATTTCCGAACGAAAATTATACAGAAAGCAAGAGATTTGATTCCGTTAAAGAAAATATCCAAGCATCCATGGTGGAATTCGAATTGTGATAACGCATTAGAAGAGAGACAACAAGCCTTTTTAAATTACAATTGTGACAAATCAGAAACCACACAACAAACATTTTTCAAAGTGAGAAAACAAACAGCTAAAATACTTAGACAAACTAAAAGAAAATACCTTAATGAACAGCTAAACACAATTGAAGAAAACTTTAAGAACCACAACACTCAAGATTTTTATAAAATATTCGCAAATCAAATCAAAGGATACACTCCACAAAATCTCTGCTTCCGGAAACAGAATGGAAAATTGGCACTAACTAACAAAGAAAATTGCCAAGAACTAGTTAAATATTTCTCACAACTCCTAAATTGCCCACAACCAAGTACAAGATTCCCCAGATTACAACCAGAACACACGAATGAGACTTCACTACCACCATCTCAAGAAGAAATTTATAGTCACATTAGAAAACTCAAAAATAATAAATCATCGGGAGAAGATGGAATTGTAGCTGAACTACTGAAAAACCTTGGTCCAAATTCGTTAAAAGAGATCACTAGCATCATCCAAGAAATTTGGCAGACAGAAAATATCCCAGAGGAGTGGAAGTGTGCACTAATTCACCCATTGCACAAAAAGGGAGAGAGATCAGACGTAAACAACTACAGAGGCATTTCACTTTTACCAGTTACCTACAAAATTCTATCTGCATGTCTCCTAAAGAGGGCACAAGAACAACTAGAACATACAATTTCAGATTACCAAGCAGGCTTTCGTCCTAATAGATCATGCCCGGAACAGATATTCAACCTTAAAACTATTTTAAAGATTAAAGCAATCAGGTCAAAACCAATAATCTGCACATTCGTTGATTTCAAAAAGGCATACGATTCCATAGACAGACAGTCTCTATGTCACATTCTCGAAGAACGAGGCCTAGACACTAAAACCCGAAAACTAATTGAACAAACACTAACAGAAACCAAATCAAAAATTAAATTCAGAGGGGAAATTTCGGAACCATTCTCAATTAAAACAGGAGTAAGACAAGGAGATGGGATCTCACCACTATTATTCAATATAGTTTTGGACAAAGTTATGAAAGAGTGGGAAGTAACACTAAGGAAACAAAGCTTGTGGAAGCCAATTGAACTAGGAAGAGGTAAAGGAAAATTGAACATCCCTTATTTAGCGTTTGCAGATGACTTGGCAATTATAACTGACAGTGAAGAAACAGCAGTAAAACAAATTGAGACACTTAAAGAATGTGCTGAGAAGGTTGGCCTGCAAATCTCCTTTGAGAAGACAGAATTCATCTGCTCAAAATTAGATATTTCGAAACTAAAAACAAAGTATGGTGAAATAACTAGAGTCAAGCACTTTAAGTATCTCGGTGAAGTTATTGAACCAACAGGACTTGAGAAAATAGCACAAAAAAACCGATTACAGAAAATCAAGAAAGCATTCGGACTTATTCAAAATATATATAACAAGAAATGTCTATCAAAAGGCACTAAAATCAGACACTACAACACAGTCATCAAACCAACAGTCACATATGCAAGTGAAACACTCTCCCTGAATAGAAAATTAGATTTACACGAAATTAAGAAAGTAGAGAGAAAAATTATTAGAAAAATCCTAGGACCACGATACACACAAGATGGATACAGGCTGCAGACTACCGAGACAACCGAAAAAATATCAAACATCGAGGCAGATATCAGGAAGAGGCGGATGAAGTTTTATGGACATATAGACAGATTACCTGGAAACAGGTTAACTAAACGTCTATTGGACTATATGACATCACTTAAGGCAACAATACCCTGGGTAACTGAAGTTAAGAAGGATTTGAAAAAGGCAAAAATTGACATAACAAACACATCAGACCGGGATACATTCAGAAGAAAAATCGACAAGTGGAAGTTTACTCCAGAGACGGAATCTAAACCTTTCCGACCAAAGTGGACCGAAGAAAGGAAGAAGGCCTTTGGGGAGGCAATGAAGAAATACTGGGAAAATAAGAAGAACATTAAGAAATGTTAATCACCTGCTTATCGTTCTCCCATGGGGACATTCGCTAATAATAATAATAATATATAGGACATCATTATCGAAAGAAATTGATGCGTTAGAGCCCGGCAGTGAAACACAGACGGCCACAATACAGCGATAGACACGTAAAGGTAATTTTACAGCAGGTCAGTGCTCGACCCCATGTCGCAAAACCCTTCAAAATATGCATGGAAACGTTGAAATGAGAAGTCCTATCCCTCCCGCCGTATTCTCCATACGTTGCTCTCTCTCTGACTACCACCTTTTCCGATCAGTGGCATATAGTCTGGTTGACCAGCACTAAATTGAATCGATTCATGGATCCCCACAAAAGACGCCCAGTTCTTCCGCCACGGGATTCGTATGCTATCCGAAAGATGGGAGAATGTAGTGGCCAGCGATGGGCAATACTATGAATCATAATATTTTGTAAGTTGTTCACAATAAAGCCTCGAACTTCGATAAAAACTTCGGAAGCAAAGTTGATATAATAGGAGAAAAAAGGCACACTTGGCGTTTGGCATGGGTTCCTCATCTCAATTCAGGACAAAAGTGTATCTGGCAATACGAAGTAACGTTGTAAAGGAGTACAGTGTGGTCAAGAACAGGTAACATGATTTCTGCGCTGTGTGGGAGCTGTCGCATTAGCTCAGTGAGACGAGGCAGTGTGAAAGGAAATGTCGTGTGGCTAGGACCTCCCGTCTGGTAAACAGTTCGCTTGATGGAAGTCTTTTGAGTTGACGCCACTTCGGCGACTTCTGTGTCGATGAGGATGAGACGATGATGATTAGGACAACACCCAGTGCCTGAACGGTCATAAGAGCGATGTTGCTGAGCAGAGAAAATATCCGACCTAGCCGGGAATCGAACCCGGGCCCCTTGGCATGACATTCCGTCGCGCTGACCACTTTTTTTTATTTTTTTAAAGGAACAGGGATACAGGGATGTTGTTTTTTTTATTTATTGATTTTCCATAAGGACCACTCTGTTAAAAGGAACATGTAGATCAATTCATGGTATAGTATGTGCATTACATATGGAGCGGTGAGAGAAGCGTGAGGTTCATTATCAGCTGTCAAATGTGCACACCGACTGCACCCGGCACATCCCAACTACGTGGGGGGTCGAGGAAGACTGCCTGAAGATAGTTGGCAAAGGTTTTCCGATAGTGTGACCATCTATGAACCTCATTGTGGGCTTGCTGCAAGAAATACCAAAAGTCGAGTCGCGACTTGGCAGCATCCCCATAGAGGTACGCGATCGTCCAACCTTTGACCCAGATGATCGACTGTGATTTAGTCGCCGGAAAGTAGTCACTTTCCGGATGTAAGAAGGAATCAGGTGTAATATGTTGCGGGGTCACACGGAGGTAGCAAGCCACCATCTGTCTTCCTAGGAGCCATACGTCCTCCACCGCGATACAAGTTAAACGGTGATGGTCGTCATCCACTTGGCGACATTTCGGGCATAGTGGAGTGTCCACTAGTCCAATTGCATGGAGTCGTTGGTTGGTGTTGAACTTGCCACACGTGACACAGAACCACAGTGCCCGAACGAAGGTAGGAATGAATTGTTGGTGCACATGTCTCCAGATCTTCGGCCAATGCAACTTGGGGTGTTTGAGTTCAATGACATTACGACTTATCCGTCGTAGCAGCCAAACATAAAAATCCTTCGCGCATGGCGGTCTCGTGCGCGGAAGCTCGTCTCGGATATAACTAAGTTCCACGATAAATGTTGATACATGCGCAAAATGTGGCGTAATGTTGCCCACCGCCACCGGAGGTGTGAGGGACGCTGGAACTAGATCTAGTAGGCGGGATGTAAGGGAATCACGCCCGCTACGCCATTGCTTGTACATCGTGGCTAGAAGGAGCGCCGTCGCTCGGCAGCGAACATTCGTAAGTCCGAGTCCCCCCTTGTCCGTAGGGAGCGTGAGCGTTGCGTATCGCACCTTGAGGGGCGACCCAATCATCACAAAATAGCCTAGTGCTGATTGAAGTCGACGTCCGAGCGTGAGTGGTAGGGGCAGGATCTGCGAAATATGCACCATTCGAGAAACCACATAAGTGTTCAGATATTCGACTCGCTGCAAAGGATCAAGGCGCCGTAGGAGATGTTGTCGGACCATGGTACGTGTTGTCTGTAAAATACGTCGGTAGTTAACTGCCGCAGTATGTTTTACAGATGAGGTAAAGTCTATGCCGAGATAGCGGAATCGTTGCACATAAAGAAACGGACTGATTTCTTCCGGCGTAAGGCCCCTTCCAACCGGCATTGCTGCCGATTTGTTCATGTTCACTGCACTACCCGCCGTCACACTGTGGTCCAACAACAGTTCAAGGACCGTCTTCACCTCTTCCTCAGAACGAACGAGCAGCAGGAGGTCGTCCGCATAGGCACGAAATTTGAAGGTGTAGCCCCGCAGTTCCATCCCAGAAAGAGAATTTGTTAGCCTCCCAATCAATGGTTCCAACGCTATCGCGAACAGCAGCATCGAAAGAGGGCAGCCCTGGCGAATGGATCGTCGAATTTGAATGGGCCCTGCTATACGCCCATTAACCTGTACCAAGGATTGTGCGCCCCCATAAATCCTTCTAATGAGACCAGTAAAACGGTCTGGAAATCCCATTTGTTCCAGTACAGCGTACAGATAGTTGTGGCGCACCTTATCAAAAGCACTGTCAAAATCAACCGCCACCATCGCCGCTTTAAGCCGGCACTCCTCCGCCAGCGCTATCACATCACGGCATTCGCCAGTAGCTGTTTGCACATTCACCGATCCACCCGGTGCCGTCTGTTCTGGAGAGAGGACGCTACGAATTAATATACGACATCGGGACGCTAGCAACCGTGCAAAGATCTTATAGTCGGCATTAAGCAGGGTGATGGGGCGATAATGTGTGACCGTAATTCCTGGCTTCGGTTTATGTACTGGCACCAAGAGGCCTTCCATAAAAGCCGGTGGAATAGGCGCATCGGAATTTAACATCTCGTTGTACATTTCCGTCCATCGCGGTGCCATTTCGTTGCGAAATTCTCGATAAAATTCAGCAGGAAGTCCATCAATGCCTGGGGACCTATTCAACGCACCCTTTGCGATCGCATCATGTACTTCCTCACAGCTAATGGCTTCCAGTAATGTTCCCGCGGCTTCCACCGTCAGTGTACGGGAGACGTACGTGGCTATACGCTCGAGGTCATCGACAGGGGCTGCTTCTTCCCGATAGATGTGTTGGTAATGGTCGACGAATGCAGAGACAATGTCCGCTTGACGCGTCACTCTTCGGTCTTCGCGGGTAATTAATTCCCGTACCAAAACGCGTCGTCGGTGCTTTCGTTCATTCACGACGTGGTGCATGGAAGGAATCTCGTGCATTATCGTATCGTGACATCTGGCGCGCACCATGGTTCCTTTAAGTTCGTTGTTGTTCGATTAACTCAGTTTTTTTATTACAGATGGCAGCTAACCCTCTGACCGAGCACGCTGAGCCACCGTGCCGGCGATGTTACTGTGCACCACTCAGCTACGGGACGGACACGAATCCCCATCGTGGGAACGGATATGTGGGCTCGCCGATGTTGCGATGTCGCGTTCGCACCATACGTTTTTTCAGTTACAGCACCAAATTATATCTAATTCACACCTCCACAATGCGATTTCTTACGTATTTCTTTCTCTTACTGCTAATATATTAAAATATTAAGACGCTAAATGAACTTCTTACAAAAATAAGCGACCACTTTGTTTCGTCCATGACACAAATAAAGCCAACAGAAAATAATAGTGGGCACAGTAACTTCGTTTGTATCGAATGAGGTACAAAAAACAAAATAGGAAAGCTACACTAGATTTCACATCATGCTACACACAATAATTCCATTCTGTACGTGTGACATCCAGGCTTATCTTCACAGAGTTGGTACGCAGACGTACGAGCACCGTTGACTTTAGAGAAGATGTGCAAGGCGACCACCTTGCATTTGCAAACGCTTCGCCAGTCACTGAACCCTACGCAATACACCTGCGTCCACCGTTGCCTAACCACCACGCTTGTGAGCTATTATGTCGCGTACATCCGTGACCGGAGTATTATAAACGTGCTCCTTTAAGTGACCCTTGCTCCTTTAAGAGTGCACACAAAGAAAAATCTGGTAGATTCAGGTCCGGGGAACATGAAGGCCAGAACGTTGGACCTCCACGACGAATCCATTTCCCTGTAAATAGTTACGCACATTTATTCCAAAGTGTGGCGGCGCACCATCTTGCTGAAACCCTAGCTGTTGCCGAACAGCAAGTGGATCATTTTATAATGCATCAGCCAAAGTATTGCAAAAACCATGCGATACAGGGGCGCATTCAACTTCTCCCTCAGTAGGTAAGCGTCCAATAGCACTCCTCCCACGGCTCTAGCTACAGCGTGGCTGAATGCCTCGTTCACGGATGACATGTGGGTTGTGTTCGGACCAGTAGTGGGTGTTGTGGAGATTGAAAATTTGTCAGTCCACATCATGTTATATCTGAAATGTTCGTGATCTTCCATTTGTTGCAAAAACCTTTCACAAAACTGTACTCAGCGAATGCGGATTTTCTGGCAGCTGATGTTGGGCTAACGTGTAGTGATATGGATGCAGTTCGTCATCGCACAATACTTCATCAATCAGTGTTTAAGATATCTAGAACTACCTTGAGTATCATGGGTACTTCGCCGAGATTGCTGGTGACGGTTTCAAGAATCGTGTCCTCTGGTTTTGGAGTACGTCTAGACCTTGGAAGCCTCTGTCCATTACTTTCGGGCAAAATTACCGATTTCCCGAAGACGTTGCTCCAGGCGACGAATATTTATAAAACGTTTTTAAGGCTGCTGTAAAATTATTTTAATATGTAATCTATACCCGGGCCGGTGAAACATGTCACTTGACAGCTCGCGCGTGGTTGGCTACACTGCGATTGCGAGGTTGCAATAGCTGCCACCGCATACGCCCACAACTCCGAAGTACGTTCTGTAAATGTAAGCTACAATCAACTTTTATACATAAGTGCAACAAACAACGTTTTTCTAACAATCGAGAGATCAACGACGGAGACTAAGGGTTTGATGGTATATGAAACCGGGAAATAAAAACACCCGAGGTTAATGACAATATCTATGAAAAGTCGTTCCAAATTGTTACAGAAAAGCTGCATGTAAAACGTCGTATAAAAATGTAAAGCATACCAAATAACAGACTATCCACACTGATAGAAAGAAATAAAGCAAAACATACATAGCCTAACCGATTGCAGAGATAAAAATAATTAATTCTGTATACATTTACACTCACCAATTTACGATGTCAATGGCGCAGTTCCATCCAGTTCCCCTTCACTGTCATCGGAATCGGCGCCAAAATCGTTGTATTCGTCATCATCATCATCATCATTAAGAGAAATCAATAATTGTTCGTATTCATTTATAATACCATGTATAGTCTGTGCTTCTCTTACCAGTTTAGCAGCGTGGTCTACTTTTTTTCCTCCATGAGGTAACGTCTACAGTAGCAAGACCGTGACGTAGCAGTCTTTCCACTTCTGTTAAAGTAAAAGTCTTGTTGTTACTTCTAATGTACGCCTTCACTTTACTGCAAACCAGTTCAATTGGATTAAAATGGCAGTGATAAGTCGGTAGCCTAATTACCAAGTGACCTGGTTCGCTGGCAATTTCATCTACAACGTATTTAGGTGTCACAGGCTTATTTTGTTTCACGAGCGAGCATAACAGCAGCTTTGTCATGCTCATGTCAGCAGCAGTGTCTCTCGCCTGCAACCACTGCACCATAGTTTCTTTACGATCACTAGTGGTCGGAGTTTTATCTAAAATCACCGAATGGTACGGTGCATTGTCCATCACAAAAACTGTCGGGACACTAAACTGTAGCAACAAACTTTTCAACCACTGTAGAAACCGTGGGTGGTCCATATCCTCATGATAGTCACCGATTTTTTTCGATCGAAAAATTAGAAGTCTTTCAGACACAAAACCGTTTGAAGATCCTGCATGGGCCACAATTAATCTTGATCCTCTTCCTGTTGGCTGATGACCGCTGCTATTCGGAGTATCATCTGTCCAGCATTTCTCAACTGATTCTCCAGCGTCTAACCATATGACTAAGTGTATGTCCTTTCCTACAGTTTTGTGTAAGAAAATGGTACGAACTGCAACGACATGAGCTTTTTCTAGTAACAGTTTTCGTCCATCTAACTTTTTAAAACGGAAGCCAATACTGTTTAATATCATCTTAAGTGACGTTTTCCTCCCTGAGAAAAGTTCACTTTCTTTTAAAGAAATTATCAACTTTGCTATTGTAGGGTATTGTTTCCTTTTATAGTATCCGTATATGTGTCAACGAATGGCATCGGATTGGAAAGAATCAATATCTGTAACAGGACGAGGCTGCTTTTTTTCTTGCTCGGAGTACTTAAAAACACACTGCTTCTTCCACAGGGGCTTTCTTCGACACTGTTTACTTCACTGTCCTGTTAAGTCTTGAAGTAGCACCCCTTTCCTTATAACTGTTCTTTCACTGAGTCCTAGAGTTTTCGAGGTACGCTCTAAAACTTTATCGGCAGGAATCGACGCATGCCCATGAACAGAAACAAATGCTTTTTCTTGCTCGTAAAACTCACACGTCCTCCGTCGCAGTTCCAAAGCCTGACTCCACGGCGCAACGGATTGTCGCTTGGTGAACGACATCTTTTTGGTGACATTGTTTAACAAACAAAAACTGTAAGCAAGGTGGTAATACAACACAACAGCAGGCGTTCGCGCAATGTTATGCGGAAACCGGCAACGTGGTAGCGTCGACGCCGGAACCGGCTTTTGTTCGGTGCTGTTATTGGTTCAGAAGATGCGGCGCCTCCCGTTCCTCACTTGTTTGTTAGTTATACTACCAACTCTACGGCGCTTGGGGAGTGACCTTCAAGTGACATGTTTCAGCGGCCCGAGTATAAACTGAGAGAATGTCTAACACAGTTTTGATAAGTTATGATGTCTGTAGCGTCAGTAGAAGTAACCAGGACACAAGAATGAGGCGTATTCTCTAAATGGTAAGTAAATATTAAAACAAGCTTACAGCCATCTTCGAAAAATTTTCAGAGAGGATTGATAAGCTATACAACCTGCTATCAGCCGAAAACGCAAATTGTCATGGCCAAAATATTACATAAATATCGCACTTACTAGTCGCATGGACATAACAGCGATGTTGCTGTGTGTCCAATTTTTCGTTTGACGGACAACATATGTTTTCTCGTGGAGGAAATGGAATAAACAAAGAACGCAAGCACTTTACACTGGACGAGATTTTAATGTTCTTTGTCTGAAATGTGGACTGCAGCGTCGAACTTACTCCAGGCATCACTCTTCCTCTCATGGAGCACAATTACCGAACTGTCAGTTTAATAAGTCCCGGCTGCAAAATACTAACGCGAATTCCTTACAGACGAATGGTAAAACTGGTAGAAGTAGACCTCGGGGAAGATCAGCTTGGATTCCGTAGAAATGTTGGAACACTTGAGGCAATAGTGACCCTACCGCTTATTTTAGAAGCTAGATTAAAAAAAGGCAAACCTACGTTTCTAGCATTTATAGCCGTAGAGAAAGCTTTTGACAATGTTGACTGGAATATTCTCTTTCAAATTCTGAAGGTGGCAGGGGTAAAATACATGGAGCGAAAGGCTATTTACAATTTGTACAGAAACCAAATGGCAGTTATAGGAGTCGCGGGTCATGAAAGGGAAGCAGTGGTTGGGAAGGGAGCGAGACAGAATTGTAGCCTATCCCTGACGTTATTCAATCTGTATATTGAGCAAGCAATAAAGGAAACAAAAGAAAAGTTCGGAGTAGGTATTAAAATCCATGGAGAAAAATAAAAACTTTGAGGTTCGCCGATGACATTGTAATTCTGTCAGAGACAGCAAAGGACTTGGAAGAGCAGTTGAACGGAATAGACAGTGTCTTGAAAGGAGGATATAAGATGAACATCAACAAAAGCAAAACGAGGATAATGGAATGTAGTCGAGTTAACTCGGGTGATGCTGAGGGAATTAGATTAGGAAATGAGACACTTAAAGTAATAAAGGAGTTTTGCTATTTGGGGAGCAAAATAACTGATGATGGTCGAAATAGGGAGGATATAAAATGCAGACTGGCAATGACAAGGAAAGCGGTTCTGAAGAAGAGAAATTTGTTAACATCGAATATAGATTTAAGTGTCAGGAAGTCGCTTCTGAAAGTATTTGTATGGGGGGTAGCCATGTATGGAAGTGAAACGTGGACGACAAATAGTTTGGACAAGAAGAGAATAGAAACTTTCGAAATGTGGTGCTACAGAAGAATGCTGAAGATTAGATGGGTAGTTCACATAACTAATGAGGAGGTATTGAATAGAACTGGGCAGGAGTTTGTGGCACAACTTGACTAGAAGAAGGGATCGGTTGGTAGGACATGTTCTGAGGCATTAAGGGATCACCAGTATTGGAGGGCAGCGTGGAGGGTAAAAATCGTAGAGGGAGACCAAGAGATGAATACACTAAACAGTTTCAGAAGGATGTAAACTACAGTACGTACTGGGAGATGAAGCAGCTTGCACAGGATAGAGTAGCAGGGAGAGCTGCATCAAACCAGTCTCAGGACTGAAGACCACAACAACAACACATACTGTGTCACTTAATTTTCGTCTTACACCCTGCGCAGTCTCACAAGACACAGCTTCATCAGAGGCCACCTGAACCTGACAGTCAGTTACTTCTCCCCGTCAGTGCTATTTTACAACAGCAGGTTAATGCATTCAACTCCCGTACTAAGTCACGACTAGCAGTGCACACCTAAATGCTTCAGAAAGAGGGAACGAGTCGAAGGAGCGGGAAGCGGCCGCCGTTCGCCGTTCAGAGGCTCATCGTGCTCGCAGAACCACAGCGGGAACGAGGGAAGCCAGTTTAGCACTGACGTAACGGTGGTGCCTCGATTTCTATTGCGTGAACTTTAAACACATCAGACTAAAACGTTTCTGATCTCTGCTCCAGATTTCTTCGCACTGCGCATGTCGATACTGGTCTTGCTGCAAAAACGTCCTTCTCCTGTCTCATGGTACGTTCTATTCCAGTACGATCCTGCAAGGCTGAGCAGACAATATTTCCGTCCTCTTGGGCGACAGTCACGTCGACTCTTTTAAGATTCGGCATGACATTCAGTATAGCCCTGCTGAATCCAAAGATTCCATATCCGTTCGACAATTGCGGGATCCCGGATCTACACATACAGCAATATAGCGGAACACACCGCGGGCTCGATACGTGACGAGCCTGCCACTCTGGAAACCCAACACCTGCTGGCAGACACTTACCTTTTGAAGAGATCGCAACACGATCCTCTCACAAACAAACAACAAAAAATGGCTCTGAGCACTATGGGACTCAACTGCTGAGGTCATTAGTCCCCTAGAACTTAGAACTAGTTAAACCTAACTAACCTAAGGACATCACAAACATCCATGCCCGAGGCAGGATTCGAACCTGCGACCGTAGCGGTCTTGCGGTTCCAGACTGCAGCGCCTTTAACCGCACGGCCACTTCGGCCGGCAAAACAAACAACACACCAGTGTGACTTCTGAACGGGAAACTCGCACCGTATTCTTTCCATATTTACAGCATGTGTTGATGGCGGTTGCGCTGAATAGCTAATCATTTGAATATCCAGGCGTATCGTGCACTTCGTGTCAATTTGATATCATTCACACAGACAACGGGAAAACAGTATGAGGCTTGGTATTTTATTTCACTATATGCTTATTTCGGCTTTACTGCCTTCGTCAGTACATGTATTGACGTTGTAAATTAACATACATCAACTTTGAGCAAACCATTGTAGCTCTCTGTAGTTGTTAGTTGTAATATTATTTTCAGCAACGTTTTAAAGTTGTTCAACAGTCTGCTGTTGCATGTACACTATAACACGCTTTCCACTATCTCAAAGTTGTAGAATCTTTGAGTAAACATCTAGCCGTCAAACTTGAATTTCTACAAGTGTCAGATATTTAAAAACATAATATAAGTGCAACACCAAATCATCGAACAACTTTAAAACGTTGTTGAAAATAATATTACAATCAACAACTCCAGACAGCAATAATGGTTTACTTAAAGTTCATGTATTCATCTACAACGCCAGGACATGTACTGATCAAGGCAATAAATCTGAAATAAGCTTGCATACTAAAATAAAATGTCAAGCAGGATAGTGGTTCCCAATTCTCTGCATAATGTCCTACTGTGACCTAATATATGCTGCAGGTCTCACGATAAAGAAACTTGGCATTATTTGTTGCGTGCCGGCTGCAATATTGTTTTAACGTTCAGGTTCGGTAGCTCACTCTAGCCACAACAGTAGTTTTCAAACAGTCTCTATGATACTTAAGTCTCTTCGCAAATTAAAACTGTGTGCCCGACCGAGACTCGAACTCGGGACCTTTGCCTTTCGCAGGCATGTGCTCTACCATCTGAGCTACCGAAGTATGGTTAAGCCATGCCTCCGCAATATCCTTTCTTTCAGGAGTGCTAGTTCTGCAAGGTTCGCAGGAGAGCTTCTGTAAAGTTTGGAAGATAGGAGACGAGATACTGGCAGAAGTAAAGCTGTGAGGACCGGGCGTGAGTCGTGCTTCGGTAGCTCAGATGGTAGAGCACTTGCCCACGAAAGGCAAAGGTCCCGAGTTCGAGTCTCGGTCGGGCACACAGTTTTAATTTGCCAGGAAGTTTCATATCAGCGCACACTCCGCTGCAGAGTGAAAATCTCATTCTGGAAACATCCCCCAGGCTGTGGCTAAGCCATGTCTCCGCTATATCCTTTCTTTCAGGAGTGCTGGTTCTGCAAGGTTCGCAGGAGAGCTTCTGTAAAGTTTGGAAGGTAGGAGACG
Organism: Schistocerca nitens; assembly: GCF_023898315.1. Classification (NCBI taxonomy): domain Eukaryota; kingdom Metazoa; phylum Arthropoda; class Insecta; order Orthoptera; family Acrididae; genus Schistocerca; species Schistocerca nitens. The sequence goes on along the minus strand of NC_064620.1, from coordinate 604,420,581 downwards.
AGATACTGGCAGAAGTAAAGCTGTGAGGACCGGGCGTGAGTCGTGCTTCGGTAGCTCAGTCTGCCTTCGGCAGTGCTACGGCACGGACGTCTGTTTACGTCCCTGCCGGAGACGTTCGCGCTCGCGCAGTTGTTTACCTCTTCGGCGTACTCGCGCGTTTAGACGACTCGATATAGAATGGCACATGCATACCGAAAGTCGACTCTCAAGATTAGTTTTTCGAATAAATATGCGAGACCGAAAGCTTACGAAATCGAAAGGTTCCTACGAGACGAAGTTAAACTTGACTACAACGAACTTATCGGAATACACCTCTCCATAGTGAGCAGTGTCGTTTACGTCAAGCTGATTAACGATGCAGTATGTGACAGAATCATCCGAGATACTGAACATGGACTCAAATTTCGTCACTCTGATGGACATGTTGGAGAAGTAACTATTGATCACGCAGGACTGGGCTTACGAAACATACGTATTTTCGAACTTTCCTTGGGGTGCGTCAAATCAGAATAGAACTGACACAACATGTACCCTCGTACTTGTTCATCGGCGGATGTAGAGCTATAGTCATCTACGATGGACAACCCAAACCATGCTCAGGCTGCGGGAAAGAGGGCCACGTCCGTTCCGAATGTATGCAGCGGAGGATAGTGCAAGTTCCAACCGGCGAACCCGTACCTCCGTCCACGTTGACGCCGCTGACACTAACGTATGCGGACGCATTTCGAACAGATCCCATCCCGAAGAATGACCAGCTACAGAATCCTGACAGTTTACGGCAACCGACTGCAGCAGAGACCGCCTCCAGTGACGAAACGACGCACACTTCTGCCGCTCCGGAGACGACGACGCCCTTAACTGAACGGAAAGGATCGGTAGGAGGTATGGAAATTGATCCTGCGGCTGTGCCGACAGCTGCTTTCGTCCCTGAGCACCGGGAGTCACTTCCGCACTCGGATACGGAGGCGCACACGCGCTAACAACGATCGCCGAAGCGCCACAAGAAACGACGACTAGCGCCGTCGGATACCTGCTTACTGCAGTCCACGTCAGACGGACTTGGGTGTAACGTCGATACAGTGCATCCGGATGCGCAACGAGAGGTTCTACCTCCCACACAGCAGTATGACGCGAATCATGCTAGACAGGGGTTGAACACAGACACACCGGACGGAAAGCCGACGGAAGGAGTCCCTCCACCCACCGAAGCAACGCCACCGCCTTCGGTCAGCCAGGCCGTAGGGACACGACGGGAGCTGGACCTCCAGCACAGGAACTGGGCCGACGAATCCGATACTGACCCACAGACCGACGACGCACCCGCAATGGCGAGTGCTGCGTCCACCGGATGTTAACCACGCAGAAGATGCAGACTGACGCACAGACAGCATGTCGCCGAGCAGCGGCACACAAATTAACATAAGCGTTCATGTGCGCTTTACGTACTCAGGAACAGCGGCAGGCATATCGAACAGCCTCTATTAATATTAATACGATCAGAACGCCTGTCAAATTGCAATTATTACGAGAAATGTTGCATGCGTCGGACGTCGACATCGTTCTTCTGCAGGAAGTATGTGTTGAGAGCTTCCCCGACCTATACGAGTACGATATATACATTACACCTACTACCGACGGCGGAGGTGGTGGTGGTGGTTAGTGTTTAACGTCCCGTCGACAACGAGGTCATTAGAGACGGAGCGCAAGCTCGGGTTAGGGAAGGATTGGGAAGGAAATCGGCCGTGCCCTTTCAAAGGAACCATCCCGGCATTTGCCTGAAACGATTTAGGGAAATCACGGAAAACCTAAATCAGGATGGCCGGAGACGGGATTCCGACGGCGGAAGCGGAACAGCGATACTTCTACGTAGCGGCATAGTAGCCGAGGACGTGGTGTACCTGCCGTCAGCGCGAGGACTGGCGCTCACAGTGCTGGGAGTACGGGTCGTTAACATTTACGCACTGTCGGGGTCCGACAGACGGCGCGATCGATCCCGATTTTACGCAGAGGAGATTGCAACACTATTCTTAGGTCGGTATGAACATGTCTTATTTGGAGGCGACTTCAACTGCGTGCTCGCACCATGAGATCAACACCCACGTTATACTTCGTGCCCGGAGCTGCGGCAACTCATACAGGACATGAATGTCGTTGATACATGGGAGACGATACATGGCGACAGACGTGGATACACCTACGTCACGAGTCACTCTGCAAGTCGTCTCGATCGCATTTACGTAACACGTCGTCTCGAACCTGCGATCCTCGATGCGGAATTGTGGCCTGTCGCCTTTTCAGATCACATAGCATATATATGCACGGTCTCCCTGAGTCGTCAACAAGTGTGGAGGAGTCGCAGTGTTTGGAAACTGAATACAGCACACCTCAGGGAACCTGAGTGCAGACACTTAATCGAAGACACTTGGCACGTGTGTGAACGACGCCTCCCGACATATCCGACGCCATTGCAGTGGTGACTGGAATGCGTTAAGCCTGCATTGCGCCGAGCGTTAATTGCATACGGCAGAGAGCAGATGATGTGGAGGCGACACACGACGGACTTTTATTTCACGATGCTCCGCGAACTTTCTGTACAAGCACCTTCACAGGAGCGTCGTGCCGGTATAAAACGAGCACAGGCCCAAATAATTTCCATAACGCGCCGCCGTGTGGAGGGTGTCGCAATCCGTGCAAGGGCCTTTGAACGAGTCCGTGGAGAATCACCGTCGATGTATCACATTATCAGAGAAAAACAACGTAGCCGCAGAACCTTAATACAGACGGTCGTACTGCCAGATGGTCGCCGTATGACAACGCAAAAAGACATTGCCAACGCTTTTGTGGAACACTACGGTCATCTCTATGAAGAAGCGGAACACGATCAGGCAGCCTTTCATGAAGTCCGACAAACGCTCTCCGCGTGTCTCGACGAGTCGGCCAACCTGGAGTTAACAGGTGAAGCCACAGTTGACGACGTAATGGAAGCGATTGATAAGGGAGCGTCGCACAAATCGCCGGGGCCCGACGGGTTTCCGTTGGAGTTTTATCGTACATTTAAAGATCTTATGACTCCACGATGGACTGCCATGTACTGCGAATTGATGTCTCTCGACGTGCCTCTTCCACCCTCCTTCGTGCAAGGAATGATCATCCCCATCCACAAACCATCCGGCGGCACAGGGATACAGGCCTACCGGCCACTGACCCTTCTTAATTGCGACTACAAGATCTACGCCAGGATACTTGCAGCACGCTTTAAACGCGTAATACGCCAAGTGATATCACTCGACCAAACCCAGCTAGGAGGAGATAGCAATATACAAACGGGGCTCAGCGACTGCCGCGATGTTATCGCACTGGCATCAACATGTCGTCTCCGGGGTGCATTGGTATCGATAGACTTCGATCGCGCATTTGACAGGCTGAGCCATCCTTATCTCACGGACGTGATGAAGCAAATGAAGTTTCCGGAAAGTTTTGTCTCCGTCGTCATGCGACTACTCCACGGAGCCGCATCTAAAGTGCTCATCAATGGACGCTTGGTGGGGCCCATCACCATCTCACGATCGGTCAGACAAGGGTGCCCGCTGTAAACGATATTACGAGGTGCATTCAAGTTCTAAGGCCTCCGATTTTTTTTCTAATTAACTACTCACCCGAAATCGATGAAACTGGTGTTACTTCTCGACGTAATCGCCTTGCGGACGTATACATTTTTCACAACGCTGACGCCATGATTCCATGGCAACGGCGAAGGCTTCTTTAGGAGTCTGTTTTGACCACTGTAAAATCGCTGAGGCAATAGCAGCACGGCTGGTGAATGTGCGGCCACGGAGAGTGTCTTTCATTGTTGGAAAAAGCCAAAAGTCACTAGGAGCCAGGTCAAGTGAGTAGGGAGCATGAGGAATCACTTCAAAGTTGTTATCACGAAGAAACTGTTGCGTAACGTTAGCTCGATGTGCGGATGCGTTGTCTTGGTGAAACAGCACACGCGCAGCCCTTCCCGGACGTTTTTGTTGCAGTGCAGGAAGGACTTTGTTCTTCAAAACATTTTCGTAGGATGCACCTGTTACCGTAGTGCCCTTTGGAACGCAATGGGTAAGGATTACGCCCTCGCTGTCCCAGAACATGGACACCATCATTTTTTCAGCACTGGCGGTTACCCGAATTTTTTTTTGGCGGCGGTGAATCTGTGTGCTTCCATTGAGCTGATTGGCGCTTTGTTTCTGGGTTGAAAAATGGCATCCACGTCTCATCCATTGTCACAACCGACGAAAAGAAAGTCCCATTAATGCTGTCGTTGCGCGTCAACATTGCTTGGCAACATGCCACACGGGCAGCCATGTGGTCGTCTGTCAGCATTCGTGGCACCCACCTGGATGACACTTTTCGCATTTTCAGGTCATCATGCAGGATTGTGTGCACAGAATCCACAGAAATGCCAATTCTGGAGGTGATCCGTTCAACAGTCATTCGGCGATCCCCCAAAACAATTCTCTCCACTTTCTCGATCATGTCGTCAGACCGGCTTGTGCGAGCCCGAGGTTGTTTCGGTTTGTTGTCACACGATGTTCTGCCTTTATTAAACTGTCGCACCCACGAACGCACTTTCGACACATCCATAACTCCATCACCACATGTGTCCTTCAACTGTCGATGAATTGGTTTCACACCACGCAAATTCAGAAAACGAATGATTGCACGCTGTTCAAGTAAGGAAAACGTCGCCATTTTAAGTATTTAAAACAGTTCTCATTCTCGCCGCTGGTGGTAAAATTCCATCTGCCGTATGGTGCTGCCATCTCTGGGACGTATTGACAATGAACGCGGCCTCATTTTAAAACAATGCGCATGTTTCTATCTCTTCCCAGTCCGGAGAAAAAAAATCGGAGGCCTTAGAACTTGAATGCACCTCGTATATGCCATCGCTGTCGAGCCGCTGCTCTGCGGGCTCCGGAATCGACTCCAAGGAATGACCAAAAGGCACAACAAGTTTATATGCAGAACATACGCGAATGCCCTAGTGTTTTTAGCACGGTCAGGCGACGAGGCAAGAGCGGCCTAGCATTGGATTAATTTGTATTGTATGGCTACGGGAAGTCGCCTGAACATGGCAAAGTCGGGAACGATGAACATCGGGAGAGGACTCCCGACAGGAAGTGTAGCACCATTACAGCCGATCAACAAGATGAAATGCCTAGGAATTATCTTCACTACAGACGTTCGACGCACGGCGGCACTGAGTTACAGACATCTTCTGCAAACAATTCGTGCGAGTGTCCGAAGTCACAGGTTAAGGGCACTGGATATGATAAAACGGGTCACCTTTGCCAACACTTATCTAGCCTCTCGCATCCCCCACCTGGCACAAGTTCTTCCTATGCCGGTGGTGTTGGCCCGCCGAATCCTGGCGGCACTAGGATATTTTGTGAGCACAGATCTGCTTTTTAAGGTCGGATACGAAACCCTCACGCTTCCTCGTGGTCGTGGAGGTCTTGGAATAGTCCACGTACGCGACCGAGCAGTGGCTATTTATGTAACCACAATAATAAAGATGTGGATACGACACCAGACAAGTCTGACGGGCACCTTGATAGACGAACTCGCTCCACCTTCACGTTCGGCTCCAGTAGCGGTGTCTCACATCTCACCATCGCTTGCCCATATGCGAACCTTTGTTGTGGAACACAGTTACGTACATATGGAACTACCGACAACCAGGACGGCAACGGCACGTGATATATATCACATCTTGACTCGACGACGGCCGAATAATGCCGTAGAGCGCCGCCAACCAACAGTTACGTGGTCAGTGGTATGGCATACAGTGCACCACCCACACCTTGATACGGGAACGCGCGCACTGTGGTATCAGGTGGTAAATGGGAAATACGTGACTCGTTCCAGGTTGCATACAATTCATATGGCGGACGAGCCACTGTGTCCGCAGTGGAATGTTATAGACACAGAGGAGCATCGCCTGGTATGCGGACCTTCGGCGGACGTATGGTGTTTGGTCAAAAAAATGATGGCCTTCCTCCTTCGGGTGGGGCCGCAAGCAATAGAACCACGGATACTACTTCTCCCAGATAGGACATATTATCCCCGAACAAAGACAAACGCAGTGACCTGGATTCGAGGTTTGACTGTGAGTTATCTTTTCCGAGACGGCAGTAAGAATGTGCTCGACTTTTGGGCCATACTACAAGATCATCACTCACAGCTTATGAGAAATCCGGGATTCGAACATATTACGCAAATTTTTTAGGGAGTGCCTTGCTTGATCCCCCACCCAGTTGGGGTGTCCCGGGTAGGAAAATGTAATTATTGATTATAAGTATCTGAACAAGAAAGGACCAGGACAGTGGAGAAGATCCACAACCACACGTGAAGACGTACCCGACATCAACGAGAGGTATAACGGGATTAGCGAGGTACGCGCCCAAAAGAGGAATGTAGACCGTTATTGTTTTGTACTGACAGAAGCAGGATTTATTTTTACTATTATGTAAAAAAAGTCCACTTATTTACGTTTCCCAGAAATATTTTATTTTCTAAAGGTCATCGTCTTATATATATAAAAAAAATGCTAGCAGCAGTTTATGTTTGCTATTGTTACCCAATTAAAAAAAGAAAAAAAAACAAAAGAAGTTGGTAGAGCACTTGCCCGCGGAAGGCAAAGGTAAAAAAATAAAAAAATAAAAAAAAGATGGTAGAGCACTTGCCTGCGAAAGGCAAAGGTTCCGAGTTCGAGTCTCGGTCGGGCACACAGTTTTAATCTGCCAGGAAGTTTCATGTCAGCGCACACTCCGCTGCAGAGTGAAAATCTCATTCTGGATACCTAAGTCTGTTTTAAACATTTTTGGAAGGTGACTGTCAACAGCCGTCAAGTAATGACCATTATCTGCTTTTATTCTAAACCCAAATATCGACTGGTTTCAGTCATGGACCATCTTCACAAATAAGGGTTAAAATGGTTTGAGCCTCAACATTACACTTGTCATTACTTAAATAAAGTGTAGAGCATGTCAGGAATATGAATATCCAAAAGATGTAAGGTTGTGACCTAAACGATTTTAACCCTTATTTGTGAAGATGTTCCATGACTGAAACCGGTCGATATTCAGGTTTAAAATAAAAGCACCTGATGGTCAAACATGCATTTTATACATTACTTAAGTCTGTATCAGAAGGGCATTGGTAATGACAATTTATTAGAAACAATGTCTCCTCGATAATCATGTGGCGGTCCCTCACTACCCAAAACTAACCACCGAATGAATCTTCCAGAGAAGAGCGCTCAGAAATATATTATTACTATTTTCCTTAACAGGTCCAACGATCTATGAAACAAAATTAAAAAAGTTAAATAATTCTTGTGGGAACGATATTGTTGTTGAGGTCTTCAGTCCGAAGGCTCGGTTTGATGCAGCTCTCCGAGCTACTCCATCCTGTTTGAGCGTCTTCCTCTCGGAATTACTACTGCAACGTACATCTTTCTGAATCTGCTTACTGTAAGTGTTCATCTCTTGGTCTCCCTCGACAATTTTTACCGCCCACACTTCCTTCCAGTACTCAACTGGTGATCCCTCGATGTCTCAGAACATGTCCTATCAACCGATCCCTTCTTTTGGTCAGCTTCACAAATTTATTGTCTCACCAATTATTGCCAGTGCTTCCTTATTAGTTACGTCATCTACCCATCTGATCTTCAAGATTCTTCTGTAGCACCGCACTCTGAGAGCGTCTATTCTCCTCTTGTCTAAACTGTTTATCATCCATGTTTCACTTCCATACAGTACAACGCTCCTGACAAATACCTTCAGAAAAGAGTTCCTAATACTTTAATCTACTGTATATTCGGTGTTCACGAATTTCTATTAATCAGAAATGCTTTTACAATGAAATGAAACCCTTAGCTGCTTACAGGCGTTGACATACGTCAACGGGGACAGATGAAATTCTGTGCCCCGACCGGGACTCGAATCCGGGATATCCTGCTTACATGGCAGACGCTCTATCCATCTGAGCCACCGAGGACAGAGAGGATAGCGCGACTGCAGGGATTTATCTCTGGCACGCCCCCCGCGAAACCCACATTCTCAACGTATTGTACCGCACTACATTTGTAGTGCCCCCGCCCATTATACTCATTACTCGCGGAGCGTTGCCGATTCCCGCAAGAGTTCGGGCTCTGTTCGCGCATTCGCACAGAAGAAGAAGATGGTCAAGTGGTCGGTGAGCCTTAACTATATATATACTAAGATGGTATCTGTTCTTTCGGACATGTTGTATTGTACCCCTGCTACCATCAGAATTTCAAAGGAAGTTGTATAAATTTATGAAGTGGTTCGAATAGCTCTGAGCACCATGGGACTTAACATATGTGATCATCAGTCCCCTAGAACTTAGAACTACTTAAACCTAACTAACCTAAGGACATCACACACATCCAAGCCCGAGGCAGCATTCGAACCTGTGACCGTAGCGGTTACGCGGTTCCAGACTGAAGCGCTTAGAACCGCTCGGCCACCCGGGCCGCCAATGAATGAAGTCTGGATAACTAGAAAATTAGAAGAACATTAGAGGTGTTACTAATTACTGACTTCAAATGCGAAGAAAAAACATGACGTCTAGCTAGTTAACAAAGAGATAAAAATATAAATCCAAATTATGACAGCTAAAGCCATCGTTCGGCCAAAACTATTAGAAATGGGGAAGCGGGTCCTAATATGAGCGAAGCAATGACGGAATTATTCATCGCATTTAGTAATTCCTTGGAGACACCTTGATCGTTAAATAATTAATTACTAGGAATTACTGCATGCCAAATCTGAATGGTCCCATACCTTAAACAATGATTTCATCAAATGGGAAACTAAGGGAAGTGTGTCCAGAGTAGCTGCTGTCCTCTGGATGGGGGCCACCGACAGTCCGGTTTCTCCAGCTCGTTCCGGCCTGCACCACTATGATGTCATCGCGTTCAACAGCTAGCTGTGCTGGAGGGAGTCTACAATGTTCTGTACAGGCTGGAGGTTTTCATTAACATCTGAAAGTTGGACCAACTGGAGAAGACAAGGGAGAAACTGCCGAACGGCGTTGCCTTAGTGGACAGATGGCGGGACAATGACACGGTACTAAAATTCTTTAGGTTACAGCCTCCCTTGGAACCCCACAACCACGTTGCTGAGGTCTTTAATTCACGTCTGTGCGGTGGCACAAGACCCAGAGGTACCTGCTACGAACCATAATGGTGACGAAAACTTAAATCACAGTAAATGAATTTTATCCGTAGTGGATGCTGTTGAACTCCGTGACTGTTCCTTATCGTCTGATATAATAACAAAGTAATATTCTATGGAAATTCGATGTAGCAGTCATACAACAGCTCGTCATTATCGTAATTTGTAATAGTCACATTGTAAACACAAACTGTAACTGTCATTGTATAATATGTAATAGCTTTCAAAATTTCATGTGTGTAACATCGTTGTACTTCCTAGATCTAAGTTCTCTGACAATGGTGTGGCTCAAAACAATTCTAGCTGTCATTTTTTAATTTGTAATAGCTTCTAGTAGTTTCATATATATGACATCATTGAACTTCCCAGATCAAAGTTCTGCGACAAAAATGTGGATCAAAAAATTTCATTATGTGTATCAAAAAACTTCGCAGTCTATAATACCTTTTTAAGTTTCTATATGTGCAACACCCTTGCACTTCCTGTGGCTAAGTTCTTTGACCATAACCTACATGTTTATGTATGAGCAACGTCTTTACACCTGCTGCGTCTAAGTTCTTTGGCCACAGCCCATTTGTTTGTATGTAAACAGAGTATATTTCACGAGTGCACATCTTAATAGTGAAATATGAAGCTAAACTTTATAAAACTGAAATATGGATGTGAAAATGATAGTAAGTATGCAACTACGAGGAAAAACTGTCACCACAGCGTTACTGTAATAATGATGCTTCATCTTGATGTAAGTAGAGATATATTTTCGACAAATGCTGCCTTACCACTTACAATTGTCCCACTTGTATCTCTTTAGTCACCAGCAAATAATTTTTTTTGTATTTATACAGTGCTCTCCAGCAATATAAACATGTACATGAATGTATAAACACCTGAGGATGGGCACAAGCCCGAAACCGGTCGTGTGACAAATAAATAACCTTTTATTGTGACTGGTAGCGGACATCTTTCTACACCCTATTTTATCACAGTGTTCAGTCGGCAAGGCGAGGAGGGATGACGGTGTTAAGTCACAGTCCTTGCGCCAATACCGTGGGTTAAATTTTTATGGAGTGGGGGCTTGTGACGCCGTTGATGGTGATCCGTCCGTTAATTGGCAACGTTAGGCTTGGCGGTCCGATTGGTGCTGTTCGTGACAAGTTGGCTGTATGGCGGCATCGAATTTCATTCTTTCCCTTCAGCCATCATCACACAACACAAACGTCACACTGAGCTACACACACCGTCACTACAGTAACCTGCAATTGTGTCTGATCGCGCAGTACGTTTGATATCTGACCCACTCACAAGAGGACAGCACCTACTCGTCATCACTGGTTTCGTCCAAACTTATGGTGTATGCACGGTTTAGCCAGAAACGGGAGTGACAGAGATGGCAGCTCCAGCATTGTAATGCATTGGAAGAAAACTTCATTTATGTGGCGGGGCGGGTGATACATGAGCCTTTTGTGTTATCAAAGCTTCCACGAAGCGGTTGGCGCACCGGAAAAAGTACACACCGGTAATCGGAGCGTTATAGATCAAGTCCCTATGGAGAAGATACTTTTATTTTTTCTTATTTTCAACCTTTACGTTACTAACACTGCAGATAAACCGAAAAACTGCTCAGTATATACTGAATTTATTAATATTTTTATAAAAGGCATGGAAACCAAAGGCAAAGGAAAATTTGGTGTTCGAGTACGTGACAAAATACAGGAATGTTTTTATTACAGCAACATATCTGGGGAACTTACAGCAACCTTACACAAGAAATTTCGACTGATGTCACGCAGGCAGTTTACATCGAAAATTTGTGTTTCAATTTTTTACTTACAATTATAGAAATCTTTGGTACCAAGTTTGTAGTTTGATCTATCTTGCAATCTACAGCATATATGAATAATATGTGTAACTTATTGTTGTAATAAAGTAACATGAAACTGCATATTTGTCTATATAACTGTACTGCTCAAGTCCCAAGCTTTCTTACATGATACAATCTACAAAAAATTCATTATGGTTTCAAAAAAAAATTGAAGGTCGTTCATTGTTAACTAGCATTAACAAAAAGCAATTACCACAATTGTAGCTCATTTCCTTTTTCAGTGTCATCGGAACTAAGGGGGATATGTAGCCTTCAAAATGGCGTCTGTAATGAAGGTCCATTCTATGCAGAGAGCTGTTTTGGCGGAAAACCAGGGAACTGCAGATATTCTTGGGCGCTTGCGTAACGTCTACGGAGGAATGGCAATGAATAAAGGCATGTTGAGTATATTGAGCAAGGCGTCTATAATCATTGGAACATTGAAAATGATATTCACATTGATAAAACAGGCAGCCAGAAAGCAAATTTTAATGCACACAATTCATGCTAATAGGCTCCTGATTGAAACTGGAGATATTCAAAAACAGACAGAAAAATTAGGTTTATTCAGTTGTAATTCTGTCAGTACACAAAATTAGTTATCCATGTTGCATCAGAATATCTGAGGGCTGAGGAATAAGCTTTATGGGTCACTTATCTGTATTGAAGAATTAGTGTTGAGCAAACCAGTTGATATAATCGGCCTCTCTGAACACCATGTGACCACGCATACGAATATGTTAAATGTTATAGGATTCAAGTTACCCTCTTATTTCCGTAGAGAAAATATATGTCACAAACTGTTTTAATTTCAAGAATACTCATATTAATAAATTTTGCTCAGAGCTGCACTTAGAATCTTGTGCAACAGAAGTAGTATTTCATAATAAGTACTTTATGATAGTAGTTATACACAGAGCACCTTCAGGAAACTTCAACCTCTTCATAAAAAAATCTGGAAGCTGTGTTGTCCCATCTCACAGTAAAAAAAAAAAAGGAAATAGTGGTTGCTGGTGATTTTAATGTAGATTTATTGCAAAGCTCTGTCAATGAACAATTATTGCATCGGTAAGACTGTCTTTCAATTTTAATTCCTACTGTGCAACTAGGGTACATAAATGCTCTGATGCTGGTACTGAAAACATCTTTGTGGACAAATCTAGGGAAAAATGTCATACCAAAATACCAATAATAAATGGGCTAGCTGAACATGACAAGCAGCATCTTACGTTAAATGCTGAAACTTGTCAGGACAAAAAAGTCTATTTAATCTGAGTTCAGGAGCGCAACAAAGCAATCAAGAATTGAGAATTTTAGGAGACTACTGAGAGACATGAACTGGATATGCTTACAGTATTTCTGTTTCAATTGGAAAATTCAGAGCATTCATTAATAATGTTGCTTCCTCATTTAATAATTGTTTCTCCTACAGGTGACTAAAATCAAATAGAAGTCCAAAAATAAACCATGGATTACACAATGAATAATGTTATCATGTGGGACAAAAAGGAGAGTGTATTTACTATCTAGGAACAGATCTGATGTTAGCATTGTAATGCATTACAAAGAATACTGCAAAATATTGAAGCAAGTAATCCAGAAATTTAAGCAGCTTTATTACGAGAAAAAGATAATTACAGTGGGCAAATGGCTCTGAGCACTATGGGACTCAACATCTTAGGTCATAAGTCCCCTAGAACTTAGAACTACTTAAACCTAACTAACCTAAGGACATCACACACACCCATGCCCGAGGCAGGATTCGAACCTGCGACCGTAGCAGTCCCGCGGTTCCAGACTGCAGCGCCAGAACCGCTAGACCACCGCGGCCGGCTTACAGTGGGCAAGAAAATAGAAACTATGTGGGGTATAGTGAAGACAGAGTCAGGCAGGGCCAAAAAGGAAGAGGAACAGATAGCTCTAAAAATAAATGAGACATTGGTAACAAGTGGGTGTAGTGTTGCAAACCTCTTAAACAAGTACTTTGTTACTGTTACTGACAGATTAGGGTTATCAGGTTTGGTAAACAGTACAATGCGATATATCAGGCCAATCTTTACAGATAATTTCAATAAACTGGAAATAGCACTTACGTCCCCTAAAGTAGTAGTATCTATCATAAAAATCTTTAAAACCAAAGAATTCTAGTGGTTATGATAACAGATCAACAAAGTTAATCAAAAAGAGTTCCCATGTGAATTGAGTTGTATCTTAAGTTATTTGTGTAATGAATCTCTTATCAGACTGGCTAACATATGCTGAAGTTAAGCCTCTTTACAAGGAGGGGGATAAACAGATACTGTCAAACTACTGACCAATTTCACTTCCACTGGCTTTTTCAAAAATATTTAGAATGGTTGTGCTCCACCATCTTCTTAAGCACCTGACTGCAAATAATATATTGCACAAGTCACAGTTTAGGTTTCTTAAGAGTTCCAATATAGAGAAGGCTATTTGCACATACAGTGAGAATGTACTTAATTCATTAGATAACAAATTAGAGGTTAGTGGCATTATTTGTGACCTGTCAAAAGCCTTTGATTGTGTGAATCAAAACATTCTCTTAAGTAAATTAGAATGTTACGGTGTCGCCAGCAACACTGCAAAATAGTTCAAGTCTCAGCAAAGGGAGTCGTTTCAGAATACCTGTGGAGTAACCAATCCGTCTTCAATTGGTTGGGAATTAATTACATGTGGTGTTCCACAAGATTCCATCTTGGGTCCATTGCTTTTTCATGTGTACATTAATGAAAACTCGTCTGTTACACTGCCAAATCCTAAGTTATTTGTAGAGGATACAAACATTGCAATCAATAACAAGTCAAGTACAGATTCAGAAATGGCAGATAATCAAATTTACACTGAAATTTGTAAATGGTTTAAAGCTAATTCACTGTCATTAAACTTTGAAAAGACCGACTATATGCAGTTCAGAACCTGTAAGAGATTTCTTTCCAGCATTTGTATAACATATGAAGACATGCAGATCAAAGATGTTGACGGCATTAAATTTCTGGGATTACAATTCGATAATAAATGTAGTTGGGAAGAGCATACCACAGAATTGCTGAAGTGCCTAATTAAGTCTGTATTTGCAATGCGTAATATGTGAGATACAGAAGATACAAGTATGAAAAAACTTGAATACTTTGCTTATTTTCATTCTATTATGCCATATGGGATTCTATTCTGGGGTAACTAGTCAAACCGAGCAGAACATTTTAGAGTGCAAAATCGTGTAATAAGACTCATTTGTGGTGTAAATTCAAGAACACCATGTAGAAACCTGTTCAATGCACTGGGTATTCCAACCACTACTTCTCAGTATATTTATTCCTTCATTAAATGTGTTGCAAATAATATGTCTGTTTCCAACCAATAGCTCAATACATAGTATCAATATAAGGAATAGGAACAATCTGCATAAAGACCTAAAATCACTTACCTTGGTCCCAAAGTGGGTTCAATATTCAGGAACACACATTTTCAATCAATTTTCAGCATGCATTAAAAACTTGGCTTCAGAAAAGGCATACCTTTTACAGAGAGTGGAAGCGTTTTTGAAAGGGAACTCCTTTTATCCTACAGATGAATATCTTAACAGGGACTGTTACACTAAATTAAGTATAAACATCTGTTACATTTCAGTTTTGACTGAACTTGGTTACAACAGTGAAGATTAGGTATTTTGTGTATGATAAATTTATAAAAAGTGCATAACTATGTTTCATTCTGACAGTGTATTAATTCTTTAAATATTAACAGTTCCAATTTATTGTAATGTGTTCATATATTTTGACAATCTCCTAACAAATGATCAGGGAAGTGAGTACTATATTTAAATGTTGTATTTTTTTATTTAATACTCTTTGACGTGTTCCACGCCCACGAGGATCATCTCATTTTTGTGTCCATGGAACGAAAACTGACTCTAATATAATCTAATGCAACAATGTCGCGAAAACCCGTCCACTCTACTGCATGCCGGCCGGCCGAACATATCTGTGACTCCTGCGATGTTGGAACGTGCAGAAGTCGACCAATAGAGCGGTATATCCGGCCAAAGAGGCCCTCCCTGTAAACTGGCGAAAGGCCGTCGCACTGAACGAAGATTGTGTTGAAAAATACGGCTTTGTAACCAAAAGGGTGTGGAACAATATGGTGTTTGAAATCCTGAATAAAAAGAAAACCTGCTTTCAGAAACAAATGTGTTGCTTTACTTATTGGACGACTCTTGTACAGACATAGACTGCGATACAAGCTGTCGACAATGAGACAGTTTGATAATGCACGTTTTATATAACAGCTAGTAAGCATTCGTTCCTACGGTTGCAGTAATGTTGTAGATAGATATGGGAGCATGCCACACCCACTTTCTGCAACGGTACTGGTTTGTAGCTCACAGACGGACAATGTCCCATTGAAAACTGATACTAGCGTCTTTTTGCTACGGTAGCGCCGGCGCAGCCAGCTCAGGTTACAGCTGTTATCACTAGGTCACGACTCTCTGGCACCCGCTGGTTTTCACTTCTTATACCAGCTCGCAGTGCACTCGTGACCATGAGTAATCTTCCAGGCACAGAAAAAGAAAACAATACGTAATGATGTAACCGTAAAGATTAAACTGTGACGAAGCGACACGGAAGCACATGATACACGAGGCCACTTAGTGTGACCGCACCAGAAGGCCTTGGCCATAATGGTTCATGTCGCTTGTTATGATCGTTTGGCAAGACAGTAGTCGAGTCACGAGGAAGAAGGATGGTACAGTTAACGAATCTGGTGGTACGAATGCGTGGTTTCGCCGAGTCGTGACTGAATAAAATATTCTCGGGCTTCCATTCACGTCAGTTTTTGGCCGAGGGCGCCTCGATCATTGCCAAACGGTGTCTGTCCTTCAGCTGTGACGTTACCGGCGCTCGGCCCATCCCCGTATCAGGCAATGTTTTCGCACCGCGCCTGCCTCGCGCATTTTAACTTCGCGACGACCAGGCACCTCGCTATACTTAGCTGCGAGGTGAACACCTCGATAGCGTCCACTACCATATCAAGATCACGATGGAGACAGAAAAAAGACGGGATCTTTCTTTGTCGAAATCTCAATGGGTACTTTCTATGCATTGAGCATACGTAGAACACCGTGTGCCTATCAGTTGCAGGTGATACTCTCCCATCGCCGGCCGGTGTGGCCGAGCGGTTCTAGGCGCTTCAGTCTGGAACCGCGCGACCGCTACGGTCGCAGGTTCGAATCCTACCTCGGGCACGGATGTGTGTGATGTCCTTAGGTTAGTTAGGTTTAACTAGTTCTAAGTTCTAGGCGACTGATGACCTCAGATGTTAAGTCCCATAGCGCTCAGAGCCATTTGAACCATTTGATACTCTCCCATCTTTCTCTGGAAGTACTGGAGAGTCTAGAAAAAGCCATTTGTATGTAGAAAGATGTAAGGAAAATCCTGACGTCACCTCCACGTAGTAGAGAAGAGGCAATGCTTGGTTACATGCGGCCATCGACGCATGGAACGAAAGCCTCCGGATGTAAAAAACATCCCGTCTGCCAAGTTCCAAACGCCCCCTTGGAGGGTAGATGAGTCTGTAGAACGAAGGACACACTCTTGTCCGTGGAGCGGGTAACCACTACTAAAGGCGGATGAGTCTGAGAATGCCACCAGCACAGAATGCAGAGAGCAAGGGGAACCACCACACTGAGGATCCACGTGCTACCCCCTAGTCCCACTGGAACGTGCTCTCGAATATAATTGTTCCTAAAAGAAATAAGCGGTAGTAGGCTCACAATCGAATTTCCGGGTGGGAACTTACATATGGGAACTGTTTACAGTGAATCAAACCAAGATAAGAAGAGGAAAAGGGAAACTTTGCTGTATGGAATGTGAAGACAATGAATAAGAAAGAAAAATTAGAAAATCTGAAGGGAGAAATGGAGAGAAGTAATATCAGTCTTTTAGGGTTAAGCGAGTATCAGTGGGAAGGAGAAAGAGAAGGAGAATTTGAATCTGGTGAATGTAAAATAATTTACAATGGATCGTAACGGGAGGAGAATGAAGTTATATGCAAGAAATATCTAGCCGAGAAGTGGGCGAGGGTTATTCCGGTTACTGATGTACACTTAGCAGTGAATTCAAAGAGTAACCCTGTAGATACACTGATCATTCAAATTTACATGACATCAGATGCAAACGAAGAACAAGTGGATAAAATATATTACCAGAAGAAGTCTACGAAGAAAATGGGAAAGGACAAGTAAGAAATGTAATGGTGGATGACTGGAATAGTATAATGGGAAAGATAAGTAGAAACAACGTAGAGGATGACTATGGACTGGAGAAGACCAGTGAAAGGGAAGAAGAACTGATAGCCTTCCATGAACGATTCGATCTCTGGGTTGCTAATACTTGAGGTAATCGCCATCAGTAAAGCTTATATGCATGAAAAGATCCACGCGATATTGTTAGATACCAAATATAGCTAACTATAATCAATTAAAGTTTCAAAAAGAGCATTAAAATTGCAAAAACCTTCCCTGGTGCAGACGTCAACATAGATCATAATTAACTTGTAACAGACAGTGGGACAAGATTAACGCATACTAAGATAAGCAACAGATAAAGAAATGGGATGATGAAAAATTAAAGGATGAAACTTTAACAAAGAGTATAGTCGCTACGTCGAAAACAAATTGGAACTTATAAAGAGAAGTGAAGAAATTACTGAAGAGAGAATACTATCAGAAATAAAATTTTGGAAGCATTAGACACAGGAATTGGAGAAGTGGAAACAACAAGAAAAATGAAAGAATGGACAACAGAAACTATGTTGTTTAAAACGAATGAGTGTAAGACGTGTAAAAATAATAATTCGAAAGAAGATAGAAGGCAGTACAGAAAACTGAACAATAAACTTACGAAGTTAACTGACCGGACTAGAGAGGACTGGCTCAGGAAACAATTCGAGGAAACAGAAGAACTGAAAAAGGAAGGAAAATTGAACGAAATATGCAGTACGGCGAAATCCGTAACAAGAGGAGAAGTAAGATAAATAACCAAACTCGTTATGTTAAATAAACATGGAAAGGAGACAGTATAAGAGAAAAAGAAGTATATGGTGCACAGGTGGATAACACCAGACTGGTTGTGGAAGATTATAGGGAACAGAATGATTAAGTCTTAGGGTACTGAGATGGAAATGGAGAAAAATTCAGTAGCTCTGGAGGAAAGAAAACATCAGGCTTTGATAGAATACATCTGAGGCGCTGAGAGTCTTAGATCCAAATTCAATAGCCAAACTGAGGTAGCAAACGGAGTTTATGACACAAGAATTTATCCTCAAGAACTTCTTAACACCATTTTAGTACCTTTGCCTAAAAAGGCCGACGCAAAAGAATACATGGACTATATGACAAACAGTTCTACCACTCGTGTTACAAAGGCTGTAACTAGTGTCATACTAAAGAGAAGTGAAAAGAAAACTGAGGTAAATTCTCGGGAAGACCAATTCAGAAAGAGGAACAAGAGACCCCATAGATTCACTGAGTATGATAGAAATGAACAAGGAGATTAATGTTTTATCTACTGGTAGTTTTAAAATATGTTGTGTAGACTGGAAAGATAGAAAGTTAATAAAGGAGATGTACCCAGAGCAAAAAAAAAAAAAAAAAAAAAAAAAAAAACAGTGTAGGGAAATGAACGGGCAGAAGAGATGAGCGTCGGAAGGGCTGTAAGGCAAGGATGCAGTCTGTCACCGAAACTGTTCAACATGTTTGGAGAACCACTGATAGGAGGCAAGAGGA
This sequence comes from Schistocerca nitens, assembly GCF_023898315.1. NCBI lineage: Eukaryota > Metazoa > Arthropoda > Insecta > Orthoptera > Acrididae > Schistocerca > Schistocerca nitens. The sequence goes on along the minus strand of NC_064620.1, from coordinate 604,401,674 downwards.
GTTGTAGTTGGAGAAGAAAGGATAAAGTACGTGGATGACCAAACACAGCTGGTAGTATCAGGAACGGCGCTACACCAGGTGTTGAAGAGTAATGGAAGAAGGGGCGAAGAATATGGAATGAACATTAGTAGAAGAAAGACAAAAGTGATATGAAAAATCAAGTTCCAGAACATAGATATATATAACAAGTGAAATCCTTTCTGTACCTGGGAAGTTTAATGACATGAAACGGAAGCTGTATAGCTATGAGAAAGAGAGAATTTTAAAAGGTGAAGAAGTTACTAAAATCTAGAAGAATTCCAATGGAGCTATGGAAAAGATATGCTAAATTTTACTTCTGGAGTGTAGTACTATACATCAGTGAATCATGGACAGTTAAAAATAAAGAAAAAGATATTTAGAATGTTTTCAAATACGGGTATGGAGAAGAACGTTTAAGGTGAACTGGACGGATGGACTTGAGAATGAAGACGTAATGAATGAAACAGGGGAAGAAAGAGATGACCAGAAAGATGAAAACATCTTGGATGATTTGTCTACAGCAAAGAATTATACAGGACAAAGCTAAAGGGATGAGAGGAAGAGGTAGGAAGATAACTGGAATGATGGACGACGTTAGAAGTGCACGAACTTACAACACAAATGAATGAAGCTGGTCAGAACAGGACGCGACGGAGAGCCTCTACTTGAAACCCGTCATAAGACAGATACAAGAAAGTATAAGAAAACTCCCCCATCATTGACCATTGCTGATATACAGAGCGTCTTGATCACTACTGGGAGAGTAACCTTAGGTCATTCTATGTAGACAGAGCCACACTGAGAAGCCACTGAGCGTTGTGAATTACAATGACAAGGTTCCTGTAATGTACCGTCGTACTTGACTTTTAATCACATAAAGACAATGACATTCAGTAGTCTTATATTTCGTTTAAATATGGATATAATTGTCACCTATTCCAACAAATACTTTTACCAATAGGCAATAATGAAAACTGTCATTATCAGTAGTTTGGGTTTTCATTTCGTGTTCTCGAGTATTTAGTTTCAAGTCATGTATTATAGTTTTATTATTATTAATAATTTAATTATGAAAGTAAACACATTAAAATAATGTATTTTCTATTTTACAAATGACTATTCTCCAATATTTCATAAGATATGCTTTGAAATCAAGTACAGAAATACGTGTAATGAGATCAAAGTTTTTGTGGAGTCTAAACGGCCACAGAGTCTTGCTTCCTGGTTGTCTAATTTACTTCTTCTAGGGGCAACAAAAATTTCATTTTCAGTATTTCATTTAATTAGTAGACGAATAGAAAAAATTTTAAATACTGTGTCATAATCTGTTCATTAAGAGGTATAGTCTTATGCTAAAGGTTTCAGTCAAGTATTAAACTTTATGAGCCGTGCACATTTCTTGACACAGCGTTAACATACGGCGCGCAAATTACCCACACAATATTCACCCCGAATTAGAGAATGGGAGCATTTAGAGGCGTGCAGCAAGCGTTATACTCGATTTCAAACCACTTGAAATATTTTCTCGCTGACTTCCTCATAAAATAATGAAAGAAAGGAGTTTACACTTTACCACATTTTCACTGTTGACAACTGCAGTTTCAGGCGTGACATTTCCATGTATTACTCCTTTGCTACAAACTTTACTCACAACACAGTCTACTGAGTGTATCCGCATATACCTCTGAATGTACCAGCAAAATGATATCACCCTACAACACATAGCTCAGAAGATACGAGGTCATGAAAATTGAGATGCATGAAAAACTAGTTTCTTCTGAAAACGTAGCGCTAATTACTCAGACTACACGTATCTTCAACTATAAAAGTTTTACGTGCTGAAATTAACTTATTCGTAAGATACTCAGAGGTTTGTTTTATACATCAGAGTTTGATTCTCTAAGGACTCAGGGTTGAAGGGGTTATTGCTTGGGTGAGGGGTTTATTAGTTGCTAAAGTACATACAGCTTTTATCCTCATGAAATAGTATATAAACTGAGAATGTTACGCGGAGTTATTGTTAAGCTGACTGTTCCTAAACAGACCTCAAATCTTTGATATTTTCACAACATAAAATTTTAAACAAAATTTGTAAACTGAAAAGGAAAATATGGTCTATGATGGTAGTATTAGTCAAAAATATGATAGCAAAAATTAAAACGCTTATATTTAATATACAATGATAATGCTTTAATCAAAACTAAAATCATTTGTTGTCAGACGTATCATATATGTTATTACTCTCAACACACACTAATCGCACAGGGATGAATGAGGTTCCGTTTGGAGGGTTTTTCTTCTGTCAGTGCATTCCTCTAAAACTTACTATTTCTGGAAAATTTTAACGTAAAAGAGATTTTTGACTATCACAGGCTAAAGGGCATCATGGATGCCCAGCTTCATACCTATATTTCACGCAGCTAACTTATTAACAACGAATAAGAAATTCCCTTTTCATATTATCTTATTACAAATACCATCTTGTTTGTTGTAAAGTTACTTATTAACTGGATAATTTGTTTACAGCATTGCCATAGACAATAACAATGACCACAGCTATAGTCCATTATCTCTGCCCGTCGTAAAAGTTGACTTTTCTAAACGAATAAACTTTGCGAAACAACAAACATATTTGTTTTTGTCACCTTGAATTGTGATTTACCTATAGCTACTACGGCCTAACATGTTTACGTAAAGCACTAAGCGCAATTCAAACCTCAAAATACAGTTAAAGGATACTGCTGATTTAGTGATAGTCCAGGTAAGAAGCAAACACTGTGTTCTAACCTATACATTTCGCATTTGTTTACTTCTTTGTATTTTCGTTTTTCTCATTAAACTTCATTTCAAAAACATTTAAATATTACGGTCGAAAATTAAAAATTACAAGCATGCAAATCTATAAACAAAAAAACGTATCATAAGTTCATGGTTATTATTTCACATCGTTTAATTGATTTTTAAAGATGTTTTCTTCTCATTCTCACAACTATCCTTATCCTAACTACACTTATTTCAAATACTGCCATTATTTAAAGCTATAAAAGTGCGAAACTTACGCGCGTGTCGCCTGTTGATGTAAAATATGTATGTACGTGATATTTTAAAGAGCTTTATTTGTAAGAATCAGTAGCATTTACGCGTCTGTTATACCGAGACACAGTTACTCAGCGAGACAGACATACTGAATAAGCGGAGGAAATGATCCCACTTGTAGCATAAACGTCACTAGCAAAAGGCACAATCACTTCAATCTATGAAAAAATCACGCGAACTACGTGGAGAATCATCGCTCTGTTTCACTGACGTCAGTTTATACCTTATGATGATTTTTCTATACACAGAACAATTATGAAGGGGTCAATATGCCCCCCGTAAACACGGACCGTTCGAAACCCACGTCTCTCTGTTCATTAATGAGAGCCACAATGCATTGGACAGCTGAACTCGAGCTGATGCTATGTCTCTTGACATTCAAAACAATTTTTGATTGACTTCTGCATCATCACCTAGTAAGTAAAATAACTCCTTACTGAATATAATAAAAGGTACGTGACTGTGTCGAAAATCTATGTATGTTGTTCTTAAGGGAAAAGCGTCGTCAGAAGCGAAGATGGTGTACGGTGTATCTCAAAGTGATGTACTGAGGCCGCTCGTATGTATAGTGTAACGGGTATAAGTGCGGATATTTTTATCTGTGGTACCTTAATAAGTTTCAGTTTGTTGGCTGTTTTTTCACTGCGTCGAGCAGTCTTCCCACAAACACATAATATTTACGGCCTGATGTCTTCTGCATGGTGATAACTGCACCACAAAGTGGACTATGTCTGTCAGTATAGACTAACCGTTTTGTGTCCACGTGTCCACACTTTAACACTGATCTGCCACCCAGATGAAAATAAGCAGTAATGGCATGGTCTTGCCACACATGCATCGAGGTACTAACCAATCCAAAAACATGCGACTTGTAATGGCTATAATTGTCATTCTGCAGATGACGTAAATAATGGTGTAATGATGTTCAGTACACCGTCCTCAGTCACCAACAGAGATATCTGAACTTATAACCGTTACATCCGGTATATGTAAATGTCCAGGTGGAAGATGCAGTCAGTAGCCCTGTGTCTGATGGGTGATGCAGTTGTGTACAGGAAGGCCACATCGTTAGGCAGCTGTTACTAAATGCAGAAAGACTTGCAGATGATCACAGTCTGCACGAAATATGATTGCTGACCCTCAACAGATGTAAATGAAAAGCAGTGCTCGTAAGAAATGCAAGTATCCGTCATCGTTTGAATAATTGGACTATCAATCACTAGAATCAGGTACAATCTTCAGCTGTCCAGGACTGTCAGTCAGCAGTGATTTAAACTTGAATGACTACATAAACTTAACTGACTGAAAAAACCAAAGGAAATGTTATTAACCCATGAAAGTGTTCACGTATAAAACACTCATTCGACTAATACTTCAGTATCGTTTTTGGAACATTGCCAATTTCAGTCAATGGAACAGATCGAAAAGATTTAGATAGGCCCTATACCATTCATTAGGGGTTCATTTGGTCGTCGTTATTCTTAATGAAATGCAGTGGAAGGCGTCACCAGAATGACGTTCTTTCAGAATTCCAAGATTCAACCTTCCAAATCAGTCTTCAAACTTTTCCACCAAATACATCCGATGCTGATAGTCTATCCCAATACTCGTCTAGGTGGAATCCACTTTTAATCTTCGCAATCAAAGGAATTTCTTCCCATAAATTGGCTTGTGTTGAGTTGACGACGTAAAGTTTCTTCTTATCAGCTTGTGGATCTGACATGCATCACATTCTCTCTTCACCAGCAACTGGTTAATGGTGTGATTCCGTGTGTTTTCATCCCAGAAAGGTTTTCTACATTAAATGAACAAAACGCCGAAATATTCATCACGAGAGAATTTATGAACTCTGTTGAACTTTAAAAGTTTTGTATATTGCGCATATTTTTCCGTCTCAGTTACACTTTTATTTTTACTGTATGACAAGTTTCGATCGCACTCGATCGCCTTCGTAAGTATATAGTTATGTAAGCAACCTGTCGTATCTAGACAGGAACTGTACATCAGAATGAAGTATCCTGGAGTGTATTCCTGTGTAGACACGACAGGTTGCTTACGTAACTGCATAGATACGAAGACGATCGATTGCGATCGAAACTAGTCACACCGTAAAACTAAATGGCAACTGAGACAGAGTAATGGTCGATAGGATTTCATATAATAATTAGCTAGAAATCGTTTCAGCCCCTTGCCAGATGTTGCGGGCAATGGATACCCTGTTTTTGACCTGGTAATAAACGTGTTGAGCAACCTGTCACAGGAGTAGCTGTCATCATTCTTGAGACATTTCGGCATAGTAGCTGACTGCAGTTTCTGGGAAATTAGAGGAATTAAATACACTAAGCGACTACTCTTTTTACTAAATTTACTAGCAGTCTGGTTTGATAGCTTTCTCGCTCTAATATCCATGCTCTGTACAATGCGTTAAAGTTGTCTTCACAATATACTGTGTACAGTATTTTAAAAATGGTTCAAATGGCTCTGAGCACTATGGGACTTAACTACTGAGGTCATCAGTCCCCTAGAACTCACAACTACTTAAACCTAACTAACCTAAGGACATCACACACATCAGTGCCCGAGGCAGGATTCGAACCTGCGACCGTAGTGGTCGCGCGGTTCCAGACTGTAGCGCCGAGAACCGCTCGGCCACCCCGGCCGGCTGAGATTTATCGGAAGAATCATAAGTGGGTGTAACTCACTCGCTAAATTTGAGCACTGGCCGTCGATCTGGTACTGTTACTACATAAGATACAAAGAACAGTTACACATTTCTTCACGGTTGTTCTTAATCAGCACGAAACAGTCGCACAACCGTTCAATGAACGCTAATGAGAGATGCTACAAGAAAAGAGATCTGCAGCGCGGGGTCGGGAGTCTTACTCTCAAAATGCCGGGAGCCCACGTGTCTGTACAGTATCTACTAAATGGCCAATAAATGCGAGGATAAAATCATATAAATTCAATCGCATGGCTCGTATTTCTGTCCTTGTATTATCCGCGAACTCAACGGCAGGGTGTGGGAGGATGATTTCGGCAAACAACGACCGGTAACTTTCACAATAGAAACGTAGATTTACATCTACATCTACATGGATACTCTGCATATGATATTTAAGTGCCTGGCAGAGGGTTCATGGAACCACCTTCACAATTCTCTATGATTCCAATCTCGTATAGCGCGTGGAAAGAATGAACACCTGTATCTTTCCGTACGAGCTCTGATTTCCCTTGTTTTATCATGGTGATCGTTCCGCCCTATGTAGGTCGGTGTCAACAAAATATTTTCGCATTCGGAGGAGAAAGTTGGTGATTGGAATTTCGTGAGAAGACTCGGTCGGAACGAAAATCGCCTTTCTTTTAATGATTTCCAGCCCCTGTATTATTTCTGTGACACTCTCTCTCATATTTCGCGATAATACAATACGTGCTGCCTTTCTGTGAACTTTTTCGATGTACTCCGGCAGTCCTACCTGGTAAGGATCCCACACCGCGCAGCAGTATTCTAAAAGAGGACGGACAAGCGTAGTGTAGGCAGTCTCCTTAGTAGGTCTGTTACATTTTCTAAGTGTCCTGCCAATAAAAAGCAGCCTTTGGTTAGCCTTCCCCACAACATTTTCTATGCGTTCTTTCCAATTTAAGTTGTTCGTAATTGTAATACCTTGGTATTTAGTTGAATTTACGGATTTTAGATTAGACTTATTTATCGTGTAACCGAAGTTTAACGAGTTCCTTTTAGTACTCATGTGGATGACCTCACACTTTTCGTTATTTAGGGTCAATTGCCACTTTTCGCACCATTCAGATATTTTTTCTAAATCGTTTTGCAGTTTGTTTTGATCTTATGATGACTTTATTAGTCGATAAACGACAGCGTCATCTACAAACAACCGAAGACGGCTGCTCAGATTGTCTCCCTAATCGTTTATATAGATAAGGAACACTACCTTGGGGAACGCCTGAAATCACTTCTGTTTTACTCGATGACTTTCCGTCAATTACTGCGAACTGTGACCTCTCTGACAGGAAATCGCAAATCCAGTCGCATAACTGAGACGATATTCCATAAGCACTCAATTTTACTACGAGCCGCTTGTGTGGTACAGTGTCAAAAGCCTTCCGGAAATCCAGGAATACGGAATCGATCTGAAGTCCGTTGTCAATAGCACTCAGCACTTCATGTGAATAAAGAGCTAGTTGTGTTTCACAGGAACGATGTTTTCTAAACTCATGTTGACTGTGTGTCAATAGACCGTTTTCTTCGAGGTAATTCATAATGTTCGAACACAATAAATGAATGTATGTTCTAAAATCCTGCTGCATATCGACGTTAACGATATGGGCCTGTAATTTAGTGGATTACTCCTACTACCTTTCTTGAATATTGGTATGACCTGTGCAACTTTCCAGTCTTTGGGTACGGATCTTTCTTCGAGCGAACGAGTGTATATGAGTGTTAAGTATGGAGCTAATGTATCACCATACTCCGAAAGGAACCTAATTGGTATACAGTCTGGACCAGAAGACTTGCTTTTATTAAGTGATTTGAGTTGCTTCACTACTCCGAGGATATTTACTTCTACGTTACTCATGTTTGCAGCTGTTCTCGATTTGAATTCAGGAATATTTACTTAATCTTCGTTTGTGAAGGAATTTCGGAAGGCTGTGTTTAGTAAATCTGCTTTGGCAGCACTGTCTTCGATAGTATCTCCATTGTTATCGCGCAGAGAAGGTATTGAATCTTTCTTGCCGCTAACATACTTCTCATACGACCAGAATCTCTTTGGATTTTCTGCCAGGTTTCGAGACAAAGTTTCGTTGTGGGAACTGTTATAGGCGTTTCGCATTGAACTCCGCGCTAAGTTTCGAGCTTCTGTAAAGGATCGCCAGTCTTGGGGATTTTGTGTCTGTTTAAATTTGGCATGTTTGTTTCATTGTTTCTGCAACAGTGTTCTAACCCGTTTTCTGTACCAAGGAAGATCAGCTCCGTCCTTTGTTAGTTTATTTGGTATAAACCTCTCAATTGCTGCCGATACTATTTCTCTGAATTTAAGCCACATCTGGTCTACACTTATATTATTAATTTGGAATGAGTGGAGATTTTCTCTCAGGAAGGCGTCAAGTTAATTTTTTTCTGCTTTTTTGAATAGGTAAATTTTTCGCTTATTTTTCGAGGATTTGGGGATTACAATAATCAGTCTTGCTACGACAGCCCTGTGTTCACTAATCCCTGATTCAGTTTTGATGCTCGTTATTAACTCATGATTATTTGTAGCTAAAAGATCAAGTGTGTTTTCACAACCGTTTACTACTCGCGTGGGCTCACGAACTAACTTTCAGAGAATGCGTTTAGAACAATTTCGGATGATATTTTATGCGCACCTCCGGAATTAAACATGCATTTTCGCCAACATATCGAGGGTAAATTAAAGTCACCACCAACTATTATCGTATGAGTCAGGTACGTGTTTGAAATCAAACTCAAGTTTTCTTTGAACCTTTCAGCAACTGTATAATCTGAATTGGAAGCTCGCTAAAAGGATCCTATTATTATTTTACTTCGGTTGCCAACAAAGACCTCTGACCATACCAACTCACAGGAAGTATCTACTTCAATTTCGCGACAAGAGATTTAAAAGCATTAGTCGTGAAAGTTTCTTCAAAATTTAGAGCTGGAACCGGATAACTCTATTTCGAGTACCAATTCAGCAACATGGTCCTACAGAGGAGCGTCCTGTCGGTCTAAGCTATTAAAAATTACCAATAAACCACAGCACATCGGACAGATTTATTCGGCAGTGCAGAAGATACAGTGATCTCATTTGTAAATCACGCTCTAGCGCCAGTATTGCAACAATGCATCGTCCGTTTAAAAGTTTTCTTGAATCTTCGCACAACACGAGATCCAGCGATTCTTCCCGGGCCTTCTTGCTTGCTTGAGTCTCAGACTATTTAAAAAATTAAGGTACTAAGGAAATGGGGCGATTGTATTTGCTGATGATTTAATGGTATGGGAAAAAGAAGAAGGAAATTTACAAGAAAGGGTAAATGTATGGGAGAAAGCAATGGGACATACGGATTGAAATTTAATGCGAACAAGTGCGAAGTGATGATGAAAATGGGGAATGCGAAGAGAGTAACAACTGGTATAAGTATTAGAGGGGAACTGGTAAAGAAAGTGGACAGTTTTAAGGGAGCATAATAGTAGGCAGTAGCAGGAATCAAACGGAAACAAGTAAAAGTGGAAAGCACTTTACGTATGAGAAAATCGGATTATAAAAAAAAAAAAAAAAAAAAAGGGAGATGAGCACGACACAGGCTTAGGAGATAAAATTTGAAGGAAGCAGAATGTTAATAGAGTATTGAATGAGACGGTGTGAGAAAAAATGAAAGAGAAGGTCATGTAAGAGCCCACAGAACCACAGAAATGGCAGCATTAAGATGGTACGGACACGATAAAAGAATGAGAATTGGCAGGACTTCAAGACAAGCCCATTCAATGACAACAGCAGCTGAGACGTAGAAGACTACCGAGAGAAAGTAAGGTCTATAGAGTGAAGGCTTGTGTAATAAAGAGAGGAGAAGACTGGTACGGAGTGGAGAGGGTAGGATAGCGAGAGGCGGCAAGAAATGTGGACGCTTTTGTTCTGAAGAGACACAGCAAGGGACTGGAAACTACACAAGGTGAAGATGACTAAGAAAACGTAGGCACACTACAGTGCACAAGATGTTAATATCAATTTGTTGCAACATGATCAGTGAGTAGATAGATTCAGTACATCAGAAACAAAACTAACGTCACTTTGATTTGTAAAATAAGTTCGTCTTCTTGTAGCTAAGAATGGCATTATTCAGACACGTGTTTGGCAGAATTTTTTTTTCCAGTAGCCCCGATTCTTTAACTTTTTTTATTTGAATCACAGTTTCTTACGATTGTCTCTTTGTCCTAGTGGTTGTTTACCCTGGCTACTGATGTGGCGATCACAGCTTCAAACACTAGCCCCGATATTTCTGGACCCTGATGAACAGTCCGCTAGAATGACCTCAAACAAAAGGATTTGCATAAGGCACTTCAATTTCTGTAATATTTCCCTTGTTTCTAAAATCGAGCCTATTTGCTTGCTAATTTTCTAACATAGTCAACAGTTATTTGTCGTGATTTTATAGCAGTTTTATAATAAGTTCATTTTCGTTTGTACCTCGCACGGTTCTTGGCTGATTTTGGTCTGTAAGATACTCTTCACAGAAGACAGTGCATCTGTTCAAAGACGTAGAGCCTCCTATACAGATCAGTATAGGACGTTATGGTCTACAGATGACGCGAACTGTTTGCCACAGTCCATTATTGCCGTCTGCTTATTCAGAAAGCAACACCTTCCGTACTACTCGCACTCAAAATAAGCCTTAAGAGCTGAATAACCACGTGATCGTAGCACGTACGGCAGACATACGTCAGCAGACGTCGAGCAAGGTTCTTACACTGTAAATGCTTTCCACGCAATTATCATTCTCGTGTGAAGATGGCGTGAAGTACCTTATAAACGCGTTAAATAAGAGATGTTGTATTGCGAATGGTTGAGCTGCTTACTACGAGTAGTTGCCAAGTTCAGTACAGCCATGACCGTACGTCCAGCGATGTATAATATCAGAGCATCAGTTCATTCAAGAGTAAGGCGCTGGAGGAGCAGCTCTAATACCCAAAATGATGGATCATAAGGGGCGGGGCGGGGAGAGGGGGGGGGGTGAAACATTAAATTCCTCGGCATATTTTGGTCACTCGGATAAGAAAACAAAACAATAGCACTAAGCATAGTCCCAAAGCTAAAAAGAAACTAAACAAAAGCCAGGTCTAGCAAGATGGGAAACAAAATTTTTATGGCTGCTAGCGAGAACGACAATAAAAGAAATCCTGTACTAAACATGTTACGAGCTAGAACGACTATAAATGTTTTCCAAATGAAATACGTGACATCAGCAGAATTCTTTGCGCGCCTTTAGCTGTAGTTTATCCGTGTCCGTGTCTGCACCTGGAAGTCATTACGCGCGCCCAGTATCCCCCTTTTTTTCTTCTTCTCATCTCCCTTAACTACTCCTTCTCCATTCGCAATTCATTATTTTCTTCTCTGCCAATCTGTAGCAAGTGACAGTGACGAAATAGACTCACGAAGGTCAGTTGCTTTTCCGTGGAAATGGTGTGAATATATCCTCTGAATGATGTAGCGCGTACACTTCATTTGTTTCACACCTTCACAACGTTTCAGCCGGGTGACGTCACTGAGGGAGTATTCACAAGTCCGTATGAACGGTATTATGAAGCACTGTTGTTATGCCACCTGTCAGTTGCGATTTCCCTGCGAACAACAGCAGCATCTTGGAGTCCATGTTAGTCATGACATCACTGATATATATACTGTTAAGCGACAGTAATATACTAATGAATAAAATAAATCTCCTAGCACCAATATCATATTACTCACCGCAGTCACCTCACATATGTCAATAACTAGTCAGTAACTAGTAATTTTTGCATTCTGGTGAAGGAGCTAAGCAGTTGTTACTAATTTGTTTGTTTTGAGGAGCCAGCAGCCGTTCGTTTCAGTCAGTCGGGTTCCAACTGTCGCCTGCTACACACATGCAGAACAGCAAGTTACGTATTCAGGTTTTTCTGTAGTTTCTTAGTATTACATGTCTTAAGTTCTGTGCGTGTTTTTCTGTTTAAGAGATTTAATGTCACGTATTGCAGTTTTAAAGAGTAAATTCAGGTAGTCTGTAGCGCAGCTGGTATACATTTGTTTGTTTTTAAGAGCCGACAACATTTCGTTTCAGCCCAGTCAGTCAGGTTCCAGTTGACGCCTGTTACACACCAGTGTGGAAGCAAGTTACGTATTTAGCATTCCTTGCGCTTTTCTAGTAGTGCTGGGGTGGTCAGGATGTGTGTGTGCTGTGTGTGGACGCAGGACGAGTTGGCCACAGCACGCGAACTGCTGAAGGCGCTTTTAGCCACACTCAGCCATCTTCAGACTTCTGGCTCGGGGTGTAGCGACGGCGGAGACTGGCTCGTCGCATGGGACGCGTCTATTTCGCGCACGGGCTATCCTTGCAGAGGGCTCAGGGATCCGCCCCCACTGCGGGATGAGTGGCGGGTGGCAAAGCGTTCGCGTCGTTTGAGGAGGAGGGTCAATGTGGAGGTCGGCCGTCTGGCCACCCCCATTCATCCTGTCAGTGGACTGGCGGCCGCTCCTTCAGCGGTCTCCAAGCCGGCACACGGGGGCAGGGATTTCCTAGTCATCGGGAGCTCCATTGTTTGCTGTGTTATGGAGTCTCTTAGGGAAAGGGCGTTCAGGGCTGAAAACAATGTGCACTTCGTCACATCTGAGATGAGGAAGCCGCGCGGAGTGGCCGGGCGGTTTGAGGCGCCATGTCACGGACTGCGCGCTCCCTCCCGCCGGAGGTTCGAGTGCTCCCTCAGGCATGGGTGTGTGTGTGTTGTTCTTAGCATAAACTAGTTTAGGTAGTGCGTAAGTATAGGGACCGATAACCTATATGACCTAAGCAGTTTGGTACCTTAGGAACTCACACACGTTTTTTGAGATGTGGAGGAGGCCTTCGTGCGGCTATCGAAGTGCAGGGTGCAGTCGTGTGCAAGCTGTGGCGTACTTTGGCACCAACGACGTCTGTCGCTTGGGTTCTGAGGCCATCCTCAGTTCACACTGGTGGCTGGCAGAAGCGGTGAAGGCTACTAACATCGCACGTGGGGTGCAAGCGGAGCTCGAAATTTGGAGCACTGTTCCCAGAGTTGATCGGGATCCTTTCGTTTTGAGCCAAGTGGAAGGGTTTCAACCACCGACTCTGTGACGGTCTTGGCTGCAGATTTCTGGTGTTGCTCTATCGGGTGGAGAGCTGTAGGACTCACACTGATAGATCACGGGTGCACAACACAAACAGCTACTCGGGTAGCAGAGTACCTGTAGCGTGCACGTGGAGTCTCTAGGCTAGGCAGTAGTTCAGTAGTTTGAGGTACACCGATGAACACTCGCCAGGCGACACGCAGATAGCGATATCAGATCACGCTCAGAGTAAAGGCAACCCGGTTGTCAAAATATTATCAATAAATTGTCGAACGTAATAAAGGTCCCAAATTTTCTGTCATCCAGGAAATTTGTTGCACTCAAATTATTCTCGAAACCGAGAGCTAGCTGAAACATGAAGCGGGAAACTGAAATATTTTGCGAGTCATAGAACGTATACGGAAAAAGATTAGTCGCCATATGACGGGGAATGTTCATTGCATAGTTTCTAGTGAGGTCGAATCTCAGTATGACTGTGAAGTTATCTGGTCGCGTATAAACAATTCTAGGTGAAATCAAGTTAATTGTTGCATATACTTCTTTTTAAATAAAACCACCTTTTCCTGCTGCCATTTAATTTATTTTTCTCAGGCGCCTTTCGCCTTTTTCTTGTTCTAAGGCGTCATCAGTGGGATCTATAACCATAACTGGACATTATATAGTTCCAGTATGGTGGAAGAAGAGAGATAAGGGCAAAGTTTAAACGGATTTAAATCGCGCTCTGGAGAAGTAGCGCCGATTAAACGGTTCAAAGACGGAAAAGACGCAACCTGGTTTAATAACAAAATTCTGTAAATTCTGGGGAAGCAAACACGTTTAATTCCCGGTTCAAAACAGAACTCGCAAATAACGACATGCAGGATCTCGTAGATATACGGTGCGTCCGTGAAAGGATACCTTAGAAAAAGTTCTATTTCAGAACCAGAGAAAATTCTGGTCCTATGTAAAATCTCTAAGAGTGTCGAAGGCTTCTCTCCAGTCACACGTTGACCAGTCTGGTCAACGCGAAGTGCTCTGGCTGGATATCAAAAGGAAAGCCGAAGTTTTAAAGTCCTCATTTTAGAAATCGTTGACGCAGAATGGTCGTATAAAGGAAACCACTGTTTGACCATCGCATAAATTCTCGTGTGAAGAACATAGGAATAGGCTTCTCTAGGGTAGAGAACCAACTGAAAGAGTTGAAAAAAAAATCTCCAGCTCCGGATGGGATCCAAATTCGTTTTTACAAAGAATACTGTACGATATTGGCCTTTTACTTAGCTTGCATTTATCGCGAATCTCTTACCCGGCTCGAAGCCACAAGCGATTGGAGAAAAGCGCAGGGAAAAAGAAATGACACGCAGTACCCTTAACAAAAGTTTGCTAAATAATTCTTGAATGTTTTCTCAGTTCCAATGAAATGAAGTTCCCTCAGACGAAAAAGCTTGTGTCCACAAATCATCACGGTTTTAGAAATTATCACGCGTGCGAAACTCAGCTTAGCCTTTCTCACATGATATACTGCGAGCTGTGGATGAAGGGCAAAGGGCAGACTCCATACTCCTAGACTTCCGAAAAGCGTTTGACATGGAGCCACACTGCAGACTCTTAACGAAGGTACGAGCATACGGACTACGTTCCCAGGTATGTGAGTGGCTCGAAGACTTCCTAAGTAACAGAACGAGGCCTGTTGTCCTCGACGGTGAGTGTTCATCAGAGACAAGAGCATCGACACGAGTGCCCCAGAGAAGTGAGATAGGGCCGCTCTTACTCTCTCTATACAAAAATGATCTCATGGGCAGGGTGACGATCAATCTGCGGTTGTTTTCTTACACTCCTGGAAATGGAAAAAAGAACACATTGACACCGGTGTGTCAGACCCACCATACTTGCTCCGGACACTGCGAGAGGGCTGTACAAGCAATGATCACACGCACGGCACAGCGGACACACCAGGAACCGCGGTGTTGGCCGTCGAATGGCGCTAGCTGCGCAGCATTTGTGCACCGCCGCCGTCAGTGTCAGCCAGTTTGCCGTGGCATACGGAGCTCCATCGCCGTCATTAACACTGGTAGCATGCCGCGACAGCGTGGACGTGAACCGTATGTGCAGTTGACGGACTTTGAGCGAGGGCGTATAGTGGGCATGCGGGAGGCCGGGTGGACGTACCGCCGAATTGCTCAACACGTGGGGCGTGAGGTCTCCACAGTACATCGATGTTGTCGCCAGTGGTCGGCGGAAGGTGCACGTGCCCGTCGACCTGGGACCGGACCGCAGCGACGCACGGATGCACGCCAAGACGGTAGGATCCTACGCAGTGTCGTAGGGGACCGCACCGCCACTTCCCAGCAAATTAGGGACACTGTTGCTCCTGGGGTATCGGCGAGGACCATTCGCAACCGTCTCCATGAAGCTGGGCTACGGTCCCGCACACCGTTAGGCCGTCTTCCGCTCACGCCCCAACATCGTGCAGCCCGCCTCCAGTGGTGTCGCGACAGGCGTGAATGGAGGGACGAATGGAGACGTGTCGTCTTCAGCGATGAGAGTCGCTTCTGCCTTGGTGCCAATAATGGTCGTATGCGTGTTTGGCGCCGTGCAGGTGAGCGCCACAATCAGGACTGCATACGACCGAGGCACACAGGGCCAACACCCGGCATCATGGTGTGGGGAGCGATCTCCTACACTGGCCGTACACCACTGGTGATCGTCGAGGGGACACTGAATAGTGCACGGTACATCCAAACCGTCATCGAACCCATCGTTCTACCATTCCTAGACCGGCAAGGGAACTTGCTGTTCCAACAGGACAATGCACGTCCGCATGTATCCCGTGCCACCCAACGTGCTCTAGAAGGTGTACGTCAACTACCCTGGCCAGCAAGATCTCCGGATCTGTCCCCCATTGAGCATGTTTGGGACTGGATGAAGCGTCGTCTCACGCGGTCTGCACGTCCAGCACGAACGCTGGTCCAACTGAGGCGCCAGGTGGAAATGGCATGGCAAGCCGTTCCACAGGACTACATCCAGCATCTCTACGATCGTCTCCATGGGAGAATAGCAGCCTGCATTGCTGCGAAAGGTGGATATACACTGTACTAGTGCCGACATTGTGCATGCTCTGTTGCCTGTGTCTATGTGCCTGTGGTTCTGTCAGTGTGATCATGTGATGTATCTGACCCCAGGAATGTGTCAATAAAGTTTCCCCTTCCTGGGACAATGAATTCATGGTGTTCTTATTTCAATTTCCAGGAGTGTATGATGCTGCGGCGTACAGGAAGCTGTCGCCGTTGAATGACAACAAGAGGATACTAGTCAACAAAATTTCTACATGTTATGCGAATAGTAGCTAGCTCTAAATGTAAAAAAAAGTAAATTAATGCGGATTTGTAGGAAAAACAATTCAGTAATGTAATTTCAGAATATAGCACTGTAAGTGTGCTACTTGACACAGCCATGTCGATTAAATATCTAGGGCTAACGTTGCAGAGCGGTATGAAATGGAACGAAGATGTGAGAATTGTGATAGGGAATGCGAAAGGTCAATCTAGGTTTAGTGGAAGAGTTTTAGGAAAGCGTGGTTTATATGCAAAGGAGACTGCGTATACAACACTGCTGCGACCCATTCTTGGAGTACTGCTCGAGTGTTTGGGATCCCACCGGCTTGGATTAACGGAAGACATTGAAGCAGCTGGCTGGGCTGCTACAGGTGTTACCGTAGATTCAATCAGTGTTGCTCAGATCCTTCAAGAACTAAAACGGGAATCGCTGGGGAGAAGGCGAAGTTTTTTTCGAGTATTGAGAAAAGTTAGAGAATAACCGGCATTTGAAGCTCACTGCAGAACAATGGTCCTGCTGCCAACGTGCATTTCGCGTAAGGCCGTGAATACAGGGTAAGAAAATTTAGCGCTAGTACACAGGCGTATAGACAGTCGTTTTTCCCTCTCTCTGTTTGCGAGGAAAGGAAATGATCAGTAGTGGTACAATTCTTAATTATTCACAATATAAGACAGCAAGAAAATTATGACCACATACCATATTTTTTACAAAGGATAAGGTATATGCATATCAAGCTTACTTTGAATTGTTCCAAGCATTCTGATACGTGAGAAGCTAGTTCTATTTTAAAAAATAGTAGCCTTCTTTCAGTTTCATGGCTTTTGTTGGAAAATACTGCGAAACGTTCAACGCCAACATTAACACGCGTCGTATCGCTGTACTCGTCTTTTCAAGAGCATTGAATGCGGTTATAAAGTGTATCACTCTACTTTAAAAAAACCATACCGTCTTTAAAATGTCGGTTGATACAAGAGTTGAGAGTTTGAATTATTCAACAGAATTACGTGCCCCTCTACATACTACGATTTGTCGAAAACATCGAATCGCTATCTCCAACTGTTCTTGAAATAAAGCGTGTGTTAAATCTTACGCGACCGATTTATATACGAGGGTCACTCCAAAAGAAATGCACACTGTTTTTGTAAAAATACAGTTTTCATTCTGCATGTGTTTTACAGTGTGTAGATACATCCTTCCCGCTTGTTTTCAAACTTACTTCAACCCGTTCCCGTGAGTGGCGCCGTCACAGCATCTCTTCAAGATGGCTGCTACACTTGACGTTCGTCAGAAGCAACGTGCTGTCATAGAACTCCTGTGCTGTGAAAACGAGACAGTAGGAAACATCCACAAGAGGTTGAAAAAGGTGTATGGAGATGCTGCTGTCGATCTCAGTACAGTTAGTCGGTGGGCAAGCAGGTTACGTGATGAAAGTAGGCACATGTCAGTCAAAAAACCATGGAAGCGATCACAAAACTCAGATGGACAACACTGAAACACCTGCCTTACGGTCCTGGCCTGGCTCCATGTGAAATCATCTCTTTGGGAAACTGAAAGACTCTCTTTGATGAAGATGATGACTCCCTTGTGCACGCTGCCAAACAGTGGCTCCAACAGGTTGGTCCAGAATTTTACCATGCTGTTACACAGGCGCTGGTTCCAAGTTGAGAGGGATGGAAATTATGTGGAGAAATGAAAATATTGTTCCTAAAGGATGTATCTGCACACTGTAAAACGTTCAAACATGTAGAATAAAAGATGAATTTTTTAAAAACTAGTGTGCATCTCTTTTGGAGTGACCCTCATAATATGCTACTACTACTAAAAAGCTTTTTATTTCTTTCTTTACCCATCGTTGAACTATTCCATTATTTTTTTTTTCGTCCGGGAGCTAGATTCTTGTTTTACACAAATCAGGAAAGTTCTGTTGTCATGATATGAGACTAATGTTTCATTCCCAGTAGCATTTATGTAATCGGCGTAGTTCTACGTCAACCTTGTAGCAGACGACAAGGAAAAGCACGTATCCTCATTGCATTTCTAAATATCTAATGTGGAAAGTCTAGGCGAGTCGCCGTGTATGTTGCGTAACTAATGACTCTGCATTGCAATTATTAAACACTACAGAATTTTCACTTATATCGTTACAGCGAGCATGCGCTGTAACAAATAAAGCATGAAAAGGCTTAGCGCAGAATCGGGGTTTGGGGTAAGTGGGGGGTTTTTCATGTTCGATTCCTATTTGAACAAGCAACATGGGGTGAAGTTTTTTTTTTTTTTTTTTTTTTTTAGTCCGTACCAACGGCCACTTGTACAGCTATTCGAACATCTGTCTTATCGTAGCTTTGTTACAGTATATTGAGCGAGGTTTGAACGACGAATCGGAGCTGGCGCCTAAGCATATTGTACGAATCGATTAATTCCTTTTACAAAAGATTTTAACTGGGCTGAAATTAATGCTCACTTAATGCCACAATTTGTATGTGCACCGTTCGGATTTTGCATGCAAAAACAGACACCCTTAAATAATTCAGGACTGGGACGAGACTTGTGGTTCAAATTTTGGTCCACCGGTGTATCGGATCTCGGTCTAAGACAGGTACCAAACGTTTGATAAATATGTTGCTTCGTTTGGATTTTAATACAAAAGACATGTTTTTCTGGGAAGCTTTGGAAGCACGCCATTTCTGCACTTTAAACTTGTACGAATAGGTCCAAACTGTGCATGAAGGTAATTAAATGGATAAAGTCAAAGGGACTTTTCTTTATTCAATACGGTGGTTTAAAATCGAGCTAAATATTGCACTTAAAATTCTTTCTTACGTTAATTGATTGCATGGAAACTGTTTAATCAAATAAATGAAAACTGCGTCCTACCGATAATATTAAAAACACACTTTCTAAAAATCCGGCTTCATTCGGACTTTAAGAGCAAAAAGGATTTTTCGTGAGTTTTTTTTACGCATCCCACTTCTGTATTTGAGACTGGAGCAAATCGGCTCAAATTTTGTAAATAGGTAGACAAATACATGAAATTAATGGTCGTGTTATATTGTGAAACCTTGCCACGATATTAGCAATGTGGTTCAAAAGACAATAAAAAATCTATACCACATCAGTCGTCGCCCAAGTAAACAAAAATCTACGCCAGTTACCACGCTGTGGGGGGCTAAATTTGTGGTAGAGTAAAAACTGGAACCAGAATGAAAAATGGTGCTATCGCACGTAGCACAAAAAATGAGGAATATATCCTTGGCAGCGTTAGGCATATAAAAGAAGGGAACTAGTTTTTCCACTTATCTGGTACCTCCAAACATATTTAAATCAAAAAATCTTGACGTATTCGCCCATTTTTTACTAGTTATCCCCAGTTGCCTAGCGCAGTGAGCTGTCGTAGCTGCGAGGTGTTGGCACACCTGCATCTTGCAATTTATATGTTAATGTCCCTGACAGTGTGCCCAAAATCCAAAGATTCTCCAGCCATGGCTTAAGGGCACACACGTAGTAGCTAAAAATGTTTTTTCTGGGGGAATAAAATTGCTGAGGACGGATCTGATATTAAGTTACATTAGTTGATACGGTGTGTTATACTAAATGATATAGGTACTAATATTAAGAGGTAAAAAATAGTGAATATGTGAAGATGTTTCGATTTAAATTCCTTCGAAGCTACCAGATAAGTTGAAAAGCTAGTTCCCTTCTTTTACATCCCTAACTCTAACCAGGACATGTCCGCCTCGCCTTTTTTTTTTCCTTCTTTTTTGCTGTGGACCGAGCGTCAAGGAACATGAGAGTAAAGTGGAAAGGAAGCGACCGCAAACCTGGTTCGCGAAATAACTGAACACACATCGAATTTTCCTTTAAGAAAACTGAAACTGCATTGTACTTCTGCATCGCGTCGAACGAGTTCTGCAGAATTTAAGCTAGTGAGTGGTTGTGTAATTCCCCGTCGTTCGCCAGCATCTGGGCAGGCAGCGGTGGCCCGGGCTGCAGTCGACACTTCACAGGGACGAGGGGAACAAGGGGCGACCCCAGTGGAAAGTTCCCGCGCTCCAGGAAAAGCGGCTCCAGCAGCGCTCCAGAGCCAATCGGCTGTTCCAGCGCGCGCCGCACAGCGTGTCCCGCTGCTATTGGCCGAGCTGGAGCGCTGGAGAGCCGCGTTATCCAACCTGCCACACGGCGTCAGCTCTGGAAAAGTTTAGCCAGGTCGCCCGTACGTAAACATGCGTGCACGTGGCCACGCTTCCAGCCAGACACTTCTGGAACACAGCGGTGACAGCGGCGGGAATTCACTATCACGGATGGGACAGTTGCGCTACGTTTTTCGACTGCCAAAAGCTACTATAGCAAAAAGTGTACAAAGAACTAAATTAAAGATTGATTGATGATCATATGAACAGTTGTTTTGCCTTCCCTTTAAATCTGAATATCAGAAGTGAGCTGTTGATTGTTGTAATATCTCTTTATATTCGATGAATTATTCTGATACAATTCTACCCTTGAATGACGTTTACTAATTTTCTATCTTCATACTCGCAGAATCGATGCGCAAAGTAGTTTCATACAATAGCTATGCCATCAGCGCATAATTATTCTTTGTAGAACTCTCTCTGGTGGTTGTTAGAAAAAAGCTTCCGAGATTGTCTTCGTGCCGATTAGTCTGAGCATTGTTTGAAGAATTGTAATCTGAGTATTGAGATTTATGACAGAAGATAACTGATACGAAATTGTACGATTAAAAGGGAAATATATATATATTGCTCCTTCATACAAAAGGTGTGTATTTGACATTTGAGAATTAATGATATTCATCGATATATTGCGTAGTTGTTAATCAGAAGGGAACTTCCGAAAGACTGGATACGAAACTGCATTTAATAATCCAAGTGGTCCATTACTTCTTCGGAAGGTTAAACTTCATCAAAGCCAAATATCCGCTTGATATGAGTTTCCCGACTGATTATACAACGCTCCCAAAAATACGAGGCATTTTATTTGTACAGATTAGCAGACTGCCGCAAAGCACGAGCCTGCAGAAAAGAAGAATCATAGCCTGATTTCACTCTAACAAGTAAAATTTCTTAATCATTTTGAGTGACTGAGTTATGATTGTGTTTCCTATTATGAATGATTGATTGCTCGAACGAATTGAGAACTACATAACTACATAATTATATAGATGGGAGGAAAAATTACATTGTCACAGGTGGGACAGCAAATGTGTACAGAGCACTGAATGTCCACTAATATTTTAAAAGAACTTTGTGAGTTACGGCCAACGGCCTTGCCACAGTGGCAGTACCGGTTCCCGTCAGATCCGCTGTCGGGGTGGGCTGTCCATCCAGTCTGCCGAGCGCTGTTGGCAAGCGGGGTGCACTCAGCCCTTGTGAGGCAAACTGAGGAGCTACTTGTTTGAGAAGCAGCGGCTCCGGTCCCGTAATCCGAGGAAACGGCCTGGAGAGGGATGTGCTGACCACATGCCCCTCCGTATCCGCATACAGTGAAGCCTGTGGGCTGAGGACGACACGGCGGCGGGTCGGTACCGTTGGGCCTTCATGGCCTATTCGGGCGGACTCTAGTTCTGTCAGTTACGCCCTTACTTTCTTCTGAAAACACTGAATTAACACTATTAAAACACGGAGTATTTTATGCTCTTGGCATCTGTAGCTATTGAAAGAAATGATATTAAGGAGAATTTCACTGACAGCTCGTAAAATTGGTAAAATTTTACCAACTGACAGCGGAATACTTCTTGGCATAATTATCATTAAAACAATTTTCTATTTGACGAATTATCAATAAATGTGATATTATTAACATTTTCCGGCCGGTGTTGCCGAGCGGTTCTAGGCGCTTCAGTCTGGAACCGCGCGACCGCTACGGTCGCAGGTTCGAATCCTGCCTCGGGCATGGATGTTTGTGACGTCCTTAGGTTGGTTAGGTTTAAGTAGTTCTACGTTCTAAGGGACTGATGACTTCAAATGTTAAGTCCCATAGTGCTCACAGCCATTTGAACCATTTTTATTTATAATTACTTATAAAAACTGCAGCCAAAGACCATCATGAGTTGGACAAGGAACTGTCACAGGTGGGAATCTAGTGAAGTGCAATCTGTTTTTACTGGTTAAAATTAATTCTATTATATTAATTTGTAGAGGAATCAGTAATCAACATATTTAGACCTCACTTTCTATTTAAATAACTCTATAGGAAAGTTCTTTACGCATAAATAAGACAAATTTCCCTGCAGTATTACTTTAAGTCCCAAGTACCTAATTATTTTAATATGAAACTACGCATTAGGTATTTATGTTGGTAACGCCATGCAGCGCTGTATATGAAAATCACTGGCTGTGCTGTGTGCAGTCTGTGGCTGGTTTGCTTTGTTGGAATTTGCTATTGTAGTGTTGGGCAGTTGGCTGTTAACAGCGCGTAGCATCGCGCAGTTGGAGGTGAGACGCCAGCAGTGGTGGATGTGGGGGGAGAGATGCGGAGTTTTGAGAGCAGATGATCTGGACGTATGTCCATCAGAGACAGTAAATTTCTAAGACTGGATGTCATGGCTGATATATATATTATTATGACTTTTGAACACTATTAAGGTAAATACATTGTTTGTTCTCTATCAAAATCTCTCATTTGCTAACTATGCCTATCAGCAGTTAGTGCCTTCAGTAGTTAGAATCCTTTATTTAGCTGGCAGTATTGGCGCTCGCTGCATTACAGTACTTCGAGTAACGAAGATTTTTGTGAAGAAAGTGATTCATGAAAGGTATAGGTTATTGTTAGTCAGGGCCATTCTTTTGTAGGGATTATTGAAAGTCAGATTGCGTTGCGCTAAAAATATTGTGTGTCAGTTTAGTGATGATCAGAATAAGTAAAGAGAGAAATGTCTGAGTACGTTCAGTTTTGCTCAGCTGTTTGAAAATCAAATAACGTAAGGTGTTTACCAGCACAGTAATTCACTAATTTTTCTAAGGGGACGTTTCAATATTACTGCTTATTCGCTTCCAAAAATGACTCAATTTCTTACAAAATCATGACATAAAATGTTTCTAATACGTGTAATGTCCGCATTTTGGGGAACATCAATAAATTGTTCAAACAGAATGTAGGATAAATCATCCTCGTCAACTCTGAACACCTCCGTTAGGTCTCCTATAGGTCTCATACACGTAATCTGTACTTCTCGTTTTTCTTCAATAGCCCTTTGTGCAACTCAGCATATATGTATTTGGCTGTTATCTTTCTTGTAGCTCGAAACTCCAGCAAAACAAATGTTCTCGGCAAGATCTTTTCGACAGCTGGTTCCGACCCTGTAACGTCTTCGAGATTATCTGTCTATATGTATTCGAAATGTGATTGTTCATCACACACCTCAGAATCTGTATAGGTTAGAGAACGTACAGTGGGTGCAAATGGAAGAAATTGGTTTCAATATCTGGATATTTTTGCTTAAAAAAAGGAAAGTTTTCTTTATTGTCACATTCATGCAACGTTTCTGCAAGCTAATTATTTTCCCAGTTGCTGGGTCTGCAATAGACTCGACGTCCTTCATACAACGTAACTGTCTGCTGATTTTATCGCTTGTGAAAAAGTTTTCTATTCTGAGCAGATTATCACCTGTAAAAAAGATCAAGTTTTCTTGTCTCCTAAGGAAATCTGCTTGCTACCTTTTTAGGCGAATTTCCCGTACTACCTTCTTTTACGGCTTCTGATTTTTTTGAGGAGCTGGAAGGAAACACCTTCTTTACGCGAGAAACAGCTTTGCCGTGGGACTGGATATTTATATAATCATATCTGGGAACCACAGATCTCCAGTCGCAAAAAATTTTAGTTTAAGCCTGTTTTTTCTTTCTCTTCCAGCTTCCTTCTTGCGGTGTTCAATTAAAATTTTTTCACAGGAGGATGCCTTTCCCATCTTTTTCCATCCTGTTCTGTTCCTTTTTCTTCGTGGGTGCTGTATTTGCTGGTATCTTTCTGCAACTTTTTTCTAAGTTGTCCCTCATCCTTTCTGACATTTTTTCTCGTTTTCTGAGTAAATAATAAGTCAGTATTAGTATAAACCATTAAGGTACTTATTATTCTAACTAACATGACGTAAAAATGACCAGAAGTGTTAAATGGTTTAGATACAACCTAGAAAACTGTCAAGTGTGGGACACAATTACTTTCAACATTTATACCAGATCATTTACATATTAAAACACTGTTTTATGGGGCATTAGTTGTATTTATCGGGCTTTCTCATTCCTCGGCTAAAATCAACAGAATTGCTACCGTTGTTGAGTTACAGAAAAACCTTTTTCATGTTTTTGTAAATAAGCTGCTTACTTAATATCTTATCTATCTTTAAAAACTGAGGTTTGTATGAAAAGTAATGTTCTGCTCTTGAAACGTAGCAATTGATACAACAACCATTGCTGCAACTTAAATTTAAATAGCTGCCAATATAAAAAGCAAACTTTCTGTCCTCCACAGCCGGCCGCTGTGGCCGAGCGGTTCTAGGCGCTTCAGTCTGGAACCACGCGACCGCTACGGTCGCAGGTTCGAATCCTGCCTCGGGCATGGATGTGTGTGATGTCTTTAGGTTAGTTAGGTTTAAGTAGTTCTAAGTTCTAGGGGACATGACGTCAGATGTTAAGTCCCATAGTGCTCAGAGCCATTTGAACCATTTTTGTCCTCCACACTCACTCACAGAATTGCCGAGTGCATTTAACTATATTGACTGAAATACCTTTGCAGCTACGATATCTTTCTCAGTAGTCTAAAATTTAACTTTTGCAGATTCTGAAAACTATGACATAAATTTAGTTAAAAATAAAATTAAAAAAATTTCTTAGGCTCAGTTTCGTATGGAATCGCCAACTAGCAAACGCCTGCGTCATCCGCACCCGGCGAACCAACTGAAACAGGGCAATTGAAACATTTACTGTCAAAATTATACAGATCGTAGAGAACTGTCAACTTAGTACATTGCGAATTATAGCTCCGAATGAAAATTTAGAATTAATCTTACCCTCTATCTGCCAACGACCATCCTGCATTGCTAACACCGGTTACCCTCAGATCACCGAAGTTACACGCTGTCGGGCTTTTCTAGCATTTGGATGGGTGATCGTCCTGTCTGCCAAGCGCTTTTGGCAAGCGGTGCACTCAGCCCTTGTGAAGCCAACTGAGGAGCTACTTGACTGAGGAGTAGCGGCTCCGGTCACGAAAACAGACAACGACCGGGGGAACGGAGTGCTGACCACATGCCCCTCCATATCTGCATCCAGGGCGCCAGTCGGCTGAACACGATACGGCGTTCGGTCGGTACTGTTGGGCCTTCCGAGGTCTGTTCGTACGGATAGTATTTCCCTGTTTCTAGAAGCTCAAAATGGCTCTGAGCACTATGGGACTCAACTGCTGAGGTTATTAGTCCCCTAGAACTTAGAACTAGTTAAACCTAACTAACCTAAGGACATCACAAACATCCATGCCCGAGGCAGGATTCGAACCTGCGACCGTAGCGGTCTTGCGGTTCCAGACTGCAGCGCCTTTAACCGCACGGCCACTTCGGCCGGCTTTCTAGAAGCATTGTGAAGTTTGGATAGCTGGAGACAGGTATTAGGAGAAGATACTCTGTGAAGGCGGATAATGAGTCGTCACTGAGCGGGAACCGAAATAAATATGTTGAACGTCGACCACATTTTGCGGCCAGATCTGAAATTTTTTCCCCCACGCTATATACAACCCCTTTGTCCACCTTGCCGGTTGTTAACATTTCTTCCCGCCAAACTCAAGAGGACTGATTGATGTAAAGGAATGAATCGATTTTGTGTCATTGCAAATCCCATATTCGCTGCTGGGAAGAAGACGGTCTTTTCGCAAAACACTACAGTAAAAATTTAGAGAACCATGATTCGCGACAGACCGCGAAATGATTCTACCTACATCCCGCCTAACGGCCGCAAAGACATTATAAGAGAAATCAGGGCTTGTACGAAAGCGTATATACAGTCGTTTTCCTCTCGCTCCACCTGACTCGTGGTGGTAGTAGCCCCCTACGCCCCCCCTCCCCTTTCCACCGTATGACGGCTTTCTGAATGTGTAAGTAAATACAGTAGCTAGATCTGGACAGCTACCGTACAGTTATCTCGTGTGGTTCTCGAAACATATTGACAACTGAAAAAGACTATGAAAAGGTCGCATGCACTCCAGGTGCAAAAATCATTTACAGAAGAAAGAGACTCAAAATGCAGACTGTTTTGAAACTACGTACGGGAGTGGAATAGAACTCGCACTCCTTGTTGCAGCTCCTCTGTTTTTTCATCAGTCAAAGCGAAGAAAACGATATGTTGCTCAATTCACAGCTAATTTTGTAACGTGAAATTTTTGACAAACCACTTCGATCTACAGTAAATCTGAAAAAATTGTTAATACAGTACCATAAACATAAATGTCACATGTTGACTTTTTATAATACAGATGAAATTCGTATTCTACTGTAAAATATAAATTGTGTGGCAGTTGTTACAATTCTGATGTTTACATTTTTCTACATCTAAAAGCAGTTCCAGCAGTATATAATCCGTTCATCATAGCAATAAACCTGATGTAAACATTAAACTATGTATTCTTCCGCGTTTGCTGTAACCTCATTGGATTTCGGTTTCACGTGGGACTGCAGCCAAGCCGTCTCGAGCACTGTCAAGTACAATAATAAGAGTACGTTCAGTGTTGTGCGTTACGCGCACGCCGACTTAGCGATAATACGCGACAACAGCTTTAGCAGTGCATTTCACTTGGACAGCACTGGCCTGTCAGCTGGTACATCTAGCCTGCAGTGAAGTGGCCAGCTGCAGTTCACACGTAAAAAGAGACGAGCAAAGGATCAATAAAGCTCCGAATGTCATTTAATATTTAAGCGGAATGAAATAACACGCTGCAAATCTCCACAATACGCTCCTTTGACGACTAGACGCAAACCGCAACACGTCATCGTTTTTAGCTAACGTACTGTTGTGATTACAAACAAGAATGATGAAAATTCCTGACTTAACCACAGCGTAATTTTTCTGCGTAAGCTGGGTGTAATGTAAGAGAGTATTAAAGGATTTCACCACATAGTTAAATATTGAAGCCACTGAACGCATTACTTACAGTCAGTCGTCTGGTAATCTCTTAGCTCCTTCCTTATCCGAATCCGAGAAATACATTTAACTCCTGGAAGTGTCACCTGCTACGTTGATAACGAGCCAATCAACAACAGAATCCACGAAGCCAACCAGGCGCAGCATTTTCTCTCATTCTTTTATGACGAGCCGTTCTACTCGTATATATCCCGCCGTATATATCTCTTAGCTCCTTCCTTATCCGAATCCGAGAAATACATTTAACTCCTGGAAGTGTCACCTGCTACGTTGATAACGAGCCAATCAACAACAGAATCCACGAAGCCAACCAGGCGCAGCATTTTCTCTCATTCTTTTATGACGAGCCGTTCTACTCGTATATATCCCGCTGTATATATCTCTTAGCTCCTTCCTTATCCGAATCCGAGAAATACATTTAACTCCTGGAAGTGTCACCTGCTACGTTGATAACGAGCCAATCAACAACAGAATCCACGAAGCCAACCAGGCGCAGCATTTTCTCTCATTCTTTTATGACGAGCCGTTCTACTCGTATATATCCCGCCGTATATTTCTCTTAGCTCCTTCCTTATCCGAATCCGAGAAATACATTTAACTCCTGGAAGTGTCACCTGCTACGTTGATAACGAGCCAATCAACAACAGAATCCATGAAGCCAACCAGGCGCAGCTTTTTCTCTCATTCTTTTATGACGAGCCGCTCTACTCGTATATATCCTGCCGTATATATCTCTTAGCTCCTTCCTTATCCGAATCCGAGAAATACATTTAACTCCTGGAAGTGTCACCTGCTACGTTGATAACGAGCCAATCAACAACAGAATCCACGAAGCCAACCAGGCGCAGTATTTTCTCTCATTCTTTTATGACGAGCCGTTCTACTCGTATATATCCCGCCGTATATATCTCTTAGCTCCTTCCTTATCCGAATCCGAGAAATACATTTAACTCCTGGAAGTGTCACCTGCTACGTTGATAACGAGCCAATCAACAACAGAATCCACGAAGCCAACCAGGCGCAGCATTTTCTCTCATTCTTTTATGACGAGCCGTTCTACTCGTATATATCCCGCCGTATATATCTCTTAGCTCCTTCCTTATCCGAATCCAAGAAATACATTTAACTCCTGGAAGTGTCACCTGCTACGTTGATAACGAGCCAATCAACAACAGAATCCACGAAGCCAACCAGGCGCAGCATTTTCTTTCATTCTTTTATGACGAGCCGTTCTACTCGTGTATATCCCGCCAGCGCTCGTCAGTGACGTGTGAAGAAGGTGCGTGCGTTAGTTCCAGTACGTCTGGCAGCTTAACGGTCTCGTTACTTCTCGGGCCAAGTCCCGTAACTTGTTTTTCATGTTGCTACGATACTCATCTACCAGGGTGATATGAGACGATGGACATAGTCCAAATAAAGAGGATTTGGTTTTTCATTTTTACCTAAAAAAATTAAATTGTTATGTTGTCTTAATTTAAACAACTTATGAACAGTCTTTCAAAAAACATCGATAACTAAGAATTTGTATTTGAAATGGAAACAGGAATTTCGCGTCAGATATATAATAGAAACAAGTAGACGTGCATTATTCATAAAAAAATGATGATGAGTTTTATAATGACGAGATATACTTCAAACTGAACGAGAAAAAAACTATAAGCGGGAGATTTGAACTAATGTGCGAATAACAGAACTTTGTTCATATTCTAATGCGCTATCGACTGCGCTGTACGTCCAGTCTGTGTCCATGACCTGCAGTATATAGAATGCTGGAAAACTTCAAAGCCGATTAACTCTGGAAATTTATGAAAAACATTAAGAAGAGGCTTTTTCTCGGCACTTTCTAACCGTGTTCTACTCGCATGTTTCATTACAGAACAGAGAGCAGTCTCCTCCATTTTCATACTGCACATTAACAGCGCGACAATCAGAGCGCAACGCTGCAGAGGTTGTGAAATAAAAACTACGTAGCTAAAGAGTGATTAATAAAATCGTTGATGGCTGTTAATACATATGAACATCTTAAAGTTTCATTTAAAGTAACTGAGTAACAAGATATCTAATACATAAGTAGCGCCTACTTCCAAGAGCGTAACAACACATGTGTACGTGTGCTACGGCTTCTGGCCAGTCATCGCGTTTGTGTTTGTTTACATCAAGTTTATTCTTATGATGAACGGATTATATCAACATAGTGCAGAGGTAAAGTTCAGCAGGAAGAAGTTACACACAATTATTTGTTTAAGAAAATATTTATATGCTGATGGGTACAAAATGTACAGTGTTATTCTCTCCTTTTTCTAGTTCTTATTTTACTAAGTCTTTGTTTGACATAAATTACTTGAAGGCTGCTTTGATAATGGTTAAGCTTTGAATCAACGTTTTTGCAACGTTGTAGCTCACCATACTTCAGTTTAAAAAAAGAAAAAACCTCAGTCGGTAAGAGCAATTTTAATCTGCCACGATGTTTCAAAACAGCGATTAGCAACATCTTAAGCTGACCGGAAGTATTCTAGTTAACGACAGGCAGATCCAGTACTTACAGCTGTACAGTTCCGACCCACAGAGATGGTAGAGGATCGTTGCAGGCGACCTGATAGGAATATGGAATACTGATTTTCATCACCCCAGAGATGACTGCAACGGCAGTTACGTATAATATGGACACAAATGACGCGGAAGACACACATCAGACTCCACTGGAATTTCTGCAGTAATTGTCGGAAATGGCAACCAAACGACAACTCAAGTTCCTGTGTACAATATATATCACTGGAGACATACCATTAGACTTTCCGATAAAAAGGTCAACCACACAATCAGGTAGGTAGCAAGGGCTACCATACAGTCAGCTTAACAGCTCATGCATCCAAGTTTCTGACAAGAATAATGTACAGAAGAATGGAAAAGAAAATTGAGGATCTGTTAGATGATGATCAGTTTGGCATCAGGGAAGATGAAGGCACCAGAGAAGGAGTTTGGACGTTGCGGTTGATAACGGAAGCAAGACAAGAACCATGAACAGACGTTCATAGCATTCGTCGACCTAGGAAAAGCGTTTGATAGTGTAAAATGGAGGAAGATGTTCGAAATTCTGAGAAAAATAAGGAGTAAGCTATACGGAAAGACGGGTAATATACAACTTATACAAAAGCTAAGAGGCAACAATAAGACTGCAAGACCGAGAACGAAGTAGTTCGATTAAAAAGGGTGGAAGGCAGGGATGTAGACTTTCGCCGCTACTGTTGTATCTGTATATTGAAGAAGCAGTGATGAAAATGGGAGAAAGGTTCAAAAGTGGGATTAAAATTCAAGTTGAAAAGATATCAATGGTAACATTCGCTGGTGACATTGCTATCCTGAGTGAAAGTTCAGAAGAACTACAGGATGTGTTGAATGGAAGTATAATGAGTACAGGATATGGACTGAGAGTACACCGGAAAAAGATGAAAATCATGAGCAGCAATGGAAATCAGGTAAGTAATAAATTTAATGTCAGAGCTGAGTGTCACGGAGTAGAAAAAGTGAAGGAACTCTGGTACATTGGAAGCAAAAAATTTTAGAAGTATGAAGCAAGGAGGACATAAAAAGCGGACTAGTACAGGCAAAGAAGGTATTCGTGGACAAAGAAGTTCTAAGAGTTACAAATATTGGCTTCTAATCGAGGTTGAAGTTTCTGAGACTCTACATCTGCAACAGAGCACTGAATGGATGTGAATTATGAACTGTGGGGAAAGGTGAGTCGTTGTGCTATAAAAAGATGCTGAAAATCCGGTGGACTGGTAATATACTAAGAGGTTGTTCGTAGAACTGGCGAGGACAGAAACACGTGGTAAACATTGGCAAGAAGAACGGTTAGGTGTACAGGACGTATATTAAGACGTCAGAGGATAACATCGATGGTACTAGAGGTAGCTGTGGAGAGTAAAAACTGTAGGGGAACACAGAGATTGTAAAACGTCCTGAAAACAATTGAGGACCTCGGATGTAAGTGTTAGAGATGAAGATGTTGACCAAACAAGTCACGTGACTGAGGACCCAAAAAAAGTCTTAAGCGTATTTCGCTAGTCCAGCACTCATGTGGATTGGTGAGATCCTATTTGTGTTGGTGGTGGTGGTACTTGTATCATGGACGTCAGCGAGAGTAGCGCCGCTACTAATAAGGCGAATACAACGTTCGTTTGTTTCATGTTTTTATGACCTTCAAACAGGAGCGACTGCAGTAATGGATAGGAACTGTGATTGTTATGTACAGATGTGAGCTGAGTTGGCGACCCATCGCTCACAGCTCCAGGCTGCTTTGGCTTCCATCACACAGGTTGAGGCTGCTGCCAAGGGCCGTCACTTTGTTGGATCAAATGCGGGGATACGAGGGATATCGAGCACGTCTCACGTGTCCTCTGATTGGTCCACTGCTGTGGCTGCCCCGGGTACTGCCTGCACTGAGGTTGACCCCTCACCTGTGGTCGAGTGGGAGGTCATTCCAAAGTCTGGCAGGCAGCAAAAACTTTCTGAGGGGCCGATCGTAGGGCCTCCCCGGTTCGTTTGACGAACAGGTTTCGGGCGTTATCTGTGGCTGACGATGTCTCTGAGCCGGATGCAGTCGTCCACCCTGTTCCAGAGGAAGCTTCTCGGCCCGCAAGGTCTGGGCATTCACAGAGGGTGGATTTGCTGGTAGTTGGGAGCTCCAACGTTAGGCACGTAATGAGGCCACTTAGGAACATGGCTGCCAAGGAGGGAAAGGAATCCAGTGTGCACTCCATTTGCATTCCGGAGGGAGTCATTCTGGATGTGGAAAGGGTGCTTCTGAAAGCCATGAAGAGTACTGGGTGCAGCCAACTGCAGGTGGTGGCTGATGTCGGTACCAATGACGTGTGTCGCTTTGGATCAGAGCAGATTCTGTCTGGTTTTGGGCAGCTAGCGGAAATGGTAAAGACTGCCAGTCTTGCTTCCGGGATTAAGGCGGAGCTCGCCATCTGCAGCATCGTCGATAGAACCGACTGTAGTCCTTTGGTGCAGAGCCGAGTGGAGGGTCTGAATCAGAGGCTCAGGCGGTTCTGTGGCCGTGTAGGCTGCAGATTCCTTGACTTGCGCCAACGGGTGGAGGGTTTCCGGGTTCCGCTTAATAGGTCAGGAGTCCACTACAGACAAGAGGTGGCTACGCGGGTAGCGGGGGCTGTGTGGAAGGGACTGGGCGGTTTTTTAGGTTAGAGGGTCTCAGGGAACCACAGAAGGGGCGTCCGTCTAAAATTGGGCAGGTAAAATACAGTAAGGTAGTTGTAGAAACGATTGGTATTGTAGTTGTAAATTGTCGTAGCTGTTTTGGGAAAGAACCAGAGCTCCAAGCCCTAATAGAAAGCACTGAAGCTCAAATAGTTGTAGGTACAGAGAGCTGACTAAAGCCGGAAATAAGTTCTGGCGAATTTTTTTCAAACGACCTGACAGTGTTCAGAAAGCATAGATTAAATACAGTTAGTGGTGGAGTATTTATTGCTGTCAAACGTAGTTTGCCTTGTAGCGAAATTGAAGTAGATAGTTCGTGTGAAATAGTATGGGTAGAGGTTATAATTGACAATCGGGCTAAACAATTAATTGGATCGTTTCACCGACCCCCCGACTCAGAAGATATAGTTGCTGAACAGTTCAAAGAAAACTTGAGTCTCATTTCAAATAAGTACCCCGCTCATACAATTATAGTCGGTGGTGACTTCAATCTACCCTCGATATGCTGGAAAAATTATACGCTTAAAGCAGGCGGCAGACAGAAAACGTCATCCGAAATTGTACTGAATGCTTTCTCAGAAAATTATTTTGAACAATTAGTTCATGAGCCCACTCGAAGCGTAAATGTTTGCGACAGCATACTTAACCAAATGGTTCAAATGGCTCTGAGCACTATGGGACTTAACATCTATGGTCATAAGTGCCCTAGAACTTAGAACTACTTAAACCTAACTAACCTAAGGACATCACACAACACCCAACCGAGCGAGGTGGCGCAGTGGTTAGGCACTGGACTCGCATTCGGGAGGACGACGGTTCAATCCCGCGTCCGGCCATCCTGATTTAGGTTTTCCGTGATTTCCCTCAGTCACTCCAGGCACATGCTGGGATGGTTCCTCTGAAAGGGCACGGCCGACTTCCTTTCCCATCCTTCCCTAATCCGATGAGACCGATGACCACGCTGTCTGGTCTCCTTCCCCAAACCAACCAACCAACCAACAACACCACCCAGTCATCACGAGGCAGAGAAAATCCCTGACCCCGCCGGGAATCGAACACGGTAACCCGGGCGCGGGAAGCGAGAACGCTACCGCACGACCACGAGCTGCGGACCATACTTAACCTCTTAGGAACAAATAATTCTTGACAAATTGGGAGTATTGTGACGAATACAGGGATTAGCGACCACAAGGCAGTTGCTGCTAGGCTGAATACCGTAACACCTACAACCATCAAAAAGAAACGCAAAGTATATCTATTTAAATAAGATGATAAAAATGCTCTTAACGCCTTTTTAAGAGACAGTCTTCACTCCTTCCGATCTGATTATGTAAGTGTAGAAAAGTTCTGGAATGTTTTCAAAGAGATAGTATCGATAGCAGTTGAGAGATATACCACACAAATTAAAAAGTGATGGTACTGATCCCCAATAGTACACAAAACGGGTCGGATCGCTGTTACAGAAGCAGCGAAAAAAGCATGCGAAATTTAAAAGAACACAAAATCTCCAAGATTGGAAAAGTTTTACAGAAGTACGAAATATGGCGCGTACTTCAATGCGAGATGCTTTTAATAATTTCCATGACGAAATTCTGTCTCGAGATCTGGCAGAAAACCCAAAGAGATTCTGGTGATACATAAAGCACACCAGTGGCAAGACGCAATCAATACCTTCACTGCGCGATAACAACAATGAAGTCACTAATGACATTGTCACTAAAGCAGAGATATTAAACACGGTTTTCCGAAACTGCTTCACCGAAGACACCGAAAAAGACGAAGTAAATATTCCTGAATTCCAATAAAGAATAACTGCCAAGATGAGAAACAGAAGTACATATCCTCGGAGTAACGAAGCAGCTTAAATCACTTCATAAAGGCAAGGCCTCCGGTCCAGACTGTATACCAGTCAGGTTCCTCTCAGAGTATGCTGATAAAATAGCTCCATATTTAGCAATTATATACAACCACTCACTCACATAAACATCCGTACCTAAAGACTGGAAAATTGCTCAAGTCACATCAATACCCAAAAAGGGAAGTAGGAGTAATCCGCTGAATTACATGCCTATATCAAAAATGGCTCTGAGCACTATGGGACTCAACTGCTGAGGTCATTAGTCCCCTAGAACTTAGAACTAGTTAAACCTAACTAACCTAAGGACATCACAAACATCCATGCCCGAGGCAGGATTCGAACCTGCGACTGTAGCGGTCTTGCGGTTCCAGACTGCAGCGCCTTTAACCGCACGGCCACTTCGGCCGGCTATGCCTATATCACTAACGTCGATTTGCAGTAGGGTTTTGGAACATATACTGTATTCGAACATTATGAAGTACCTCGAAGAAACCGATTTATTGACACATAGCACGGATTCAGAAAATATCGTTCTTGTGAAACACAACTAGCTCTTTATACTCATTAAGTAATAAGTGCTATCGACCGGGGATGTCAAATTGATTCCATATTTTTAGATTTCCAGAAGGCTTTCGACATCATTTCTCACAAGCGTCTTCTAACCGAACTGCGTGTCTACGGCGTATCGCCTCAGCTGTGCGATTGGATTCGTGATTTCTTGTCAGAAAGGTCGCAGCTCGTAGTAATAGACGGAAAGTCATTGAGTAAAACAGAAGTAATATCCGGCGTTCGCCAAGGAAGTGTTATAGGCCCTCTATTGTTCCTGCTCTATATTAACGACATAAGAGACAATCTGAGTAGCCGTCTTGGATTGTTTGCAGATGATGCTGTCATTTACCGTTTTGTAAAGTCATCAGATGATCAAAACGACTTGCAAAATCATTTAAATAAGATATCTGTGGTAGTGTCAGTGTCGTCGTAACTGCCGTCTGCTTCAGGTCTGCTGTACAGCGAGCTACGTTAATTTAAGTATTAACTGTATTTTTTTTACTTCTCACTTCTTCTTCCGTGTGTTTTTGCTTTTAGGGAGCTTTAATTGTTGAGTGCTGGTAATAGTGTTCCATAGATTTCGTGTTTGTTTTGAACACAGTCAGAGAGAGTTCCTTTAGTCAGCCATAGTGCCAGTAGTGCTAGTGTTTGTTTTCAATACAGTCCAGAGACAGGTAGTGCCATTTTCATTGTTTTCTACAAGAAGTGTCTAGCAACCACAGTTTAGTGAATTAGCAGTCTAGTTAAAAGTTGATTAACTCTCTACAGTAAATTGATTTCTTAGGATGAATAGGATGTGTGACTGCTGTGTACCGACGCAGGAGGAGCTGGCCACTGTTCGCGAACAGCTGAACGTGTTGATGGCCGCGGTCAGCCGTCTTCAGGCTGCTGCCTCAGAGTGTAGCGGCAGTGGGGAGTCTGGTGCGTCGCATGGTACACCCCAGGTGTTAGATGCTTCACCCACTGTCCCTGCTGTCGAGACATCTTCGCGGGTACCGGGCGCGGTTGGGCCACCCTCTCCCCAAGGGGAGTGGCGGGTTCAGCGGCGTTCGCGGCGCACGAGGCGGAGGGTCAATGTGGAGGCTGGCCGTGTGGCATCGCCCGCTCTGCCTGTGAGTGGACATGTGGCCGCTCCTTCAGCAAGGTCCGAGCAGGCACACGGGGGGAGGGGTATATTAGTTATTGGGAGCTCCAACGTTAGGCGGTTGATGGAGCCCCTTAGGGAAACAGCGGAAAGGTCGGGGAACAAGGTCTGCTTGCCGGGGGGTCTCATCCGAGATGTGGAGGAGGCCCTGCCGGTGGCGATAGAGAGCACTGGGTGCACCCGACTGTGAATTGTTGCTCATGTCGGCACCAATTCCTGCCGTCTGGGTTCAGAGGTCATCCTCAGTTCGTACAGGCGGTTAGCGGAATTGGTGAAGGCGGAAAGCCTCGCTCGCGGGGTAGAATCTGAGCTAGCTATTTGTAGTATCGTTCCCAGAACCGATCGCGGTCCTCTGGTATGGAGCCGAGTAGAAGGCTTAAACCAGAGGCTCAGACGATTCTGCGGAGATCTGGGGTGCAAATTCCTCGACCTCCGCTATCGGGTGGAGAAATGTAGGGTTTCCCTGAATAGGTCAGGCGTGCACTACACGCAGGAAGCGGCTACAAGGGTAGCGGAGTACGTGTGGAGTGCACGTTCGGGTTTTTTAGGTTAGAGAATTCCCTCCCTAGGCTCGACAAGACGCCTCCTGAGACGCGGCAAGGTAGGAGTCGGCAAAATGCAACAGGGAACAACAATATTAATGTGATAATAGTAAACTGCAGGAGCGTCTATAGAAAGGTCCCAGAACTGCTCTCATTAATAAACGGTCACAATGCCCATATAGTACTAGGGACAGAAAGTTGGCTGAAACCAGACGTAAACAGTAATGAAATCGTAAACTCAGATTGGAATGTATACCGCGGAGACAGGCTGGACAGTGAAGGGGGAGGCGTGTATATAGCGATAAGAAGTGCAATAGTATCGAAAGAAATTGACGGAGATCCGAAATGTTAAATAATTTGGGTGAACGTCTCGGTTAAAGCAGCCTCAGACATGGTAATTGGATGTCTCTATAGGCCCCCTGGCTCAGCAGCTGTTGTGGCTGAGCACCTGAAGGATAATTTGGAAAATACTTCGAGTAGATTTCCCCACCATGTTATAGTTCTGGGTGGAGATTTTAATTTGCCGGATATAGACTGGGAGACTCAAACGTTCATAACGGGTGGCAGGGACAAAGAATCCAGTGAAATTTTTTTAAGTGCTTTATCTGAAAACTACCTTGAGCAGTTAAACAGGGAACCGACTCGTGGCGATAACATATTAGACCTTCTGGTGACAAACAGACCCGAACTATTTGAAACAGTTAACGCAGAACGGGGAATCAGCGATCATAAAGCGGTTACTGCATCGATGATTTCAGCCATAAATAGAAATATTAAAAAAGGTAGGAAGATTTTTCTGTTTAGCAAAAGTGACAAAAAGCAGATTACAGAGTACCTGACGGCTCAACACAAAAGTTTTGTCTCAAGTACAGACAGTGTTGAGGATCAGTGGACAAAGTTCAAAACCATCGTACAACATGCATTAGATGAGTATGTGCCAAGCAAGATCGTAAGAGATGGAAAAGAGCCACCGTGGTACAACAACCGAGTTAGATAACTGCTGCAGAGGCAAAGGGAACTTCACAGCTAACATAAACATAGCCAAAGCCTTGCAGACAGACAAAAATTACGCGAAGCGAAATGTAGTGTGAGGAGGGCTATGCGAGAGGCGTTCAATGAATTCGAAAGTAAAGTTCTATGTACTGACTTGGCAGAAAATCCTAAGAAATTTTGGTCTTATGTCAAAGCGGTAAGTGGATCAAAACAAAATGTCCAGACACTCTGTGACCAAAATGGTACTGAAACAGAGGATGACAGACTAAAATCCGAAATACTAAATGTCTTTTTCCAAAGCTGTTTCACAGAGGAAGACTGCACTGTAGTTCCTTCTCTAGATTGTCGCACAGATGACAAAATGGTAGATATCGAAATAGACGACAGAGAGATAGAGAAACAATTAAAATAGCTCAAAAGAGGAAAGGCCGCTGGACCTGATGGGATACCAATTCGATTTTACACAGAGTACGCGAAGGAACTTGCCTCCCTTCTAGCAGTGGTGTACCGTAGGTCTCTAGAAGATCGTAGCGTTCCAAAGAATTGGAAAAGGGCACAGGTCATCTCCGTTTTCAAGAATGGACGTCCAACAGATGTGCAGAACTATAGACCTATGTCTCTAACGTCGATCAGTTGTAGAATTTTGAAACACGTATTATGTTCGAGTATAATGACTTTCCTGGAGTCTAGAAATCTACTCTGTAGGAATCAGCATGGGTTTCGAAAAAGACGATCGTGTGAGACCCAGCTCGCGCTATTCGTCCACGAGACTCAGAGGGCCATAGACACGGGTTCACAGGTAGATGCCGTGTTTCTTGACTTCCGCAAGGCGTTCGATACAGTTCCCCACAGTCGTTTAATGAACAAAGAGCATATGGACTATCAGACCAATTGTGTCATTGGATTGAGGAGTTCCTAGATAACAGAACGCAGCATTTCATTCTCAATGGAGAGAAATCTTCCGAAGTAAGGGTGATTTCAGGTGTGCCGCAGGGGATTGTCATAGGACCGTTGCTATTCACAATATACATAAATGACCTTGTGGATGACATCGGAAGTTCACTGAGGCTTTTTGCGGATGATGCTGTGGTATATCGAGAGGTTGTAACATTGGAAAATTGTACTGAAATGCAGCGAATTGACGCATGGTGCAGGGAATGGCAATTGAATCTCAATGTAGACAAGTGTAATGTGCTGCGAATACATAGAAAGAAAGATCCCTTATCATTTAGCTACAATATAGCAGGTCAGAAACTGGAAGCAGGTAGTTCCATAAATTATCTGGGAGTACGCATTAGGAGTGATTTAAAATGAAATGATCATATAAAGTTGATCGTTGGTAAAGCAGATGCTATTCATTGGAAGAATCCTAAGGAAATGCAATCCGAAAACAAAGGAAGTAGGTTACAGTACGCTTGTTCGCCCACTGCTTGAATACTGCTCAGCAGTGTGGGATCCGTACCAGATAGGGTTGATAGAAGAGATAGAGAAGATCCAACGGAGATCAGCGCGCTTCGTTACAGGATCATTTAGTAATCACGAAAGCGTTACGGAGATGATAGATAAACTCCAGTGGAAGACACTGCAGGAGAGACGCTCAGTAGCTCGGTACGGGCTTTTGTTGAGGTTTCGAGAACTTACCTTCGCCGAAGAGTCAAGCAGTATATTGCTCCCTCCTACGTATATCTCGTGAAGAGACCATGAGGATAAAATCAGAGTGATTAGAGCCCACGCAGAAGCATACCGACAATCCTTCTTTCCACGAACAATACGAGACTGGAATAGAGGGAAGAACCGATAGAGGTACTCAAGGTACCCTCCGCCACACACCGTCAGGTGGCTTGCGGAGTATGGATGTAGATGTAGATATGTATGGAGCGAAAAGTGGCAATTGACCCTGAATAAATGAGTACTAAAAGAAATCAGCTAAATTTCGATTACGCGGTAAGTCACACAAATCTGAAGGCTGTAAATTCAACTAAATACTTAGGGAATACAATTACAAATAACCTAAACTGGAACGATCACATAGATAACATCGTGGGTAGAGCAAACCAAAGACTGCGATTCATTGGCAAAACGAAGGTGCAATAGGTCTACTAAAGAGACTACTTACACCACGCTTGTCCGCCCTATTCTGGAGTATTGCTGTGCGGTGTGGGATCTGCATCAGGTGGGACGGATGACATCGAAAAAGTACAAAGAAGGGCAGCTCGTTTTGTATTGTCGCGAAATAGGGGAGACAGTGCCACAGACATGATGCGTGAATTGGAGTGGCAATCATTAAAACAAAGGCGTTTTTCGTTGCGACGGGATCTTCTCAAGAAATTTCAATCACCAGTTTTCTCCTCCGATTGCGAAAACATTCTGTTGGCACCCACCTACATGGGGAGAAATTATCATCACGATATAATAAGAGAAATCAGGGCTCACAGAGAAAAATTTAAGTGCTCGTTTTCCCCGCGTGCCGTTCGAGAGTGGAACGGTAGAGACACAGCTTGAAGGTGGTTCATTGAACCTTCTGCCAGGCACTTTATTGTGAATAGCAGAGTAATCACGTAGATGTAGATGGTGGAGGGTTGGTTGCTACTGAGATGGTTGCCGACATGTTGCTCTTGCTTAGTACTGTAATGGCAACAGCACCAACACTGCTAGCTACAGTCATGTATGCCAACGTCATCAGGACTTGGCCATAGACGCAGTAGTTTGGTGACGTACGGTCTAGATTCCACAACTGGACCAATTTTCATCTTAACTCAAAGGGAATCCAGTGAGAAATCTAGGGACACAATTACACACTCTTCTCAACCACTGCTCCCCATCACCCCTGGTTCGACTATTTACTATTGCGACTTCCGTCTCCCAAGCGTTACTGAACGCGGCAAAGTGCCAGCTATCACCTGGGAGCGGAGGGACTCTTCACAGCCGGTTTGATACGTTATTACTGTCATCACTGTGATGCCTTGTGATTTCTTTTGAGCGGTCATTACTATAATAAAACCTCAAAGGTTGTATTTTTTCATTGTCTGTATAAAGTATTCTAGTTGGACATTCTACGATACCTCATGATGATGCGTGCGGTCAAAACTGATTCAATCTTGACTTTCTTTAAATATTTTCAAGCTGCGCGGCTACCGTTGCATAACATTTCCTTTGCGGTTCTTTCGTCACGTTGTCTTTCATGGTTGTCGCAGTGTTACCAAATTCCTTTGCTAGTTGTGATTACATTCCATGAACGATCATTTTTATTTAGAACATTTCAGTGTGTTTCAAGCGTCTGGAGTACTGCACGCATGAAATTATCCATCTATATGTGTGTTTGTGTAAATAAAGGGTGATACACTATGAGATCAAAAGTATCCTGAAACCTCCCAAAAACATACTTTTTTCATATTAGGCGCATTGTGCTGCCCCCTACTGCCAGGTACTCCATATCAGCGACCTCAGTAGTCATTAGACATCGTGAGATAGCAGAATGTGGTACTCCGCGAAACTCACGGACTTCGAACGTGGGCAGATGATGGGGTGTCACTTGTGTCATACATCTCCTAAACATCCCTAGCTCCACTGGTTCCGATGCGATAGGGAAGTGTAAACGTGAGGGGAGACGTACAGCGCAAAAGCGTACAGGCCGACCTCGTCTGTTGACTGGCAGAGTCCGCCGAGAGTTGAAGAGGGTCGTAATGTGTAATAGGCAGACATCCATCACACAGGAATTCCAAACTGCATCTAGATCCATTGCAAGTACTATGACAGTTAGGCGGGAGTTGAGAAAACTTGGATTTCATGGTCGAGCGGCTGCTCATAAGCCCCACATCACGCCGGTAAATGCCAACGACGCCTCGCTTGGTGTAAGAAGCGTAAACACTGGACGATTTAACAATGGAAAAACGTTGTGTGAAGCGACGAATCACGGTACACAATGTGATGATCCGATGGCAGGGGGTGAGTATGGTGAATGCCAGGTGAACGTCATCTGCCAGCGTGTGTAATGCCAACAGTAATATTCGGAGGAGGTAGTGCTACAGTGCGGTCGTGTTTTTCATGGAGAGGGCTTGCTCCCCTTGTTGCACTATCACAGCACAGCCCTACGTTGATGTTTTAAGCACCTCCTTGCTTCCCACTGTTGAAGAGCAATTCGAAGATGGCAATTGCATCTTTCAACACGATCGAGCACTTGTTCATAATGCACGGCCTGGGGTGGAGTGGTTACACGACAGTAACATCCCTGTAATGGACTTGCCTGCACAGAGTCCTGACCTGAATCCCATAGACCATCTTTGGGATGGTTTGGAACGCCGAATTCGTGCCAGGCCTCACCGACCGACATTGATACCTCACCTCAGTGCAGCACTCTGTGAAGAATGGGCTGCCATTCCCCAAAAAACCTTCCAGCACCTGACTGAACGTATGCCTGCGAGAGTGGAAGCTGTCATCAAGGCTAAGTGTGGGCCAACACCATATTGAATTCCAGCATTACCGATGGAGGGCGCCACGAACTTGTAAGTTGTTTTCAGCCTGGTGTCCGGATACTTTTGATCACATGGTGTAGGTGGACGCAGTTTTCCGAAATTCCTTCACCAGGGAAGACGAATGGAATATTCCAGAATTTGCAACACGAACAGCTGCTATCATGAGTTTCTTAGAAGTAGATACCTTAGGGGTTGCGAAGCAACTCAAATCGCTTGATACGGGCAAGTCTTCAGGTCCAGATTGTATACCGATTACGTTCCTTTCAGATTACGCTCCCTACTTAGCAATCATATACAACCGCTCGCTCACC
The DNA here is from genome assembly GCF_023898315.1 of Schistocerca nitens. NCBI lineage: Eukaryota > Metazoa > Arthropoda > Insecta > Orthoptera > Acrididae > Schistocerca > Schistocerca nitens. The sequence continues at coordinate 604,359,170 of NC_064620.1, read as the reverse complement.
GATAGATCTGTACCTGCAGATTGGAAAATTGCGCAGGTCGCACCAGTGTTTAAGAAGGGTAGTAGGAGTAATCCATCGAACTACAGACCTATATCATTGACGTCGGTTTGCAGTAGGGTTTTGGAGCATATACTGTATTCAGACATTATGAATCACCTCGAAGGTAACGATCTATTGATACGTAATCAGCATGGTTTCAGAAAACATCGTTATTGTGCAACGCAGCTAGCTGTTTATTCGCACGAAGTAACAACCGCTATCGCCGGGGGTCTCAAGTTGATTCCGTATTTCTAAGATTTCCGGAAAGCTTTTGACACCGTTCCTCACAAGCGACTTCTAATCAAGCTGCGGGCCTATGGGGTATCGTCTCAGTTGGGCGACTGGATTCGTGATTTCCTGCCAGGAAGGTCGCAGTTCGTAATAATAGACGGCAAATCATCGAGTAAAACTGAATTGATATCAGGTGTTCCCCAGGGAAGCGTCCTGGGACCTCTGCTGTTCCTGATCTATATAAATGACCTGGGTGACAATCTGAGCAGTTCTCTTAGGTTGTTCGCAGATGATGCTGTAATTTACCGTCTAGTAAGGTCATCCGAAGACCAGTATCAGTTGCAAAGCGAGTTAGAAAAGATTGCTGTATGGTGTGACAGGTGGTAGTTGACGCTAAATAACGAAAAGTGTGAGGTGATCCACATGAGTTCCAAAAGAAATCCGTTGGAATTCGATTACTCGATAAATAGTACAATTCTCAAGGCTGTCAATTCAACTATGTACCTGGGTGTAAAAATTACGAACAACTTCAGTTGGAAAGACCACATGGATAATAAATATTGTGGGGAAGGCGAGCCAAAGGTTGCGTTTCAAAGGCAGGACACTTAGAAGATGCAACAAGTCCACTAAAGAGACAGCTGACACTACACTCGTTCGTCCTCTGTTAGAATATTGCTGCGCGGTGTGGGATCCTTACCAGGTGGGATTGACGGAGTACATCGAAAGGGTGCAAAAAGGGCAGCTCGTTTTGTATTATCACGTAATAGGGGAGAGAGTGTGGCAGGTATGATACGCGAGTTGGGATGGAAGTCATTAAAGCAAAGACGTTTTTCGTCGCGGCGAGATCTATTTACGAAATTTCAGTCACCAACTTTCTCTTCCGAATGCGAAAATATTTTGTTGAGCCCAACCTACATAGGTAGGAATGATCATCACAATAAAATAAGAGAAATCAGAGGTTGAACAGAAAGGTTTAGGTGTTCGTTTTTCCCGCGCGCTGTTCGGGAATGTAATGGTAGGGAGATAGTATGATTGTGGTTCGATGAACGCTCTGCCAAGCACTTAAATGTGAATTGCAGAGTAATCATGTAGATGTAGATGAGGTGACTGACATAAACGTAACTGAAATAAACCGTGAATATTCGCTGTCTAAGGGTAAGTCCAATATGGTTCAGTTGTATGTTTGAAGGCATTTACTCATATATCAACTTATGCACTACTGTGTGATGTAGACAGCTTTGTACAAGTTTTAAGGAAAATGTTACATAAAAAAATATTTTACGCGTTAGACCACGTCCCAGAGATAACGTAATGAGATTTACAAAGTATTAGTGCAGTAACCAGCGGCTCAGCATCCTCTGGTCCGCAGACAACGGATAGGGCGCAGCCGTGAACACTGAGTTCCTGGTGACGTAACAGCTCGCAGTCCGATGCTGCATTACTGTGAACTCACGTTACGTAACAAACGTTTTACCAGTGCATAACTCAATCGAAGTGACAGAATCATTAACGTCTTGATTTTGCATTCACCTTCATGGTCCACATGAAGATGACAATGAACAGCTAGGCGAAGTTCTATATGAACAGGAGCACAGTGGTCGGTCGTTGTGAGACTACTTTGGGACCTTCATGCAGACTGTGTGGTCCCGGAACGCAGTGACCTTACTACCTATTCCACAGGCGACACCATATACTATCTGAACTGTTAAGGTAGTTATTAATTTTACAAGTGTGATATCAGCATACATTTCATAATACATCACGGTGTGCTTCATGTTGCTTGCTGTTAAAAGGACTTTGTCCTCATGGCAGCATGTTCCGTTACTTCACTACAGGACGTGGTGAAGAGTAATGCCTCTGTAATTTTTATGTGAAAACTCTTAAAGCTTTTTAAATAAAATAAACGTTAATAATATTCATCATGTTCATCATTCATGTGTATACACACTACAGGCCATTAAAATTGCTACACCACGAAGATGAAGTGCTACAGACGCGAAATTTAACGGACAGGAAGAAGATGCTGTGATATGCAAATGATTAGCTTTTCAAAGCATTCACACAAGGATGGCGCCGGTGGCAACACATACATCGTGCTGACGTGAGGAAAGTTTCCAAGCCATTTCTCATACACAAAAAACAGTTGACCGGCGTTGCCTGGTGAAACGTTGTTGTGATGCCACGTGTAAGGAGGAGAAATGCGTACCATTACGTTTCCGACTCTGATAAAGATCGGATTGTAGCCTATTGCGATTGCGTTTTATCGTATCGCGACATTGCTGCTCGCGTTGGTCGAGATCCAATTACTGCTAGCAGAATAGGACGGTAATACGGAACGCCGTGCTGGATTCCAACGGCCTCGTATCATTAGCAGTCGAGATGACAGGCATCTTATCCGCATGGCTGTAAAGGATCGTGCAGCCACGTCTCGATCCCTGAGTCAACAGATGGGGACGTTTGCAAGACAACAACCATCTGCACGAACAGTTCGACAACGTTTGCAGCAGCATGGACTCTCAGCTCGGAGACCATGGCTGCGGTTACCCTTGACGCTGCATGACAGACAGGAGCGCCTGCGATGGCGTACTCAACGATAAAACTGGGTGCACGAATGACATAACGTCTTATTTTCGGATGAATCCAGGTTCTGTTAACAGCGTCGCGATGGTCGCATCCGTGTTTTTGAACTCACATTGGAAGCTTGTATTCGTCATCGCCATACTGGCGTATCACCCGGCGTGCTGGTATGGGGTGCCATTGGTTACACGTCTCCGTCACCTCTTGTTCGCACTGACGGCACTTTGAACAGTGGACGTTACATTTCAGATGTGTTACGACCCGTGGCTCTACCCTTCATCCGATCCCTGCGAAACCCTACATTTCAGCAGGATAATGCACGGCCGCATGTTGCACGTCCTGTACGGGCCTTTCTGGATACAGAAAATGTTCGACTGCTGCCCTGGCCAGCACATTCTCCAGATCTCTCACCAACTGAAATCGTCTGGTCAGTAATGGCCGAGCAGCTGGCTCGTCACAATACGCCAGTCACTACTCTTGATGAACTGTGGTACCGTGTTGAAGCTGCATGGGCAGCTGTACCTGTACACGCCATCCAAGCTCTGTTTTACTCAATGCCCAGGCGTATCAAGGCCGTTATTACGGCCAGAGGTTGTTGTTCTGGGTACTGATTTCTCAGGATCTATGCACCCAAATTGAGTGAAAATGTAATTACATGTCAGTGCCAGTATAATATATTTGTCGAATGAATACCAGTTTATCATCTGCATTTCATCTTGGTGTAGCAATTTTAATGGCCAGTAGTGTACAATACTCGCAGCTCTTTGCCGCTAGACGGCTCCGAATTGTAGCGTGTAATATAGCAGTGTTTAACGTAAGTTTGTAGGCGCATGAGAAACAGCGTACCGTAATCGAGTTTCCAATTCGAAGAGTTAGTCCACACTAGGAGTAACCTCTCCTAAGAACACTTGCGAGGACTTCACTCTCATAGTGATGAAGTGGTGCGACCAGTGGAGAGGTAGTGGCTCTGTCAATAAACATTCTACAGTGTCAGTATCAACAAACCGGTCTCTCGTTGGGCGAAATGTGTTCGTCACCAGGGTGACTAGGTTTAGAAATAGCACGTAGACATGAAAAATAAATATGTAGAATGTTAACAACGTTTGTTTTATTTATAAGCCTTTAAGAGTTTTTACACAAAAAATTCGAAGGCATTATTTTTCAGCATATCCTCATATATGTATATAATTCCTACAGAGATAATGTTCTGATTCCAACAGAGGTGCTAGGGAACACACACACACACACACACACACACACACATATATATATATATATATATATATATATATATATATATATATATATATATCGTCTGCTCCGTAAATCGCAGCGAAACTGTTTGCCATCTTCCAAGTTTTAAGATTCTGTGACTGATACCAATGTAAAACTGGATCGGACGGAAATTTGATGATGTAATGCCATGGCGGCAACAGTGTCTGGCCTAATGAATCAACACAGTGATCCACAGGGGCCTGATAGGTTCACACTGGACACACCAAAAACCACTTGTTGTCAGTCAAAACAATACAGACCAACTACCACGCTTGGAAAGAGACAATTTGAAACCACACACTCTCTGCTTTCCTTCACAAGTAAACACGTTCTATGGTAGAAATAGTGGAATTATGGAGCCGTCAAAAATGCTTCAGTGCAGGTTTCGACTCTTTGCGCTATGTAATAGTAGCTCTAGCATTAACGTCTTCTTTAATCAGTACATGTCGCCGACTCTTCGTTGACATTGTGTACTCTAGATGGAAATTACCCCTAGATTACTAAACCACGCAAGATCTACGACTGCAGTTGGTACCAATGTAGGGTACCCGCCAATCAGAAAGCGAATTAACGACGTTGCATTCAGCTATATGTTTATCAGTCATTCTAACACCTATACTCTACCGTTTGAAAGTTCCGTAAACTATGTATAAGTATGTTGGCCGTGGTTGCCCTTGGTTGAGTATTGTCTACAGTTTTCAAGAATGTTAATTACAAATGGCTCTGAGCAATATGGGACTCAACTGCTGTGGTCATTAGTCCCCTAGAACTTAGAACTACTTAAACCTAACTAACCTAAGGACATCACAAACATCCATGCCCGAGGCAGGATTCGAACCTGCGACCGTAGCAGACGCACGGTTCCGGACTGCGCGCCTGGAACCGCGAGACCACCGCGGCCGGCTGTTAATTACATTTCAGTTTTTATACGAAACACATTTTTATATATAATGGCTTTCAAAGATAGTCCCACTAAGCTTAATATGCCAAATTACCTCTCCAGGTGTGTCTTACCTCTTAAGAGTTAACCTGAACAAAAAACAAAAAGTACTTATTGCTTTATTTTGACCCCTTTACATACACAGCAAATTTCATCAGGATTGTTTATTTACACCATGTTCCCTCGTAAGACAAATCTGAATTCTTGTTTCCAATAGTGATCAAAAGTTTGCATCTCCTACACATGACTGGGTGGTAATTTATTATACTTTCCTTTGTCAGCCTCAGTCTCTTGGCTTAACTGTAATCTGGCATGATAGTCTTGTAGCTTAAAATCTTTATATGGGTCAAGTAAATGCTCGTGAAGAATTCACGAATCTAATACGGGATTTCCGCGTTCAGCAGCTCCAGTTCTTTGCACACTAGTTTCAGCATCACCTTGCAGGCATCGCAACACTCTCTCCCTCATACCCAGCGCTCGAATTGTGTGAGGCCTACCGCGATCCTTTGTCCTTGAAGTGAAGTGTCTCGTGCCTGCACGTCACTGGAACAACCTGTTCGACATTCTTTTTTGAGATGGAATACGGCACTGAGTACGTAATTCGGTGAACGTGACACGGACCTATCAACAAACGCTTGCTGAGCTATAGCAGAATAAAACGTCTGTCAATCACCACGCGGAATAACAGATCTCAGTATCACCGTTTCCATTGTTGGCGCTCCACGGAATTTCTAATCGTATTCTGATGTCGTCACAATCTCGCGACAATACGTGTGGAATGGCTGCCTTAACAGGACAGTCGTATGTGCGATCTCTGTCTTTTGTATCACAGAGCGCTAAATGAAAATGCACAAGAAAAAAAAAAAAAAGATATAGCACTTAACGTCATAGAAAGATCTTGACCCACGTGAAGCGGTCCGCATCCTGCATCTCAAAAAATGCTTCTTCCCCTACATGTAAAGAGTGTAAATGGAAAATTTCTAACTGCCATCTTTTCAAAAATCGCACTGTCAGTGCTGTTGTGTTCTCGGTACTCTACTGCACGTCCCTGGATTTGTTCCAAGCGTCAAATCAAGGAGAAAATGTTTCAAACATTCATTACTAGAAGGTGCATTGTGTTTTCAACAAACAGTGCTTCTTTTACGAGTTCCCAGTGCCATTATGTTCCGCAAGATTGACGCAAGACTGTTCAAAATGGTTCAAATGGCTCTGAGCACTATGGGACTTAACATCTGTGGTCATCAGTCCCCTAGAACTTAGAACTACTTAAACCTATCTAACCTAAGGACATCACACACATCCATGCCCGAGGCAGGATTCGAACCTGCGACCGTAGCAGTCGCGCGGTTCCGGACTGAGCGCCTAGAATCGCGAGACCACCGGGGCCGGCACGACGCAAGACTGTTGAATCAGCTAAAGCTATGAACGCACTCTGTGTAATTCCAATGCATACAACTGACTTCCATGATTTTTAGATGCTGCTACAACATTTTTCTCAATGCAGGGGTGCAGGTTCTCCAAATGCAGAATCGTTAAAGTGTCTCACACTGATTGAAAGAGGAAAGACGAGAGAAGAAGTATATCATGCCGTACTTCATCTGAAAGACCAGCCACGTTCAATCAAAACACAGAAAGACCAGTTGACGATGTTGCCATAAGTTCCTCAACATCTCGGGGAATATTGCAATAAACTATGCAGCATCTGATTCCTAGAATAGAGTTGTGTAAGAAACAAAAGTCAATACTCATGGATTCTTTTGTATGAGTTTAATTTTGTTAGTCCCTTGTAAAAACTGTAAAATAAATTAGATATGTTTGAGTACAGTTCTACTAGTGAAAATGTTACTGCTGTATTTTTGGACTTGTACTACAGCAAATAAACGCAGTGGTTTTGTGTTACCCGCACTTAGAACAGAAACTTTCTTAAGTCAAAGACGAATAGAACATCTTTCATACACACACACACACACACACACACACACACACACACACACACACACACACACACACGTGTGTGACAGAGTGAGAGAGAGAGGGATTTGTGACTTGAAACGTTTTCCTCTTCCACTCGTCATTTGGTTACACGAGTTTCGAACAGTAGGATCATCAGTAAGAAAAAGGGACACTCATTTAAATACTTTGTATATCAAGTATCTGTCAACGAATTAAACTCACTGATATGAGATGAATGGAATCCATCAAAATGAAGTGAATAACATTCAGTTACACGAAGTGTTGCGAGTGAAATATACATATTGATTCCAAAGTCATGTCCTCTAGGACAAAGTCTACGTTGGTGTCGGAATAGCCTTTGCGTCAAGTCGTATACAGGGATATTACAGTAAAGATGGTACGAAGCAAAAAAGTGCAGATATCATAACCCCTAAAATGCACGCCTTCAGAGCTATAACCACTTCTTCAGCAGATATATATTATATCAAAAAATGGTTCAAATGGCTCTGAGCACTACGGGACTTAACAGCTGAGGTCATCAGTCCCCTAGAACTTAGAACTAATTAAACCTAACTAACCTAAGGACATCACACACATCCATGCCCGAGGCAGGATTCGAACCGTAGCGTTCGCGCGGTTCCAGACTGTAGCGCCTAGAACCGCTCGGCCACGCCAGCCGGCATATATATTTCGTTTGGCTTGAAGATACAGTGTGTTGTTACAAAATGCAATGGACAATTATGTACATATTTACAGACATATACAGGTTTAGACCTCGATCTATGAGTAACATCAGTATTATTACACATGGACGTCCAGTGGCCTTAACCACTCCGCAGCTTCCTCACTGGCCTGTTGGACTCCTCCATTGAACCACTAAACCTTCGAAGTGGGCAATCCATAACGATGTGGCTGATGGTCTGAGGCACGTCTGCACAGTCGCAGAAAGGGCTATCATCAATCTTCTACTTGTGCTTCAAAAACTGACATGTGCCATGTTGGTGATGTCCAAATTTTCCTGGGTTGGTTGAAACCAGGGGGTTGTTTGGTAGGGTCCGAGATCAGTCCAGATATGTCAGGGTTTGAAGACAGCCAGTCGCTGCACCAAGCCTCACTTACTGTAAACTGATCTTGGGCCAGCTTCTTTTCTGGAATCCAAGAAAGGGTCCGAGATTTCAGCCTGAGATCTTTATGTAAACAGTCTTCATGTAATGGTATGAGAGGGTTGTCACAGCACTTATGCCATTCTTTCTTCAGTGCTAATGCTCTTCAGAGATGAGGAGGTGGAATGTTAGAACGTACAGGTAGCCACTTCTGAGGAATAGACTGGATGGTGCCTGATATAATCCCCATTGTGTCATTCAGCTGGACATCTACCTGCTTTGTATGGGTACTGTTAAGCCATACTGGATGCAGTATTCAGCTATTGGGTATGCTAGGGCAAGTGCTGTGGTTCTGAGAGTAGATGCAGTGGGACCCCAGCGTGTTCCTGCGAGTTTGTGCGGAATGTTGTTACGGCTTTTAAATTTAGCAGATGTTTTGCTTGGATATGCACTGTAGGTCACAAGGATCTTCTTCAGCAGAAGAGATGTGTTTCACAACAGCCAAGATGAACAAGTGGCCATAATTGTTAAGGTATGTACTTTAGAGCCCATTTTCACTTGACAATTTTTTTCTTGTTTTGGGTCATACTCCCACATTTAAAAATATGGAATGTGAAGACCTTGCAGCAGAAGAGATTTGTTTCACAGTATCGAAGAACAGTTCATAGCTCTTAAGGTTCGCATTCCTGAGCCCATTTCCTTCTGAGACAGGACACCATTTATATTTTGCAAAGTAAACCATGATAATCCCGTATATTTGTCCTCTGTTCAAAAAATGTTCAAATGTGTGTGAAATCTTATGAGACTTAACTGCTAAGGTCATCAGTCCCTAAGCTTACACACTACTTAACCTAAATTATCCTAAGGACAAACACACACACACCCATGCCCGAGGGAGGACTCGAAACTCCACCGGGACTTGTCCTTCTGGTGAACCACCTTTATTTGTTCGGAAATAATAACAGGATATATCTGTGACAGGCCCGGAGGCGTAATGAGATAGCCAGGGAAAATATATATATTATTGAACTCGCCGACAATGCGAGCAACTCACAGATATCCTTTTTTACTAGTCAAGACGTACCCATTACTCGTATAATATAGTACGAGCCTACTTCAGTGATATTCAGCGTGCGTAAGCGTACTTCAGTGATAACATTTCCAGCCATCAAATTTCATTCAATTCGTCCTCATTATGGCTTCGATTTGAGATGAGTGAACGCAATCCAGATTTACTTAGTTCTTCTTCCCAGACATTTTACACAAGCAGGCGAGTTTGCTTTGTATCCGATGTTAGTTAATCTAAATTTCTTACGAGGGTGAGTAAAATGAAAAACTTAAATATTTTTTTTAATATTATTTATTGTGCACAAGTGGTACAAAGCTGTATCACTTTTCAACATAATCTCCCCCACGCTCAATGCAAGTCCTTCAGGCTTACAAAGTGCATAAATTCCTTTAGAAAAAAAATTCTTTTGGTAGTCCGCGCAACCACTCATGCACCGCGTGGAGTACCTCTTCATCAGAACGGAACTTCTTTCCTCCCATTGCGTCTGTGAGTGGTCCAAACATATGGAATCACTTGGTGATGAGAGAATGGCGCCATACCTTGCTCGCCCTCTTCGTTTCCGGTTGGTGGAAGTGAACCCAGGTTTCGTCCCCAGTAACGATTCTTGCAAGGAAGCCCTTACCTTCTCGTTCAAAGCGCCGAAGAAGTTCTTGACAAGCGTCAACACGTCGTTCTCTCATTTCAGGAGTCAGCTGCCGTGGCACCCATCCTGCAGACACTTTCTGAAACTGGAGCACATCATGCACAATGTGGTGTGCTGACCCACGACTAATCTGTAAGCATGTTGCAGTGTCATTCATTGTCACCCGGCGATTTTCCTTCACTACGGCTTCAACTGTTGCAATGTTCTGTGGTGTCACAACTAGAGATGGGGGATCCGCTCTTGAACTAATACATAGAGTCCAATCTTTCAAAGGAGTGAACAATCAGTGATTCAGAAAAAAAAGAACGGTAGCTCCAAACGTTTCCCACACGGCAGAGAGAGAGAGAGAGAGAGAGAGAGAGAGAGAGAGAGAGACGGAGCATATCAGCGGCGCCTCTGCTGGTCAGAGCACAGTGCACGCCACACAACGCAGCCAGCGCCGGCCTCTGCCCTGCTTCTACCTTGGCTGCCTGCATTGTGCAGTGCCCCATTGGATTTTGTGTTTCACATATGCCGTGCCGTCTCTGTGCGTCGTCTGCCGCGCGCAGTGTCTGGCGCAGCTTAACTTCGCATCGCACTCCGTCGGCGATCGTTTCAGTCGCACGTCCTGCCCTCTGGGCAGTTGATGCGAGCAACAGGACAGAGAGCCACCTAGCGGATAACATAGGAACTACTTGCAACAACCCGCTCGCAAGGGAACGGACTATTTGGCTCGGAGCGGGTGAGTTCACCGCTACCCCCACCCTCGGAACTCGCCCGCTCAACGCTCGCCCCACCGTCTCGACTCGAGCCAGAGCGTCGAGCAAAGCGACTCAGGTGTCACTCTGGTCTCTGCGGTCTCAGCTCACGCAGTAATACAGCTCGCGGCTCGACCTGCTCGACTCAGCGCCTCTGCATCGGGGTTCGTCTCTACTGGATGTTGTTCTTCGTAGTAATACCGCTATGTATATTACATTATTGTGTTATGTATACATCAATTGTTTTTATTTTATTTTTATTTGTTTAAACTGATTAGATTAGGTTCCTGATGACTCCTCTTACTATAGGATTTTTATTATGGACACTCGAATTTACGCTTTAATTACGAGCGAACCGATAAACGTATCGCAAAATGTGATACACCAATATTTTCCTTGTTTTATTCTGCGTAAGGCTACATGCAGCACTTTCGTTTTACAGTCAAATTTATATTTTTTTTTCTTATTCTGGTACGGATTTTGCGATTTTAGGCGTCTTCGGAAGGAAACGTTCACTTTAAAAATATATGGCTTGCAATGTATTTGTATGAGGTTAGTGAAATTTTAATACATTATAGCCAAATATATTGTTAATGTAAATCTCAAGTTACAACATTTTCCGATCACCCAAAAATCCACGATAGTGCAAAATAAATCAATAATCAAAAACTTTGTCATATCGTGGAAATTTCAATAAACAATACAAAATTCTTACTCATTATCTGTGTTACTTCAAAATAGGATCAAATAAGATCAAAATACAGGTATAGTACTGGAATAAACCAAGTTTAAAGGGCAATGTGCCTTCCATTTATTTTCTATTGTAAATGAGTGGTGAGTCACGAAAAAGAGCTAATTCATTTCAGGGAGTGAACAGTTCTGATCCAATCTCTGAAAAGAACAGTTTTGCCCATCTCTAGTCACAACTCGTTGTGTCTGACCTGGACGAGGAGCATCTTGCACTGAAGTCGCACCATTTGCGAACTTCCTACTCCATTCTTAGACTTGCTGCTGTGACAAACATGCATCACCGTACTGAACCTTCATTCGCCGATGAATTTCAATAGGTTTCACACCTTCACTACGCAAAAACCGAATAACAGAACGCTGTTCTTCCCTGGTGCAAGTCGCAAGTGGGGCGGCCATCTTAATACTGATACTGCGACGGTATGTGTGCATCTGCACTATGCTGCCACAGACAGACCATTCTGCACGCTGTTTGTAGCACGCTTACCAACTTACAGGATAACGGCGCGAAATTTCGAGTTGTTATTGCAAATTTAAGGTTTTCGTTTGACTCACCCTCGTACATTACACGGATACAACAGCAGGTACACACGTGGTGCAACCTTTTTTTTTTTTCATTCAAATACTAGTTTGTATTTCAACTACTGTATGTTTGTACCCTGCATGTAACTCGTACCAACTCCTAGGTACCTTGCCAAGTGTACAACGAACGACCTCCACTCTTCAGTTCCAGAGAAGTGTGACATGCGTAGGCGCGCATGAATCAGAAGGCGGGCGCAGATAACGCAGGTCAGTCGAAAGGCGGACGAAGATACCCGCGCCAGCTGACAAGCGCGCGCGGTGTCACGTGGCCGACCCTCGCCCAAACGTTGAAGTCTGACCGCGACGGCGACAGCTGCGCACCGCGCCTGCATCAGGCAGCGTTACCGCAGCACACAGCATGGTCGAAACAGGTGCATCGCGAAATAGTTACGTAGCAAAAGGTCGCACAGCGACTTGAGAGCCTCAGTACCAGCAGAAATCTTAAAATTTTAATTTTTTTCATTGATCTTAATATACGGTATATCCCCTTTCCAGTGAAATAAAATACGTATATATTATTGCCTTATTTCTGGTTTATTCATTCATTTAAACAAAACACTGTGTTGGCGTGACCATTTTCCAAGCAACTGCACAGTTGAAGAAGGAAGATTCACTTACTGTTTAGGAGATGGGCATCCAAAAGCTTTCAAAGCAGTTGAGGAAGAGAAGCCATTCGGGGAAAATGTATCACTAAACTGGAGTGCACAGGTCGTGTACAAACGCGACGAATGAAAACTGCCTACAAGCGAACAAACTTGGAAGATGGCAGAGGATCAGATGGCAGGAGCAGTCACACAGAATCTGTCCTACATACACTACTGGCCATTAAAATTGCTACACCACGAAGATGACGTGCCACAGACGAGCAATTTAACCGACGGGAAGAAGATGCTGCGATATGCAAACGATTAGCTTTTCAGAGCATTCACACAAGGTAGGCGCCGGTGGCGACACCTACAACGTACTGACATGAGGAAAGTTTCCAACCGATTTCTCATACACAAACAGCAGTTGACCGGCGTTGCCTGGTGAAACGTTGTTGTGATGCCTCGTGTAAGGAGGAGAAATGCCTACCATCACGTTTCCGACTTTGATAAAGGTCGGATTGTAGCCTATCGCGATTGCGGTTTATCGTATCGCGACATTGCTACTCGCGTTGGTCGACATCCAATGACTGTTAGCAGAATATGGAATCGGTGGGTTCAAGAGGGTAATACGGAACGCCGTGCTGGATCCCAACCGCCTCGTATCACTAGCAGTCGAGATGACAGGCATCTTATCCGCATGGCTGTAACGGATCGTGCAGCCACGTCTCGATCCCTCAGTCAACAGATAGGGACGTTTGCAAGACAGCAACCATCTGCACGAACGGTTAGACGACGTTTGCAGCAGCATGGACTACCAGCTCGGAGACCATGGCTGCGGTTACCCCTGACGCTGCATCACAGACAGGACCGCCTGCGATGGTGTACTGAACGACGAACCTGGGTGCACGAATGGCAAAACGCCTCTTTACAGCATCATGATGGTCGCATCCGTGTTTGGCGACATCGCGGTGAACGCACATTGGAAGCGTGTATTCGTCATCGCCATACTGGCGTATCACCCGACGTGATGGTATGGGGTGCCATTGGTTACACGTCTCGGTCTCCTCTTGTTCGCATTGACGGCACTTTGAACAGTGGACGTTACATTTCAGATGTGTTACGATCAGTCGCTCTACCCTGCAGCCGGCCACGGTGGTCTAGCGGTTCTAGGCGCTCAGTCCGGAACCGCGCGACTGCTACGGTCGCAGGTTCCAATCCTGCCTCGGGCATGGATGTGTGTGATGTCCTTAGGTTAGTTAGGTTTAAGTAGTTCTAAGTTATAGGGGACTGATGACCACAGATGTTAAGTCCCATAGTGCTCAGAGCCATTTGAACCATTTTTCTACCCTTCATTCGATCCCTGCGAAACCCTACATTTCAGCAGGATAATGCACGACCGCGTGTTTCAGGTCCTGTACGGGCCTTTCTGCATACAGAAAATGTTCGTTTGCTGCCCTGGCCAGCACATTCTCCAAATCTCTCATCAACTGAAAACGCCTGGTCAGTGGTGGCCGAGCAACTGGCTCGTCACAATACGCCAGTCACTACTCTTGATGAACTGTGGTATCGTGTTGAAGCTGCATGGGCAGCTGTAACTGTACACGTCATCCAAGCTTGTTTGACTCAATGCCCATGCGTATCAAGGGCGTTATTAGGGCCAGAGGTGGTTGTTCTGGGTACTGATTTCTCAGGATCTATGCGCCCAAATTGCGTGAAAATGTAATCACATGTCAGTTCTAGTATATTTGTCCAATGAATACCCGTTTATCATCTGCATTTCTCTTTAGTGTAGCAGTTTTAATGACCAGTTGTGTAAAATCCGAAATTAATATGGGATGACCATCAACCAAATTTCAGTAGTGTAGAAGATGCGAGAAAAGCTACATGTACAATTTTGTTTCACCTCTTTCCAACAGACGATAAACCCATTCATGGCACATGCCTTCCAGGAAGTGATCCATGGTACAAAAATAACAGACCACAGCAAAAGCCGGCCGCGGTGGCCGTGCGGTTCTAGGCTCTTCAGTCCGGAACCGCGTGACTGCTACGGTCGCAGGTTCGAATCCTGCCTCGGGCATGGACGTGTGTGATGTCCTTAGGTTAGTTAGGTTTAAGTAGTTCTAAGTGCTAGGGGACTGATGACCTAAGATGTTAAGTCCCATAGAGGTCAGAGCCAAACCTAAACCCCAACCACAGCAAAATGATGAGAAATTTATTCACAACCAACTGTACCTTTTAACATAGAGGAGGTCTTGAAAGAAGCTTTCAGAAATCTGTCGGATATAAGACTATTTAAAAAATCTGATATTGCATTGCCTGTCTTATTCCGAATTACGATGCAAGATTCCTTCGGACATGCATGCTGGCAGTGCAGCGACTACAGCCGTTGTGAAATACGTGAAACGTATTCGCGGTTGAGAATATAGACAACTATAAGCTCTATAATGAAATGAGGACAGTGAAAAGCTCTACCGGACCGGGACTCGAACCCGGAATTCCCGCTTATCGCGAGCGGTTGCCTAATTGTTTAACTACCTGAGCACGTCTCGAGATCAGACCCATACGTCGTCAACCATGCGTCTGCGACCTGCACTCGTACATCTCTTATGTATATTCCCACACAAGGGAGACATTCCACTTGAAAAATCTTGCCCAGTGTCGGCGAATACATTTCGTGTATTTCATAACGGCCGTAGTCGCCGCAGTGCCTGTTCGTTCGGACAAGCATGCCCGTCCGAAGGAACCTTGCATCGTAATTCAGAATAACACAGGCACCGCAATATCGTATTCATCCGCAGACACCGGGCAAGCGACTTTCAAGTAAAATGTCTCCCCTGTACGGGAATATACGTAATGGATGTACGAGTGCTGGTTGTAGACACATGACTGGCAGCACACTGAATGAAGTCTGCATATGGCTGTTAGTCATGCTCAGGTAGCCAAATGGTAAGGCGACAGTAGCGGCGTAATGGCGGTAAAAAGCCAATTATTGTATCAAATTGACATCAAAATACGCTCCTGGAAATGGAAAAAAGAACACATTGACACCGGTGTGTCAGACCCACCATACTTGCTCCGGACACTGCGAGAGGGCTGTACAAGCAATGATCACACGCACGGCACAGCGGACACACCAGGAACCGCGGTGTTGGCCGTCGAATGGCGCTAGCTGCGCAGCATTTGTGCACCGCCGCCGTCAGTGTCAGCCAGTTTGCCGTGGCATACGGAGCTCCATCGCAGTCTTTAACACTGGTAGCATGCCGCGACAGCGTGAACATGAACCGTATGTGCAGTTGACGGACTTTGAGCGAGGGCGTATAGTGGGCATGCGGGAGGCCGGGTGGACGTACCGCCGAATTGCTCAACACGTGGGGCGTTAGGTCTCCACAGTACATCGATGTTGTCGCCAGTGGTCGGCGGAAGGTGCACGTGCCCGTCGACCTGGGACCGGACCGCAGCGACGCACGGATGCACGCCAAGACCGTAGGATCCTACGCAGTGCCGTAGGGGACCGCACCGCCACTTCCCAGCAAATTAGGGACACTGTTGCTCCTGGGGATTCGGCGAGGACCATTCGCAACCGTCTCCATGAAGCTGGGCTACGGTCCCGCACACCGTTAGGCCGTCTTCCGCTCACGCCCCAACATCGTGCAGCCCGCCTCCAGTGGTGTCGCGACAGGCGTGAATGGAGGGACGAATGGAGACGTGTCGTCTTCAGCGATGAGAGTCGCTTCTGCCTTGGTGCCAATGATGGTCGTATGCGTGTTTGGCGCCGTGCAGGTGAGCGCCACAATCAAGACTGCATACGACCGAGGCACACAGGGCCAACACCCGGCATCATGGTGTGGGGAGCGATCTCCTACACTGGCCGTACACCACTGGTGATCGTCGAGGGGACACTGAATAGTGCACGGTACATCCAAACTGTCATCGAACCCATCGTTCTACCATTCCTAGACCGGCAAGGGAACTTACTGTTCCAACAGGACAATGCACGTCCGCATGTATCCCGTGCCACCCAACGTGCTCTAGAAGGTGTAAGTCAACTACCCTGGCCAGCAAGATCTCCGGATCTGTCCCCCATTGAGCATGTTTGGGACTGGATGAAGCGTCGTCTCACGCGGTCTGCACGTCCGGCACGAACGCTGGTCCAACTGAGGCGCCAGGTGGAAATGGCATGGCAAGCCGTTCCACAGGACTACATGCAGCATCTCTACGATCGTCTCCATGGGAGAATAGCAGCCTGCATTGCTGCGAAAGGTGGATATACACTGTACTAGTGCCGACATTGTGCATGCTCTGTTGCCTGTGTCTATGTGCCTGTGGTTCTGTCAGTGTGATCATGTGATGTATCTGACCCCAGGAATGTGTCAATAAAGTTTCCCCTTCCTGGGACAATGAATTCATGGTGTTCTTATTTCAATTTCCAGGAGTGTAATTTATTGATCAATTAATTACCTCAACCAAAAAATGGTTCAAATGGCTCTGAGCACTATGGGACTTAACTTGTGAGGTCATCAGTCCCCTAGAACTTAGAACTACTTAAACCTAACTAACCTAAGGACATCACATAGATCCATGCCCGAGGCAGGATTCGAACCGGCGACCGTAGCCGTCGCGCGGTTCCAGCTGTAGCGCCTAGAACCGCTCGGCCACACCGGCCGGCTTGCCGCAACACCCACTCATGGATGATGTCATCGGTTTTCCTCAGCCGGTACGTGGGTCTCTGCCCCCTCCCCTCCACTCCCCTGGCCCTATCTTTCCCCACCTGCCCAATGGATGGTAATTTCGAATTTTGGTGGAATTGTGAATTTTTGTAGGAAATTCAAAAAATTATGGAATTTCAAAAATGGATTGAATTTCTTTCTCCCATGGCTTTGCAGATGCCCCTCCTCACTCCCCACACAGGTATTGATGGGAAACTCAATACGATGGTGCCCTTTCTGGGACTCGAAACCTGGTACTTCTGGGTGGAAAGCCCAAGTGCACCCTCCTACACAGGAAAACTATCCAGCAGCAGGAGAGGAACTTTAGGTTGGTATACTTTATTTATGTTGGGTGAGAAACAGAAGTCAGATCCTACTTTATGACCCAATTACACATCTCTATGTGCAATGCTACACAAGGAGTGCCTAAAATCGCAATACGGATCAAAAATTGATGATTTCATACAACTAGTGTTTTCCCGCTGGGAAAGAAAGAATTCACACTACCACTCAAAATTAATAGCAGACATCCTCAACCTGTAGATAGCCCCTTCACCTACAAAGGGCAGGAAAAATGCGGGAGTGAAAGGTACTATCTTTATTTTTCTTGGGAAATATGTTCAACTGATGAGATGATGGAATTGGACAGAGAGGAGTTTAATGAGTGTATTACCTGTAAGCATAGAGATGAGCACTGTGTTCATCACTGTTTGATGTCAGAGTTCACTACAGTCGCCTCCCGATGCACTGTTAGACAAACACCCTGCAGCCCGGGTGCTCGAAATTCAAATAAACGGTGATCTCTTTATTTCACGCCAACGTCGTCCAATTCTACTGCCCCAGAGTGGTTCCCTTGGCATAGCTGCTACGTAACTTGTACGTAGTAAGAAGGGATAGTGCGGCAAACCATCACTGACGTGTTAGCTAGGCCAATACACACTACCACAACTGAAAGAAAATGCTTCACTGTTCCAATTACACATCAAAATCGTCATGGAAAAAACCTTCAAAAGGTCATAATGTAACAAATGTACTGACAATTGAGAAAAATCACAATAACAACACTATTGCAAAACCCGACCCCAAAAGATGACACCAGGATACAGGGTAGGTACATTCGTGTGTATTCTCTTCGATGTGCGGTCACAAAGTAACCAGCTTGAAGCTAGTCTTACCTCCCTTACCACCCCTCCTCCCTCCTACTCCTCGCTGTAGGTAGCTATACAGGCCTGTTCTATTCTGTTGCTGGTGGTTCACAAAGAGATTCATCTGGTGACAGTGATACACTGTCTCCTGCCAGCGGAAATCAGTCACAGACGAACAAAAGATTCAAGAAGAGGGCACTTCTTGCAAGCTGTTAGACGTATTTCTCAGAAAAACAGTCTCCCCCTGGAACAAAAACGAAATTCTGGAGAACCCCTCCAAACTGGTTTTTCTAATGTCAGCTGGTTGGAAACGGGCAGCGCCAACCAGTTGTGCGTACTGCCGTGCAACCGGCGGCACCGGCGTTCAGCCGCTGTCAGAGTGTCCCTCCCTCCCCTGTGGAGCACGAGGTGGTCCGGACGGTCGGTGGGCCGCAGCACAGAGCGATACAAATGACAGCTATCCCAACCGCATGTTGTCTGTCTAACAGAACAGCTGCGCCCCACTCCCCCTGCAGCGACCAATTGCTTCCACTGGCTAGAGATGGGGGATCCGCTCTTGAACTAATACATAGAGTCCAATCTTTCAAAGGAGTGAACAATCAGTGATTCAGAAAAAAAAGAACGGTAGCTCCAAACGTTTCCCACACGGCAGAGAGAGAGAGAGAGAGAGAGAGAGAGAGAGAGAGAGAGACGGAGCATATCAGCGGCGCCTCTGCTGGTCAGAGCACAGTGCACGCCACACAACGCAGCCAGCGCCGGCCTCTGCCCTGCTTCTACCTTGGCTGCCTGCATTGTGCAGTGCCCCATTGGATTTTGTGTTTCACATATGCCGTGCCGTCTCTGTGCGTCGTCTGCCGCGCGCAGTGTCTGGCGCAGCTTAACTTCGCATCGCACTCCGTCGGCGATCGTTTCAGTCGCACGTCCTGCCCTCTGGGCAGTTGATGCGAGCAACAGGACAGAGAGCCACCTAGCGGATAACATAGGAACTACTTGCAACAACCCGCTCGCAAGGGAACGGACTATTTGGCTCGGAGCGGGTGAGTTCACCGCTACCCCCACCCTCGGAACTCGCCCGCTCAACGCTCGCCCCACCGTCTCGACTCGAGCCAGAGCGTCGAGCAAAGCGACTCAGGTGTCACTCTGGTCTCTGCGGTCTCAGCTCACGCAGTAATACAGCTCGCGGCTCGACCTGCTCGACTCAGCGCCTCTGCATCGGGGTTCGTCTCTACTGGATGTTGTTCTTCGTAGTAATACCGCTATGTATATTACATTATTGTGTTATGTATACATCAATTGTTTTTATTTTATTTTTATTTGTTTAAACTGATTAGATTAGGTTCCTGATGACTCCTCTTACTATAGGATTTTTATTATGGACACTCGAATTTACGCTTTAATTACGAGCGAACCGATAAACGTATCGCAAAATGTGATACACCAATATTTTCCTTGTTTTATTCTGCGTAAGGCTACATGCAGCACTTTCGTTTTACAGTCAAATTTATATTTTTTTTTCTTATTCTGGTACGGATTTTGCGATTTTAGGCGTCTTCGGAAGGAAACGTTCACTTTAAAAATATATGGCTTGCAATGTATTTGTATGAGGTTAGTGAAATTTTAATACATTATAGCCAAATATATTGTTAATGTAAATCTCAAGTTACAACATTTTCCGATCACCCAAAAATCCACGATAGTGCAAAATAAATCAATAATCAAAAACTTTGTCATATCGTGGAAATTTCAATAAACAATACAAAATTCTTACTCATTATCTGTGTTACTTCAAAATAGGATCAAATAAGATCAAAATACAGGTATAGTACTGGAATAAACCAAGTTTAAAGGGCAATGTGCCTTCCATTTATTTTCTATTGTAAATGAGTGGTGAGTCACGAAAAAGAGCTAATTCATTTCAGGGAGTGAACAGTTCTGATCCAATCTCTGAAAAGAACAGTTTTGCCCATCTCTACCACTGGCCCCCAAGCGTCTGTGAGGGAAAACATTTCAGTGTAACACTTGTATGTAAAACCAATGCACTTCTTATAAGCGAGCATCACTTAAAAACAAACACACACACACACACACAGACACACACACACACACACACACACACACACAATTGCAGCAGCAATAAAAAACGGTCTTTTTCCGCGAAAATAGGAGCAGTCCATTTTCTTTTAGATTTACGTGCTCAATCAGTGTAGTTTGAAAGCATAAGTTGTGTTCAAATTATGAACTGTCATGCATTACATTCTTTTCAGATGACTGATTTATCAGTACAGAATGGCAGCTTTGCACTGATTCTTTTACTTTCTACTGCAGGATACAGTTAACATCTCTCTCCCCACCTCAACCGTTTTTTTTTTTTTTGGGGGGGGGGGGGGACATCCAGCAACGTGAAAATAAACTACAGCACTGCCGCCAACTACAGATGACCAAACTGCAGAGGTCGGAGCACTATAACAATACATCTGGCAGATATATTCACTTATCTCACATCTTCTACACATATCCACAGTGCGTAAAATCGAAAAAAAAATTTCGACTCTTTTTCTGTGAAAACTAGCGGTCACTGCAGAATGTCCTTGTTATCTTGAAACTTCAGTCGGATTAAAGAAAAAGCAAGAATGTCAATTCCGAAGAAAAAATCTATGTTTAGCGATTTCTTCCACTTTCATGGACAAAATTACATGGTTTGAGAGCGTCCGTTGCGTTCAAATCAGTCTCCGTAACGAATTGTCATACACATGTGTATTACAAACATTTCAGACTCATGAAATAACATTACAGAATACAACGTTTCACACATTTGTTCACTTGTTGTAAAAAACAAAATCATTTTACATAAAGCAACAACAAGCTACAATTCAAGAGATTGTTGTTGATTTGTTACACTATGGCTGATTCCAGTTTACTAATGCAATGATAAATCATGCTGACGTTTACGAAACGTAAAAATCAAGTTCTCAGAGCATGCTTTGTAACAGAACCTACTAATGTCACCTAATACAGCACCCTATGAGATTCCTCAGATACATCGAAAACAAGTGTCGTCTTCGTGCTGGCATCTGACATTTTTGCTGCATAACTCGCCTCTACCAACCTGTATGTAAAATTCCCGCCATCCAGCACATGTCATTCGCAACAGGAGCAGATCCTTGTGTTGTAGTTTCGTATGCAAGTTGGACATCTCAGAATAGGCTCTTCCACGCAATCACATTTCGGGAAAGAGACCATCATTTATAGGTTCCACAACGAGCTATAATTAAAGCGTGGCGACTTTATAATTAGAGGTTATCAAGTCTGAAATAACACAGAACTTGCAGTAATACATATTTTTAAACAAACAATCTTGACCTTAATAATAAAAACAGGCATGATTCCATGAAAATAGATATCGTCGATTTCTATTAGTTTTATGAGCAAAATCGGCGAAGTTTGAGAACATACTGCATGTTCAAATTACAAATTTGTTGTTTCGGACAAGTGAACAAATGACGTGAAAGACTGTATTCTTTAATGTTATTACACGAGTCTGAATGTTTTTAATATGCATGTGTACGACAATTTATTTCCAGACACTAATTTGCATGCTAGGGGTGCTCTCAAACCATCTACTTTTGTCCATCAAACTGAAATAAATCGCTAAAGATAGAATTTTTTTCATAGTTGAAATTCCCGTCTTTTTCACTCCTACGAAACTTCCAAAATAACAAGGACATTCTGCAGTAATCGCTAGTTTTCGCAGCAAAACAGTGGACGTTTTTCTTCCGTTTCACTCACTGTGTACATGTAGAGGAGATGCGAGATAATACATCTGTCAGATGTATCGCTATAGAGTTCCGACCTATGCAGTTTGGCCAACTGTAACTGGCGGTAGTACTCAAGTCTTTTTTTTTTCCCACGTCGTTGGATGTGACCAAGTAACGGAAGGCGGAGAGAGAGATGTTAACTGTATCCTGCAGTCGAACGTCAAAGAATGTTTCGGTGCCGTTCTATATTGATAATTCAGTCATCTAAAAAGAATGGACACGGACAGATAGCCGAAACGTAGGTGCAACCACAACGGAGGGGTATCTGTTGACAGGCCAGACAAACGCGTGGTTCCTGAAGAGGGGCAGCAGCCTTTTCAGTAGTTGCAGGGGCAACAGTCTGGATTATTGACTCATCTGACCTTGTAACACTAACCAAAACGGCCTTGCTGTGCTGGTACTGCGAACGGTTGAAAGCAAGGGGAAACTACAGCCGTAATTTTTCCCGAGGGCATGCAGCTTTACTGTATAGTTAAATGATGATGGCGTCCTCTTGGGTAAAATATTGTGGAGGTAAAATAGTCCTCCATTCGGATCTCCGGGCGGGGACTACTCAAGAGGACATCATTATCAGGAGAAAGAAAACTGGCGTTCTACGGATCGGAGCGTGGAATGCCAGATCCCTTAATCGGGCAGGTAGGATAGAAAATTTAAAAAGGGAAATGGAGAGGTTTAAGTTAGATATAGTGGGAACTGGTGGAGTTCGGTGGCAGGAGGAACAAGACTTTTGGTCAGGCGAATACAGGGTTATAAATACAAAGTCAGATAGGGGTAATGCAGGAGTAGGTTTAATAATGAATAAAAAAATAGGAATGCGGGTAAGCTACTACAAAAAGCATAGTGAACGCATTATTGTGGCCAAGATAGACACGAAGCCCATGCCCACTACAGTAGTACAAGTTTATATGCCAACTAGCTCTGCAGACGACGAAGAAATTGATGAAATGTATGATGAAATAAACGAAATTATTCAGATAGTGAAGGGAGACGAAAATTTAATAGTCATGGGTGACTGGAATTCGGTAGTAGGAAAAGGGAGAGAAGGAAACGTAGTAGGTGAATATGGATTGGGGGTAAGAAATGAAAGAGGAAGCTGCCTGGTAGAATTTTGTGCAGAGCATAACTTAATCATAACTAACACTTGGTTCAAGAATCATGAAAGAAGGTTGTATACATGGAAGAACCCTGGAGATACTAAAAGGTATCAGATAGATTATGTAATGGTAAGACAGAGATTTAGGAACCAGGTTTTAAATTGTAAGACATTTCCAGGGGCAGATGTGGACTCTGACCACAATCTATTGGTTATGTAGATTAAAACTGAAGAAACTACAGAAAGGTGGGAATTTAAGGAGATGGGACCTGTATAAACTGACTAAACCAAAGGTTGTACAGGGTTTCAGGGAGAGCGTAAGGGAACAAATGGCAGGAATGGGGGAAAGAAATACAGTAGAAGAAGAGTGAGTAGCTTTGACGGATGAAGTAGTGAAGGCAGCAGAGGATCAAGTAGGTAAAAAGACGAGGGCTAATAGAAATCCTTGGGTAACAGAAGAAATATTGAATTTAATTGACCAAAGGAGAAAATATAAAAATGCAGTAAATGAAGCAGGCGAAAAGGAATAAAAACGTCTCCAAAATGAGATCGACAGGAAGTGCAAAATGTCTAAGCAGGGATGGCTAGAGGATAACTGTAAGGATGTAGAGGCTTATCTCACTAGGGGTAAGATAGATACTGCCTTTTTTTTTTTTTTTTTTTTGGTCATCAGTCTACTGACTGGTTTGATGCGGCCCGCCACGAATTCCTTTCCTGTACTAACCTCTTCATCTCAGAGTAGCACTTGCAACCTACGTCCTCAATTATTTGCTTGACGTATTCCAATCTCTGTCTTCCTCTGCAGTTTTTGTCCTCTACAGCTCCCTCTAGTAGCATGGAAGTCATTCCCTCATGTCTTAGCAGATCTCCTATCATCCTGTCTCTTCTCCTTATCACTGTTTTCCACATATTCCTTTCCTCTCCGATTCTGCATAGAACCTCCTCATTCCTTACCTTATCAGTCCACCTAATTTTCAACATTCGTCTATAGCACCACATCTCAAATGCTTCGATTCTCTTCTGTTCCGGTTTTCCCACAGTCCACGTTTCACTACCATACAATGCTGTACTCCAGACGTACATCCTCAGAAATTTCTTCCTCAAATTAAGGCCGGTATTTGATATTAGTAGACTTCTCTTGGCCAGAAATGCCGTTTTTCCATAGCGAGTCTGTTTTTGATGTCCTCCTTGCTCCGTCATTGGTTATTTTACTGCCTAGGTAGCAGAATTCCTTAACTTCATTGACTTCGTGACCATCAATCCTGATGTTAAGTTTCTCGCTGTTCTCATTTCTACTACTTCTCATTACCTTCGTCTTTCTCCGATTTACTCTCAAACCATACTGTGTACTCATTAGACTGTTCATTCCGTTCAGCAGATCATTTAATTCTTCTTCACTGTCACTCAGGATAGCAATGTCATCAGCGAATCGTATCATTGATATCCTTTCACCTTGTATTTTAATTCCACTCCTGAACCTTTCTTTTATTTCCATCATTGCTTCCTCGATGTACAGATTGAAGAGTAGGGGCGAAAGGCTACAGCCTTGTCTTACACCCTTCTTAGTACGAGCACTTCGTTCTTGATCGTCCACTCTTATTATTCCCTCTTGGTTGTTGTACATATTGTATATGACCCGTCTCTCCCTATAGCTTACCCCTACTTTTTTCAGAATCTCGAACAGCTTGCACCATTTTATATTGTCGATCGCTTTTTCCAGGTCGACAAATCCTATGAAAGTGTCTTGATTTTTCTTTAGCCTTGCTTCCATTATTAGCCGTAACGTCAGAATTGCCTCTCTCATCCCTTTACTTTTCCTAAAGCCAAACTGATCGTCACCTAGCGCATTCTCAATTTTCTTTTCCATTCTTCTGTATATTATTCTTGTAAGCAGCTTCGATGCATGAGCTGTTAAGCTGATTGTGCGATAATTCTCGCACTTGTCAGCTCTTGCCGTCTTCGGAATTGTGAGGATGATGCTTTTCCGAAAGTCAGATGGTATGTCGCCAGACTCATATATTCTACACACCAACGTGAATAGTCGTTTTGTTGCCATTTGCCCCAATGATTTTAGAAATTCTGATGGAATGTTATCTATCCTTTCTGCCTTATTTGACCGTAAGTCCTCCAAAGCTCTTTTAAATTCCGATTCTAATACTGGATCCCCTATCTCTTCTAAATCGACTCCTGTTTCTTCCTCTATCACATCAGACAAATCTTCACCCTCATAGAGGCTTTCAATGTATTCTTTCCACCTATCTGCTCTCTCCTCTGCATTTAACAGTGGAATTCCCGTTGCACTCTTAATGTTACCACCGTTGCTTTTAATGTCACCAAAGGTTGTTTTGACTTTCCTGTATGCTGAGTCTGTCCTTCCGACAATCATATCTTTTTCGATGTCTTCACATTTTTCCTGCAGCCATTTCGTCTTAGCTTCCCTGCACTTACTGTTTATTTCATTCCTCAGCGACTTGTATTTCTGTATTCCTGATTTTCCCGGAACATGTTTGTACTTCCTCCTTTCATCAATCAACTGAAGTATTTGTTCTGTTACCCATGGTTTCTTCGCAGCTACCTTCTTTGTACCTATGTTTTCCTTCCCAACTTCTGTGATGGCCCTTTTTAGAGATGTCCATTCCCCTTCAACTGTACTGCCTACTGCGCTATTCCTTATTGCTGTATCAATAGCGTTAGAGAACTTCAAACGTATCTCGTCATTCCTTAGTACTTCCGTATCCCACTTCTTTGCTTATTGATTCTTCCTGACTAATGTCTTGAACTTCAGTCTACTCTTCATCACTACTATATTGTGATCTGAGTCTATATCTGCTCCTGGGAACGCCTTACAATCCAGTATCTGATTTCGGAATCTCTGTCTGACCATGATGTAATCTAATTGAAATCTTCCCGTATCTCCCGGCCTTTTCCAAGTATACCTCCTCCTCTTGTGATTCTTGAACAGGGTATTCGCTATTACTAGCTGAAACTTGTTACAGAACTCAATTAGTCTTTCTCCTCTTTCATTCCTTGTCCCAAGCCCATATTGTCCTGTAACCTTTTCTTCTACTCCTTCCCCTACAACTGCATTCCAGTCGCCCATGACTATTAGATTTTCGTCCCCCTTTACATACTGCATTAGCCTTTCAATATCCTCATACACTTTCTCTATCTGTTCATCTTCAGCTTGCGACGTCGGCATGTATACCTGAACTATCGTTGTCGGTGTTGGTCTGCTGTCGATTCTGATTAGAACAACCCGGTCACTGAACTGTTCACAGTAACACACCCTCTGCCCTACCTTCCTATTCATAACGAATCCTACACCTGTTATACCATTTTCTGCTGCTGTTGATATTACCCGATACTCATCTGACCAGAAATCTTTGTCTTCCTTCCACTTCACTTCACTGACCCCTACTATATCTAGATTGAGCCTTTGCATTTCCCTTTTCAGATTTTCTAGTTTCCCTACCACGTTCAAGCTTCTGACATTCCACGCCCCGACTCGTAGAACGTTATCCTTTCGTTTATTATTCAATCTTTTTCTCATGGTGGGAGTGAGACAGGTTTGTAGCCTCTCCCCGATGTTATTCACTCTGTATATTGAGCAAGCAGTGAAGGAAACAAAAGAAAAATTCGGAGTAGGTATTAAAATCCACGGAGAAGAAATAAAAACTTTGAGGTTCGCCGATGACATTGTAATTCTGTCAGAGACAGCAAAGGACTTGGAAGAGCAGTTGAACGGAATGGATGGTGTCTTGAAAGGAGGATATAAGATGAACATCAACAAAAGCAAATCGAGGATAATGGAATGTAGTCGAATTAAGTCGGGTGATGTTGAGGGTATTAGATTAGGAAATGAGACACTTAAAGTAGTAAAGGAGTTTTGCTATTTGGGGAACAAAATAACTGATGATGGTCGAAGTAGAGAGGATATAAAATGTAGACTGGCAATGGGAAGGAAAGCGTTTCTGAAGAAGAGAAATTTGTTAACATCGAGTATTGATTTAAGTGTTAAGAAGTCGTTTCTGAAAGTATTTGTATGGAGTGTAGCCATGTATGGAAGTGAAACGTGGACGATAAATAGCTTACACAAGAAGAGACTAGAAGCTTTCGAAATGTGGTGCTACAGAAGAATACTGAAGATTAGATGGGTAGATCACATAACTAATGAGGAGATGTTGAATAGGATTGGGGAGAAGAGAAGTTTGTGGCACAACTTGACTAGAAGAATGCATCGGTTGGTAGGACATGTTTTGAGGCATCAAGGGATCACAAATTTAGCATTGGAGGGCAGCGTGGAGTGTAAAAATCGTAGAGGGAGACCAAGAGATGAATACACTAAGCAGATTCAGAAGGATGTAGGTTGCAGTAGGTACTGGGAGATGAAGAAGCTTGTACAGGATAGAGTAGCATGGAGAGCTGCATCAAACCAGTCTCAGGACTGAAGACCACAACAACAACAACAACATGGATGTGTGTCCTTAGGTTAGTTTGGTTTAAGTAGTTCGAAGTTCTAGGGGACTGATGAGCTCAGATGTTAAGTCCTATGGTGCTGAAAGCCATTGGAATCATTTGAATCTATTTACGTGGCAAAATGACTGGTTTTTCTTGTTGTAGTTGTTGTGTTGCAACGCAACAGACGCTCACTTTAAGAGGTCCGTTGATGTTAAATACAACTATTACACTGAAATGTGTTCCCTTGCAGAATGACGCCAGCAGACAGAACTGGTCTCGGCAGAGGGGGTGCAGCGCAGGTTGGTATAGCTGTCATTTACTAGTATATCGCTCTGTTCTGTGGCTCGGTGACTATCTGGACCGTCTCATGCTCTGCTGCAGTGGCTGCTCGAAGGCTCTGCATGCCGGGGTGGATTGCACAGCAGCATACAGAAGCGGTAGCAGCTACCCGTTTCCCAACCAGCGGGCATTATAGAAAGTTAACCAAAATATTGTTGTTCCTCCAGGGGAACAAGTCTTGGTGAGAATATGTTTAATAGCCTGTGGAAAGCATCCTGTTCTTGAGTCTTTTGGCCGTGTGAGACAGATTTCCGCAGGCAGGAGGCAGGGTATCAAATGGTTCAAATGGCTCTGAGCACTATGGGACTTAACATCTGTGGTCATCAGTCCCCTAGAACTTAGAACTACTTAAACCTAACCAACCTAAGGACATCACACACATCCATGCCCGAGGCAGGATTCGAACCTGCGACCGTAGCGGTCGCGCGGTTCCGGACTGAGCGCCTAGAACCGCTCGGCCACCGCGGCCGGCAGGCAGGGTATCAGTGCCACCAGGTGGACCTCCCTGTGGACCATCAGCAACAGAATAGGCCTTTACCCATGGGGAGGTAAGTCTGGCTCTAAGCTGGTTATTTTGTGACGGCACGTCGAGGAGAAAACATGTGCATTGCCTATCCTCTCTCCTGGTGCGATCTTTTGGGGTCAGTTTTTGTGGTAGCTGTGTTAATATCATATTTTTCTCAATTTCCAATCCACGTGTTGCATTATGACACTTTGTTTACGAGTGCTGGATTCTTTTTTCATGTGTAATTAGAATAGTGAAGCATTTTCCTTCAGTTGTGGTAGCACTTCAGTCATGGTTAGCTGCCCTATCCCTTCTTACTATGTACAAGTTATATAGTAACTACACGAAGGGAATCTCTCAGGGGCAGTGGAATAGTACGAAGTTGTCTAGAAATAAAGAGAGCACCGTTTATTTGAATTTCGAGCATCCGGGCTGCAGTTTGTTTGTCTAGCAATAGCAGGAGACATCTGTAGCGAACTCCGACGCCAAACAGTGATAAAGTTCTCAGCTGTATGCTGAGAGGTAATACACTTATTAAATTCCTCTGTCCGATGGCAACACTTGAACACATTTCCCACCAAAAATAAAGTTAGTACCTTCCATTCCAGCCGTTTTCGGACACTTTGTTGGTGAAGAGGCCATCCTATGTAGAGTTTTAGTATGTCTGCCACTAATGCTGAGTGATAATGCGATTTTTTTTCTCGCAGGGTAACACCAGTTATATAACACCGCCCCCGGTATTGTGATTTTAGGCAGTCCTTGTGTAGCGCTATGCATAGAGATTTGTAATTACGTCCGATCTTTATGATTAATTACTAAGCAGGACCGGTCTTTACTTCAGTTTCCCACCCAAGATAAATTAAGTACACCAACCTAACCTTCTTCTCCTGGAGTTGGACAGTTTCCCTGTGTAGGGGGCTGCACTTGGGCTTTCCACACAGACGGACCAGGGTTTGAGGTTCAGAACCGGTACAGCTATTTTGAATGTCCCATCAATTTCTGGGTGTGGGTGGGGTCGGGGGCGGTTTGGGATGTCGGAAAAGCATTTGGAGCAAGAAATTTCCACCATTTTTGAAATAGCTACAATTTTATGAATTTGCCGCTAAAATTCAGAATTCCCGCCAAAAATGGGAATGCCCGTGAGGGAGGGAGAGTTGGGGAGGGGGAGGAGACGGATTATCTGGGGGGGGGGGGAAGGGTAGGGGTGTGAGGGTAATAAAATGAACAATTGATTCATTTGATATCAAAGTGATATCAAAATTGGCGTGGCACCGCCATTACTTTACTACTGGCTGCCGGCCGCGGTGGTCTAGCGGTTCTAGGCGCGCAGTCCGGAACCGCGCTACTGCTACGGTCGCAGGATCGAATCCAGCCTCGGGCATGTATGTGTGTGATGTCCTTAGGTTAGTTAGGTTTAAGTAGTTCTAAGTTCTAGGGGACTGATGACCACAGATGTTAAGTCCCATAGTGCTCAGAACCATTTGAACCATTTTTTTACTACTGGCTACCGCTCACAATGAGCAGGAAATCTGGGTTCGAGTTCTCGTCCGGTGCAAATTTCCATTGTCGTCATTCCATTAGTGCAGCTGATGGTTGTCCATATTCACAACTGCAAGTACATTTCATGTATTAAAGAAACAACTATATGGCGCACCCATAATCCTAACGAGTCCATCAACAGTGTAATCTGGCCAGAATACCAAAGACAGTGTTTGTACCAGTTAGTAAAATGCATTTTGGTGTCTTTGATGCAGTGACAACGTTCAATGAAGGAAACATTGTAAGGTGTGA
This sequence comes from Schistocerca nitens, assembly GCF_023898315.1. NCBI lineage: Eukaryota > Metazoa > Arthropoda > Insecta > Orthoptera > Acrididae > Schistocerca > Schistocerca nitens. The sequence continues at coordinate 604,328,835 of NC_064620.1, read as the reverse complement.
AGTCTTAAAAAGACTACTGCAAATTATTGATTGTTTAACAGTGACAGAAATGTAAAATTTCGGTAACGAAACAGCTACAGCATCAGAGAGAGCTATTAGAGGACCTTGAAACCAAGGCAACGCAATACAGACAAGCAGGTGCAAGATGAGGTGGAGCTGGAATGCATTGACAACTTTAATGACTGTTTCCCTTAAGTCGTGTTTATTAAGAATAAAGTCTACTTTTTGTCAGCATCTACTTGCCAGACTTTGTTCAAACTTACAGGATGCACTACTCTGTTTATTGTACACATTTTAAGACAAGGGTTTTCCTATTTTGTAAATCTCAAAGACGTTAGAGCGTTACTACACAGAAAAAGAAGACAGTTTCTTATTTTGAAATCCACTTTTTACAAAAATAATTATTACCTTAAAACTAATCAATATTTGTAGAAATCCTTGTGTTATAGTTGTTAGAAATGTGCAACCTTCAAGACATATTTTTTACAAATTTTTACTCCCAATAGTTTCTTCAAAAGTACCTTTCATATGAATTAATTTTATATTACTTTAGATATGAGTTACCAGCATGACCGGAATTCACTAAGAAAAAGTCTAGGAGTATTCGGGATGAAGATGACGCAGACAACTCTCTACTAGTCTACATTGAGGTTGCTGGTGCTTTCGCGGAATTATTTCGTGCGATTATTGAAGTGATTACTTCAGCAAGGATATGGTCAACTTTCTTCGCCATATCCGAGATTGTGCTGTATCGACAAATACACTACTGGCCATTAAATTTGCTACACCACGAAGATGACGTGCTACAGACGCGAAATTTAGCCGACAGGAAGAAGACGCTGTGATATGCAAATGATTAGCTTTTCAGAGCATTCGCACAAGGTTGGCGCCGGTGGCGAAACCTACAACATGCTGACATGAGGAAAGTACAACCGATTTCTCATACACAGCCAACAGTTCATAGGCGTTGCCTGGTGAAACGTTGTTGTCATGCCTCATGTAAGGAAGAGAAATGCGTTCCATAACGTTTCCGACTTTGATAACGGTCGGATTGTAGCCTATCTCGTTTATCGTATCACTAGCAGTCGAGATGACATGCATCTTACCCGCATGGCTGTAACGGATCGTGCAGCCACGTCTCGATCCCTGAGTCAACAGATGGGGACGTTTGCAAGACAACAACCCTCTGCACGAACAGTTCGACGACGTTTGCAGCAGTATGGACTATCAGCTCGGAGACCATGCCTGCGGTTACCCTTGACGCTGCATCACAGACAGGAGCGCCTGCGATGGTGTACTCCACGACGAACCTGGGGGCACGAATGGCAAAACGTCAGTTTTTTCGGATGAATCCAGTCGCATCCGTGTTTGGCGACATCGAGGTGAACGCACGTTGGAAGCGTGTATTCGTCATTTCGTCATCGCTATACTGCCGTATCACCCGGCGTGACGGTATGGGGTGCCATTGGTTACACATCTCGGTCACCTCTTGTTCGCATTGACGGCACTTTCAACAGTGAACGTCACATTTTAGATGTGTTACGACCCGTGGCTATACCCTACATTTCAGCAGGATAATGCACGACCGCACGTTGCAGGTCCTGTACGGGACTTTCTGGATACAGAAAATGTTCGACTGCTGACCTTGCCAGCACATTCTCCAGATCTCTCACCTGTTGAATACGTCTGGTCAATGGTGGCCGAGGAACTGGCTCGTCACAACACGCTAGTCACTACTCTTGATCAACTGTGGTATCGTGTTGAAGCTGCATGGGCAGCTGTACCTGTACACGCCATCCAAGCTCTGTTTGACTCAATGCTCAGGCGTATCAAGGCATTTATTATGGCCAGAGGTGGTTGTTCTGGGTACTGATTTCTCAGGATCTATGCACCCAAATTGCGTGAAAATGTAATCACATGTCAGTTCTAGTGTAATGTATTTGTCCAACGAATACCCGTTTATCATCTGCATTTCTTCTTGGTGTAGGGATTTTAATGGCCAGTAGTGTAACTTGACATCGACCTCATCTTAAAGTCTACATCTTCTCTCTTCTGCTAAGCACAGTAACTACGTTGAAAGTGATATACGTAGAACTATCGCTCATTTTCCATTTTTATTCACCTCTGGATGGCACAATATAGCCCATAAAATATTACGTATCTATACCTATGCTAAAGGACCGATCTTCGCGTAGATTTTCTCTATCAGTAGGCGTCATTTTATTCAGCTTCCCACTTTTGCTGGCTGTTGTTACAAGCATTGATTGACAGTCAAAACTAACTTTTATCCGCCTCGAGGTAACAGCATTTGTGAATGACGGCTTCGCTGACTCAATCCCAGCAAATCTGGTAGGAATACACGGCAATCCTTGGTCTTAGACTCTTTTCAGAAACCGAAAAATGAAATAAAAGAACCATTTCAGCTGAAGCGGGAGGCGTACATACCTGGAAGCACTCACCTAGTTTCTCACACAAGATCACTTCATAGTTAATATAATTAAATTAACATCTGAGTACAAAAACTAGATTACTTTTGATAAACATTGCCGAGACAAAATCTGATTTTTTGTTAAATCTATCGTTTAATATGCGCGAGTGTAACATTCCACTCAATTTTTATGCTGGCAAAGTTTGTTTCTTAAGATTTTAACATTTCTGCTACCTCAAGTCGGTAAAGTGTTATCTTATAAACATGATTTGCATACGCACAGAACCGTCACTCTCTAAGCGACTCTGTTTCGTATTACGAATCACTAAATTGTCCAGCCAAAACCAATAGTACAGAAAATATTGCGTGATTTTAGAGTCGTGTCTCCTTTATGACGTATAGCTCGTTTGGCGCTCTTATAACGACGCCAGGAGCCCCTGGCTGAAAAGAACCTGCTTCAACCGAGGGTGGGCAGTGTGAGGTAATTACGGGGCCGAAATACGAAGTCATGCGCACAGTATTTTTGTGCGACAGATTCTGTTGGCAATACTGGTGTTAGCCAAGTTGGGAATTCCACTTTCTACTGTCAGTTTGGTTCGAAATGTGAACTAAACAGTAACACGCAAAGTTCGTCATTTAATTTATTAACTGACAACACAATGAAATAACCTTTGAAGATGCAGAATGAGATTTTCACTCTGCAGCGGAGTGTGCGCTGATATGAAACTTCCTGGCAGATTAAAACTGTGTGCCCGCCCGAGACTCTAACTCGGGATCTTTGCCTTTCGCGAGCAAGTGCTCTACAATCTGAGCTACCGAAGCACGACTCACGCCCGGTCCTCACAGCTTTACTTCTGCCAGTATCTCGTCTCCTACCTTCCAAACTTTACAGAAGCTCTCCGGCGAAACTTGCAGAACTAGCACTCCTGAAAGAAAGGATACTGCGGAGACATGGCTTCGCCACAGCCTGGGGGATGTTTCCAGAATGACATTTTCACTCTGCAGCGGAGTGTGCGCTGATATGAAACTTCCTAGCAGATTAAAACTGTGTGCCCGACCGAGACTCGAACTCGGGACCTGTAAAGTTTGGAAGGTAGGAGACGAGATACTGGCAGAAGTAAAACTGTGAGGACCGGGCGTGAGTCGTCCTTCGGTAGCTCAGCTGGTAGAGAACTTGCCCGCGAAAAGCAAAGGTCCCGAGTTCGAGTCTCGGTCAGGCACACAGTTTTAATCTGCCAGGAAGTTTCAACCTCTGAAGATGTAAAGAGGGGAGACGACGAGCTATAAAGTTTAAGAGATAAGTGCATTCGCGACAGTTGAGGATTTGGCGAAGGGTGTGTTTGCTTTAGTTGGAGCTAAAAATACTAGGCAATAAACGTTAGAAAGAGCGCAATGGGATACGACAGAAATTTAAAAGATACGAGTTTATCTTGTTCACAGACCAGCACTTATTTACGTCTCTAGGTGATAATCACTGGTTACAACTGATTCACTTAGTCACTAAGTATTAAAAGAATAAAGTGAAAGTAATTTTACATCTAGAACAGTAGAATCAATACGGTTAATGCCATTCTTCGGCTACAGAGGTGACGTTGAAATACTGAACCGAGATAGCTGAGGCCACTTAATCAAGACTATCGTCTGTTTCACGCCTACCTTACCCAGTAAGCACCAAGGGCGCCGCTGCTGCATCATTTCTTCGAAGAACCACAGCACTACGAACTGCGAGATACGCTCCGCTCCTCAAAGTATGCGATCGGTGCTCCATACACTGTATCTATAGAACACCCAATGAAAATTTGCACTGATGCACAGAAGTGATTCCGACGGGCGCTGCGAATGTGTACTGCTTTTGCGATTCGGCACGCGAGGGTAAGAAACGGATAATCGTTGTACACGAGAGGAAAACGAGTGGGAATACTGCGTTCGGGACACGTACTGACGCAGCCACGATAAACAGTGTGACTTCTGGCAGCTTGTTTGCCCTTGACAAGAGAACAATGGGCCTGGTGTAACCGGAAAATCAAACGGACATGAAGAGGTTGTTCCCACGACTGCCACATTGCGCTCGCCAACAAGCAACCCGGCTTCCAATATTTAATCCTACGGTGGCGATCCTCCTGTTCCCAGACACTTTCGCAAAGACGAACCGAGGGAAAAGATACAAGTCCGTCAATGAGTCGCTGTTTTCGGTGAAAAATGCGCATCGTTGCCGGCGTACGTCCATCAGTGACCTGTATCTAAACTGCATGCCGAACTCCGAGAACTCCGTATTTTGTTTCTTGCTTAACTGCAACGACCAAGGATTATCGTTGGAACTGAAAACCAAATATTTTCCTCTTCTGCGGCCAGATGAGCTTATCGTCTCCATTGTTTCAGATATCTGGAGCAGAAATAAATGAACTGAACTGACAGAAAACAACTACAACAAACAGTGAGCATTGTGTCGTATCATGTTTGCTCTGGACATTCACAGAATAGTCAGAAAATTGATACTGCCTAACTTCACTCGTGTTTCACTGACTCATTCTGTTGTCGCGCTAAACAACGCCATGAGACGCAGCAAAAATCGATGGACTACATGATATATTTTACAAAACCTTAAATACAGATAATTCGTGAAATTTAGGGTCCTAAATAATATAGGTACTTCTTGAACAACGCTAACATCGTATGCATATCCATGTCTGTCCGATAATAAAAATTACGAATGAATTAAGCATGCACTCAATTAGTTCAAATGGTTCAAATGGCTCTGAGCACTATGGGACTTAACTTAAGGTCATCAGTCCCCTAGGACTTAGAACTACTTAAACCTAACTAACCTAAGGACATCACACACATCCATGCCCGAGGCAGGATTCGAACCTGCGACCGTAGCGGCCGCGCGGTTCCAGACTGTAGCGCCTTGAACCGCTTGGCCACCACGGCCGGCGCACTCAATTAGTACAAGCTGATATTAAAATCATCGCTTAACAGCAATTAGCTATCACTCATTGTTATAAAGACAAAACCTACAAATGCGCCACTGTATGTCTCTGAACAGAATATCGAATATCGAGATTTCAGGCTCACTATTTACCCTGATAGGTACTACATGATGTTTCGACAACAGATATTGATGTACAAGGTGACGGATTTCAAGAACAATGTTTCAGATTCTTCTGAATGTTTGGTCACATCTGTGTCAGTAGCTATTCGCCTAATTCTGTCTGTACGATTTCTGCAGCATGGGTATGCATGAGCAGGATATTCCCACTTTTTTTACCCTCAAAGGCTGTTTTTGTTTACTAATCAGGTTCTTTCGGAATGTATGGCGTCTCCTTTTTGAATATCTACATTTAAAACTTTTCCAACATTTATTTTGTACAGTCTCCTCAGCCAAAGCTGTGATCACTCGTATCGCCCTTCCTTGCATACGTCCGAGGTCCCGCGTTAGACTTAACATGCATACACTTAAGCCTGAACTCGAGTGTGATCTTTGCATATGTTTTGAAACGTATCTCTTGCAGAAAAACTGCTGCAGTCTGCGAGTATTCTGCCAATAAATCGTAGCCTGTCATTTCCTTTACCCACAACAGAAACCAGGCCCTCGTTTTTCTTCGTATCTGTATACGTTGCTGTTACTTGCAAGTATTTGAACGACATAACTGTCTCCTATTGTGGTTCATTAATGATGTAATCAAAGGGTACCACGTTTTTACGTGAAAAGTATGGAAAGAAGGCAATCGACAGCACGTGTGTTGTTATATATGGATGCTGAAAATTAGGTTGACTGAAAAATAATAGAGGAGATTCGCCGCAGGGGTAAGGAAAGGAATATCTGCGACAAAAAGAAGGGACAGAACGGTAAGTGTAGGGAATAAGTTCCACGCTAATACAGAGAGCCGAAGGGGGCAAGGAAAAGGTAAGGGAACGCAGATTGAAATTCACTACTGGCCATTAATATTGCTACGCCAAGAAGAAATAGAGATGATAAACGGGTATTCATTGGACAAATATATTATGCTAGAACTGACATGTGATTACATTTTCACGCAATTTGGGTGCATAGATCCTGAGAAATTAGTACCCAGAACAACCACCTCTGGCCGTAATAACGGCCTTGATATGCCTGGGCATTGAGTCAAACAGAGCTTGGATGGCGTGTACAGGTACAGCTGCCCATGCAGCTTCAACACGATACCACAGCTCATCACGAGTACTGACTGGCGTATTGTGACGAGGCAGCTGCTCGTCCACCATTGACCAGACGTTTTCAATTGGTGAGAGATCTGGAGAACGTGCCGGCCAGGGCAGCACTCTAAGGCCCGTACAGGACTTGCAACATGCGGTCGTGCATTATCCTACTGAAATGTAGGGTTTCGCAGGGATCGAATGAAGGGTAGAGCCACGGGTCGTAACACATCTGAAATGTAACGTCCACTGTTGAAAGTGCCGTCAATGCGAACAAGAGGTGACCGAGACGTGTAACCAATGGCACCCCATACCATCACGCCGGGTGATACGCCAGTATGGCGATGACTAATACACGCTTCCAGTGTGCGTTCACCGCGATGTCGCCAAACACGGATGTGACCATCATGATGCTGCAAACAGAACCTGGATTCATCCGAAAAAATAACGTTTTGCCATTCGTCCACCCAGGTTCGTCGTTGAGTGCACCATCGCAGGCGCTTCTGTCTGTGATGCAGCGTCAAGGGTAACCGCAGCCATGGTCTCCGAGCTGATAGTCCATGCTGCTGCAAACGTCGTCGAACTGTTCGTGCAGATGGTTGTTGTCTTACAAACGTCCCCATCTGTTGACTCAGGGATCGAGACGTGGCTGCGTAATCCGTTACAGCCATGCGGATAAGATGCCTGTCTTCGAGACGTGGCTGCACGATCCGTTACAGCTGTGCGGGTAAGATGTTTGTCGTCTCGACTGCTACTGATACGAGGCCGCGTGGATCCAGCACGGCGTTCCGTATTACCCTCCTGAACCCACCGATTCCATATGCTGCTAACAGCCATTGGATCTCGACCAAAGCGAGCAGCAGTGTCGCGATACGATAAACCGCAATCGCGATAGACTACAATCCGACCTTTTTTCAAAGTCGGAAACGTGATGGTACGCATTTCTCCTCCTTACACGAGGCATGACAACAATGGTAAATGTGCGCGTGGCAGGCAATAGGGTGTATCTGGTTTGCAATGGGTGTGGAGAAACAGAGGGCACACCAGGAGGTGTTCTGAGGCCCCTCACCGAGAACGTGTTAGTGTAAGTGAGAACTACATTTAACGAGGAATATACTCTGAAGATAACAGTAATACCTAGCTTTTGTATAATGTGCTAAAATACAGATTGCTCAGCACACTTGAAGAAATACAACTGACACGGGAAATGTTTATACAAGACGGCGGCCAGCTTGACACTAGTTAACAAACAGAACTACCCATCAGAGAAACTCCCGGAAACTGTGGTCTCGAACTACCAAGCGGTGGCGCTCACAATCATGTCCTCCGCAAGCGCATCTCCAGCATGCTCCGTCGCGAGTACTTCGCTGGGCCTTTACGTCTGAGTGAGGCAGTGGATCATATGTGTTCAGAGACCAGTTACATGCAACGCCAAATGGTACTCACGATAAAATAGGGCAATTTGCGCAAAAAGGAAAGTGCGGAACTCTTTGTGCAAAAGATAAAGATTGGAAATGCTTTGGAAAAACCTCCAGCAAACTCTGCAATGTAAGTCGTATTGACAAAATGGCATGGAAAGAGGGCTCTGCATCGGATAAAAGCCGCAACTATCCAAACACCTGAAAACGCTGCTCGACTGAAGGAAAGCCTGAACGAAGTCCTACGAAATCTCAACACCGTGTAACTGCGTAAGTGGGAATTAAGAGTTCGTCGAGTCGAAATATTACCAAAAAGGACGCGCAGCTGCATCGTTGCAAATTTAACATTGCGCATGAGCTACAGCGCGCAGACGAACTTTCGCGCGTTGAGGTTCTGCCGGTGGCTTCCGAGTGTAGTGAAATCATGACTTTCGGAACCTCAGTTTTTCATTTCTTCAGATGAGGCCTGGTTCAGCTTGGCAGGGTACGTGAACTCACAGCACTTGTGCCGTTATTCACCAGAAAATCCCCAACACTACTTTGAAGAGCCGTTGCATAACGTCAAGACATGTTTGGTGCGTCATGTCTGGTGTCTGCGTAGTAACTCGATTTTTTTACCAAATTATTAGTGCAAATGGATATAGTCAGATACTGTTTAATCCACGAGTTGGTCAACTCATGTAATATTAAAGATTGTACTGATATTTTCAGTAAGACGGAGCAACAGCGTTTGCTGCCTTTCGCAAGGGCATGAAGTGTCGGGTGAGGACAGGACAGTCAACAGGGGCAGAGCAGCCTCCTGGGCGCTTCGATCGCCTGGTCTCTGCCCCGGGGATTTCTACACTACTGGCCATTAAAATTGCTACATCACGAAGATGACGTGCTACAGACGCGAAATTTAACCGACAGGAATAAGATGCTGTGATATGCAAATGATTAGCTTTTCAGAGCATTCACACAAGGTTGGTGCCGGTGGCGACACCTACACGTGCTGACATAAGGGAAGTTTCCAACCGATTTCTCATACAAAAACAGCAGTTGACCGGCGTTGCCTGGCGAAACGTTGTTGTGATGCCTCGTGTAAGGAGGAGAAATGCATACCATCACGTTTCCGACTTTGATAAAGGTCGGATTGTAACCTATCGCGATTGCGCTTTATCGTACCGCAACATTGCTACTCGCGTTGGTCGAGATCCAATGACTGTTAGCAGAATATGGAATCGGTGGGTTCAGGAGGGTAATACGGAACGCCGTGCTGGATCCCAACGATCTCGTATCACTAGCAGTCGAGATGTCAGGCATCTTATCCGCATGGCTATGGGGACGTTTGCAAGACAACAACCTTCTGCACGAACAGTTCGACGACATTTGCAGCAGCACGGACTATCAGCTCGGAAACCATGGCTGCGGTTACAGTTGACGCTGCATCACAGAGAGGAGCGCTTGCGATGGTGTACTCAACGACGAACCTGGATGCACGAATGGCAAAACGTTATTTTTTTCGGATGAATCCAGGGTCTGTTTACAGCATCATGATGGTCGCATCCGTGTTTGGCGACATCGAGGTGAACGCACATTGGAAGCGTGTATTCGTCATCGCCATACTGGCGTATCACCCGGCGTGATGGTATGGGGTGCCATTGGTTACACGTCTCGGTCACCTCTTGTTCGCATTGACCGCACTTTGAACAGTGGACGTTACATTTCAGATGTGTTACGACCCGTGGCTCTACACTGAATTCGATCCCTGCGAAACCCTACATTTCAGCAGGATAATGCACGACCGCGTGTTGCAGGTCCTGTACGGGCCTTTCTGCATACAGAAAATGTTCGACTGCTGCCCTGGCCTGCACATTCTCCAGATCTCTCACCAATTGAAAACGTCTGGTCAATGGTGGACGAGCACCTGGCTCGTCACAATAATCAAGTCACTACTCTTGATGAACTGTGGTATCGTGTTGAAGCTGCATGGGCAGCTGTACCTGTACACGCCATCCAAGGTCTGTTTGACTCAACGTCCAGGCGTATCAAGGTCGTTATTACAGCCAGAGGTGGTTGTTCTGGGTACTGATTTCTCAGGATCTATGCACCCAAATTGCGTGAAAATGTAATCACATGTCTGTTGTAGTATAATATATTTGTCCAATGTATACCCGTTACCAAAAAAATAAAAAAAACAAAAAAATGTTCAAATGTGTGTGAAATCTTATGGGACTTAACTGGTAAGGTCATCAGTCCCTAAGCTTACACACTACTTAACCTAAATTATCGTAAGGACAAACACACACACACCCATGCACGAGGGAGGACTCGAACCTCCGCCGGGACCAGCCGCAAAGTCCATGACTGCAGCGCCTGAGACCGCTCGGCTAATCCCGCGCGGCCCCGTTTATCATCTGCATTTATTCTTGGTGTAGCAATTTTAATGGCCAGTAGTGTATGTATGGGGATGCTTGAAATGTCAGGTGTATGCAAATAGTCCACACTTGCTGGAAGAGCTACAGCAGAACATTGAAAACGCTGCAGCTGCTATCCCTCTGGAAAAGCTACTAGCCGTGTCTCAGACTGATGAAACGGGCACAGTCGTGCAGCGGCGTCAACGGAGGCCATTTCCAGTGTACTGTCTTTTTTAACAAGGGTCAACCACGCGTCAGTCTTAATGTAAATATATTCCGGGCCAACTTTATTTTGGCAACCCTGTATGTCCTCATACGAGTTGGCATCTTTGCGCTCTCGAAGATGTTCGCAACACGAAATTCGTACAGGATTTCGATAATGTAAGATATTTTTGATACGAGTTGCTCTTGTGCAAGAGGAAGAAGGTTTTTATACTGAATTGGCACAATTAAGTATTTACGAGGATCCGTCATAAATTTGCATTTATCACTATGAAAGAAATTAATTCAGATAATTAATTTTTTATTTGTTTACTGGTACATGTCTGCAAGCCTGGTACACACTGATACATTATACTTGCTGCTGGTTTCTTTAATAAGACTTACATCAATACTTCGTATGTACTTAGTTTTGGTACAAAATCAAATTGCAATATATCAAGGTAAGTCTAAACAATTTTAGAATAACTTGGAATGGAAGTGAGATACAGGAAAACGTTGTAGATAGAAGTAGTAAGTGGCAGAGGGTTACGCGTTGCTACTGTAACGGGACATCCTCCTCTAGCATTACTTTTCCTCCACAGTAGTTGTTGATACCAGTAATATTTTTCAAATTTTGGACACGTCATTATTATCTCAGTTGCTTTTCTGAAAACTTTCATATAATTTTATAAACAGTGTGTTATGTTTCAAGCTAAAATTTATGAAAAGAAATTACTTTGTTTGGGATGTTATGACCGATAAGTGCTAGTCCTGAATGTACTGTTAAAAATCATAGTTTTTGTAAACATTTGAAATTACGAATTATTTGGAACACTTAAAATTTCTATTATTAACTACGCAATCTAGTACTGTTTACTATGTTTATTAATGGATTCAATTATGAAAAAATAATTGAAAGTAATGGAAATTCATTTGTCAAGAAAAATTGTAAACCCTTTGGGATATTGTTATTTCCGCGGGGTGACACAGTAGTAAGCATGCCTCTGATGGGACTGGACGTATTTTTGTAATTTCGGCTTTGTCAATGTGAAAAATCAAAAACATGTATGATATACTAAAATGTGCCAAAACATATTAACATAACAACAAAAATTCTGTAACAATAACCTTCAAATTTATTTAGATCAACTCAACAATGACGACCTAAAATGCCAGAATTTCAGCTTCAAGAGTCAGACCCCAAGACAAGAAGACGTGAAAGATAAGTAAAATGAAAAGATAAGTAAAGTAGAAAGTTTATTGTAATCTTTGCTCCTCTGAGATCTTCATAAAAGACTAATGTGTACAGTATCTGCAAGTAGGAAGGAAGGGGCAGATTACACTACTAATAGCCTTGACCTTGAACGTGATTTTAAAGAGGATTTGGTGGTTAAAGTGATTCATTTCAATGGGAACCCTAATATTTGATTCAAGATTTGAAAATATTTCTGAATTTTGATTTTATAAAATCGAACATTATACAAGGTCATGGCTAGCTGAATGAAGGTCAAATAGACAAATGTATTTTTAGTTCTAGTAGGGGTTAGAATAGAGCGGGGATACAGCAAAATACAATTTTAGATACAAATTAGAAGGGCATCCCGAGGAATGAGAGGCGAGGGGATTCATTCAGCGAATTGTCAATCAATTATCCACAGGGTACAGACAAAATAATGTGAACAGTGGTAGTGATGGAATGGTTGTGTTTGACGGTCAACAACGCAGGTAAGGCACGTGTCGCGCTGGTCTGTGCGTGTTCAGTACGGACTAAGCATCAGTGCAGGTTGTTTACGAATAGTGCACACTTCGTATTTGCATTCAGAGGCCGAGGTCGACGCGCAATGAAAGACCTAACAAAGTTTCAAAGAGGGCAAATTGTGGGGCAGGATTAGCTGGAGCATCAGTAACCAAGACAGCCAACTTATTGAACTTTTCGAGACCAACTGTTTCAACAGTGATGACAGCCTACGCAAAACATGGAAAGACATCTCGAGTAAATGTAATAGTGAGCGCAAATCAAAACTAAACGGCTGAGATCGTCCCACGCTAACACGAATTGTGTGAAAACAACACAAAACTACGGCGGCTAAGTGACTGCAGAGCTCAATAGCTATCTTCGAGACCCTGTATCTATCTGCACTGTCCGCCGAGAACTACATAAAGCGAATATTCGTGCACAATCTGCTATACCGAAACCATTAGTGACGACAACCGACGCAAAGAAGCGTAAAACATGGTGTCAGGAGCATAGGTCCTGGACTGCTGACCAGTGGAATCACGTCATATGGTCCGACGAGTCAACGTTTTACGTCTGGAGAACGCCAAAAGAAGCTTACAATCCTGATTGCTTGATTCAACGGTTAAGCAAGGAGGTGGAAGTGTGATGGTGTGGGCAGCTATATAATGGTATTCTGTTGGTCCTGTCATTACTCTCAAAGGCCGTGTACAGCCAAGGATTATGTGAACATTTTAGGTGATCAAGTGCACCCCATGATCCAAACGTTATTCCCCAACAATGATGACATATTTCAGGACGATAATGCACCCATTCAAATAGCCAGGGCAGTACAATGGTGGTATGAGGAGCACGCAACTGAACTGTTGACAGCTCAGTCCCAGGACTTGAACATCGTGGAACCCTTGCGCGGTATTGGAGCGTAGACTCTGGTGCAGATTTCCGCCTACCTCGTCACTACAGGAGTTTGAAGAGGTTCTGATCGAAGAGTGCCATAACATTCCGCTGGAGACTATACTATCACTATACGCCAGGACTCCAAGAAGAATCGCAGTTGCGTTCCGGGCAAATGACGTGTCCAACCCCCTATTAATAAACCGTACCCAAGTAAGTACAGGTGTTCACGTTATTTTGTCTACCCCCTGTTTGTTATATTAATGTTTGTTCTGTCTTGCAAATGCCATAGTAACATTTATAAACTGTGATGTATTTATTTTTGCCAATAAACACGTTAATAAAAACTTAAAAGTTCAAATCTATGTTTGCTCTTGCCAAATCTGACATCACATGTAGGCGGTTCCATGAAACGAAACTCAACCTTCGAATGACCTTCTACAATTACCTTTAAATTTTTGGTTATTGGTTATGAGACATGACCCCTCATGCCCCTTCCAATGTGCATATAACAGTGTATTTTGCTGTAACCCTCTTGTATTTCGTGTTAATCCCCACTAGAAGTAAAGACATGTTTTCTTATTTGACCTTGATTGAACCTTGCTGTGACCTTGAATAATGTATCATTATATACATAAAATCTGCCGCTCTTTTGAAATCTTAAATCAAATGTTACGGTTCCTATTTAAAAAAGTCACTTTACCCCCAAATCGCTTGAAAATCACTTTCAAAGTCTGACCATTAGTAGCAATACGTGATGTGGTGTCATCGCCAGACACCACACTTGCTAGGTTGTTGTTGTTGTGGTCTTCAGTCCTGAGACTGGTTTGATGCAGCTCTCCATGCTACTCTATCCTGTGCAAGCTTCTTCATCTCCCAGTACCTACTGCAACCTACATCCTTCTGAATCTGCTTAGTGTATTCATCTCTTGGTCTCCCTCTACGATTTTTACCCTCCACGCTGCCCTCCAATGCTAAATTTGTGATCCCTTGATGCCTCAAAACATGTCCTACCAACCGATCCCTTCTTCTAGTCAAGTTGTGCCACAAACTTCTCTTCTCCCCAATCCTATTCAACACCTCCTCGTTAGTTATGTGATCTACCCATCTAATCTTCAGCATTCTTCTGTAGCACCACATTTCGAAAGCTTCTATTCTCTTCTTGTCCAAACCAGATATCGTCCATGTTTCACTTCCATACATGGCTACACTCCATACAAATACTTTCAGAAACGACTTCCTGACACTTAAGTCTATACTCGACGTTAACAAATTTCTCTTCTTCAGAAACGATTTCCTTGCCATTGCCAGTCTACATTTTATATCCTCTCTACTTCGACCATCATCAGTTATTTTACTCCCTAAATAGCAAAACTCCTTTACTACTTTAAGTGTCTCATTTCCTAATCTAATTCCCTCAGCATCACCCGATTTAATTCGACTACATTCCATTATCCTCGTTTTGCTTTTGTTGATGTTCATCTTATATCCTCCTTTCAAGACACTTTCCATTCCGTTCAACTGCTCTTCCAAGTCCTTTGCTGTCTCTGACAGAATTACAATGTCATCGGCGAACCTCAAAGATTTTACTTCTTCTCCATGAATTTTAATACCTACTCCGAATTTTTCTATTGCTTCCTTTACTGCTTGCTCAATATACAGATTGAATAACATCGGGGAGAGGCTACAACCCTGTCTCACTCCTTTCCCAACCACTGCTTCCCATTCATGCCCCTCGACTCTTAAAACTGCCATCTGGTTTCTGTACAAATTGTAAATAGCCTTTCGCTCCCTGTGTTTTACCCCTACCACCTTCAGAATTTGAAAGAGAGTATTCCAGTCAACATTGTCGAAAGCTATCTCTAAGTCTACAAATGCTAGAAACGTAGGTTTGCCTTTTCTTAATCTTTCTTCTAAGGTAATTCGTAAGGTTAGTATTGCCTCACGTGTTCCAACATTTCTACGGAATCCAAACTGATCTTCCCCGAGGTCCGCTTCTACCAGTTTTTCCATTCGTCTGTAAAGAATTCGCGTGAGTATTTTGCAGCTGTGACTTATTAAACTGATAGTTCGGTAATTTTCACATCTGTCAACACCTGCTTTCTTTGGTATTGGAATTATTATACTCCTCTTGAAGTCTGTGGGTATTTCGCCTGTCTCATACATCTTGCTCACCAGATGGTAGAGTTTTGTCATGACCGGCTCCCCCAAGGCCGTCAGTAGTTCTAATGGAATGTTTTCTACTCCCGGGGCCTTGTTTCGACTCAGGTCTTTCAGTGCTCTGTCAAACTCTTCACGCAGTATCTTATCTCCCATTTCGTCTTCATCTACATCCTCTTCCATTTCCATAATATTGTCCTCAAGCACATCGCCCTTGTATAAACCCTCTATATACTCCTTCCACCTGTCTGCCTTCCCTTCTTTGCTTAGAACTGGGTTCCCATCTGAGTTCTTGATATTCATACAAGTGGTTCTCTTCTCTCCAAAGGTCTCTTTAATTTTCCTGTAGGCAGTATCTATCTTACCCCTAGTGAGACAACCCTCTACATCCTTACGTTTGTCCTATAGCCATCCCTGCTTAGCCATTTTGCACTTCCTGTCGGTCTCATTTTTGAGACGTTTGTATTCCTTTTTGCCTGCTTCATTTATTGCATTTTTACAGTTTCTCCATTCGTCAACTAAATTCAATATTTCTTCTGTTACTCAAGGATTTCTATTAGCTCTCGTCTTTTTACCTACTTGATCGTCTGCTGCCTTCACTACTTCATTCCTCAGAGCTACCCATTCTTCTTCTACTGTATTTCTTTCCCCCATTCCTGTCAATTGTTCCCTTATGCTCTCCCTGAAACTCTCTACAACCTCTGTCTTTCAGTTTATCCAGGTCCCAACTCCTTAAATTCCCACCTTTTTGCAGTTTCTTCAGTTTCAGTCTGCAGTTCATTACCAATAGATTGTGGTCAGAATCCACATCTGCCCCTGGAAATGTCTTACAATTTTAAACCTGGTTCCTAAATCTGTGTCTTACCATTATATAATCTATCTGATACCTTTTAGTATCTCCAGGATTCTTCCAGGTATACAACCTTCTTTTATGATTCTTGAACCAAGTGTTAGCTATGATTAAGTCATGCTCTGTGCAAAATTCTACAAGGCGGCTGCCTCTTTCATTTCTTCCCCCCAATCCATATTCTCCTACTATGTTTCCTTCTCTCCCTTTTCCTACTGACGAATTCCAGTCACCCATGACTATTAAATTTTCGTCTCCCTTCACTACCTCAATAATTTCTTTTATCTCGTCATACATTTCATCTATTTCTTCATCATCTTCATCATTGGCATATAAACTTGTACTACTGTAGTAGGCATGGGCTTTGTATCTATCTTGGCCGCAATAATGCTTTCACTATGCTGTTTGTAGTAGCTAACCCGCACTCCTATTTTTTATTCATTATTAAACCTACTCCTGCATAACCTCTATTTGATTTTGTATTTATAACCCTGTATTCACCTGACCAAAAGTCTTGTTCCTCCTGCCACCAAACTTCACTAATTCCCACTATATCTAACTTTAACCTATCCATTTCCCTTTTTAAATTTTCTAACCTACCTGCCCGGTTAAGGGATCTGACATTCCACGCTCCGATCCGTAGAACGCCAGTTCTCTTTCTCCTGATAACGACGTCCTCTTGAGTAGTCCCCGCCCAGAGATCCGAATGGGGGACTATTTTACCTCCGGAATATTTTACCCAAGAGGACTCCATCATCATTTAATCATACAGTAAAGCTGCATTTCCTCGGGAAAAATTACGGCCGTTCGCAGTACCAGCACAGCAGGGCCGTTTTGGTTAATGTTACAAGGCCAGATCAGTCCATCATCCAGACTGTTGCCCCTGCAACTACTGAAAAGGCTGCCGCCCCTCTTCAGGCACCACATGTTTGTCTGGCCTCTCAACAGATACCCCTCCGTTGTGGTTGCACCTACGGTACGGCCATCTGTATCGCTGAGGCACGCAAGCCTCCCCACCAACGGCAAGGTCCATGGTTCATGGGGGGGCTTGCTAGGTGGTAGCCTTTAAATCGGCCGCGGTCCGTTAGTATACGTCGGACCCGCGTGTCGCCACTATCAGTGATTGCAGACCGAGCACCTCCACACGGCAGGTCTAGAGAGACTTCCTAGCACTCGCCTCAGTTGTACAACCGACTTTGCTAGCGATGGTTCACTGACAAAATACGCTCTCATTTGCCGAGACGATAGTCAGCATAGCCTTCAGCTACGTCATTTGCTACGACCTAGCAAGGCGCCATGTTCAGTTGCAATTGATATTTTAAATAATGTACAGACAAGAGCTACGTTCAACATTAATGGATTAAAGTTAAGTATTCCACCATCTGCGTCCGTTTTTCTAAGTTCTAAATTCCTTGTCCTGTTCCAGACCTCACGCCAGCCTGCGTGAGCTAAAACGCGTGCCTTTCGGCTTCCTCTGTAATCCTGGGTTGGCTCTCCTGCCAATCCACAACACGTGACCCTCTTTGCCACCTATAACTTTTATCTAAAACATTTTGCTGCATCTCATCTCCATTCCAAGTTATTCCCCATTATGGATTAAACATTATTATTTTCGATTATTCCCTTTTGAGAGGGCCAATGAACTTGAGTAGTCATGGCCGGCCGCGGTCGTCTTGCGTTTCTAGGCGCTGCAGTGCGGAACCGTGGGACTGCTACGGTCGCAGGTTCGAATCCTGCCTCGGGCATGGATGTGTGTGATGTCCTTAGGTTTAAGTAGTTCTAAGTTCTAGGGGACTCATGACCTAAGATGTTAAGTCCCATAGTGCTGAGAGCCATTTGAACCATTTTTTTGAGTAGTCATGATTTCTTCTTCTTTCTTCCTTCTTCCCAAATTCTCTTCATACGTTCAGTGGGTTCTCTCTTGCGTTCTTCCGACCATCTTTTTCCCGTTCTGTTCTCCGTATGTTCTTGTTTAAGTGTGTGTTTCTGTATGATGTTTCTAAACTGTTCTCTAATGTTTATGTTGACTTGTGTGATCCCCAGTTCTTTAATATCTTCAGTGATGCACTTTGTCCTGTTTTTGCTCTTGTTTACTATCTCAAAGACTTGTCTTGCGAGCCTGCTTTTATTCATCCTGCTGATATGTCCATAAAATTTCATCCTTCTCTTTCTAACGGTGTCTGTTATTGTTTTTATGTCTTTGTAAATCTCTCTAGTTGGCCTCTTCATCCAAATTCCTTCCCGAAATACTGGTCCATATATTTTGCTCAGAATTTTTCTTTCCTGCTTTTCAATCTCTCTTATCTTCGTATGACCATGAATTTCGGCAGCATAAAGTGCTTCTGGTAGGACTGCTGTGTTGTAATGCCGTAGTTTCGCATTGGCAGAAACAGATTTCTTATTATAATGATGCCAAGTGAGATGCGTTTTGTAATCTGGAGATTCTATCTTTATTGGCTATTGAGTTCAGTCCTGATGGTTGGATTATCTCTCCCAGATATCTGAAGTGGGCAACTAGTGCTACTTTCCCACATTGAGTAGTAATGGGGCGATAATGGAAATTCCCGTTACAAACTTCTAGGACATGTAGAGGGAAGTGAGTACATAACATTTTGAATAAGAACCCATGTCCGGAAACGTATCGTTTCCGTTCTACTACAGTTTCAATTCAGATGATTATCTCATCCACACCCACGTGAGGAATGTACTTAGGCGTGACCCAGTACAATTGTTGCAATCCATTTGAAAAGAATACTGATTTGTTCCATTATTACTTACGCATTTGCATGACAACTTACACCTTATGGTTTACATTAGTCGACAACTACAAGAACCCAGCATCTACGGCACTAACCGCAACGTACCGATGCATTACAACAGCGGCTCGATATGACGACTAGCAACGTTGTTACACACGTTGTACCCCCGAAGCATGTTCTGGTACACTCTGTCCATCCCACCTGGTGTCTCTTCAGTGTCTTGTGCAGCGGCCAGAACTCGTGCCAGCAGATCTTCCTCTGTCTCTACAGGTGTCTCATAAATTAAGCTCTTCATACGACCCCACAAGAAGCAGTCCATAGGGGCTAAATCCGGCGATCGTGGCGGCCACGCGGTTGGACCACCACGGCCTATCCATCTTTCACCATACCGTCTGTTGAGATGTCTCCGGACAGCCAGTGAAAAGTGAGGTGGTGCTCCATCACGCTGAAACCACATTTCCTCACGGACATTCAATGGCACAGCTTCCAAGAACGGGTCCAATACGTGTCGTAGGAAGACTAAGTATGCAGGACCCGTGAGCGTGGATGGAAGGAGGTATGGTCCAATCACATAACCGTCCAGAATACCTGCCCGCAGGTTAATGCCAAACCTGTCTTGAAATCTCTGAACATGCGTGGCATGATGGTTTTCGTCCGCCCAGACATGGCTATTTCGAGCGTTCAGAACACAGTCCCTTGTGAACCTAGATTCATCTGTGGAGAGAACTCGACGTGGAAACAGGGGCGCGTCGATGCAACGGTGCAGGAACCATGTGCAGAAGGCGACGCGTTGTGGAAAGTCTGCTGGACCCATAGCGTGTACCCTTTGTAAGTGGACGGATGTAATTGTTGCTCGTGCAGGACGTCCAAGACGGCACTGTGACTAACAGCCATTGCACACGCAGTTGTTCGCGAACTCGTTGACGTATTATCTTCAGTGCGACGCAGTACACCTTCTTCAAATTCTGCAGTGCGGCGTCGCCCCGGAGCACCGCAGTCCTGCCTCCTCACGGTGAAGGTGCCCGTTTCCCGTAGCCGTTGGGCAAACAGTTTGTGCGATGGAGTGTGACGGTGTGGAAAACGTTCGTGATACAGCCGACTAGCAGCTCATCCATTACCTCCAGCTTCACCATACACAAGGAGCATGTCTGTGTATTCCGCAAACGTGTACTGCACCATGTTTCCTCTATCGGTGATGCACAGGTATTGGCTCGGCCTCACAGCAAAGCGGACAATAAGTGACATCTGGGGATCGTTTGACGTAGTACACGTCATCGTGTCTATCCTGTTGCGTATCAGGACAGGGAACTCAGACGTTTCTCTTGCCCTAAGCAGACGTTGCGATGTTGTGTTCAGTGTTACGATCGCAAACTTAGCTGCACTGAAGGCATGCATTGCGCAACACATTCTGAACGTAACGCCGGAGACACTTTGATCAGTTGTGGAACATGCAGTTTCTCCATTTCTACTTGTTGCAGAAAACTATGGACAGCATACTGAACATGTTTTGCGCCAATAACACTTAAATTAATAATCCGATTTGATTTTGATTGATCGTTTTTATGCGGTTTTTAGCCTTAGGACAATTAAAAACCGATTTTTCCCATCCGATGTGTTATGACCTTACCGTGGTGGATGGGCTTACGTAACTATAAGTATCACACCTGTACATCCGTGCACACTGTGTAATACAGTTTTTTTGACGTCATACGTACCCATTAGGCATTGCTGTATGATACATTTGTCATTCGTAGTCGACACTATTAAATTACGATGTTTACAGCGCCGCCTATTGCTGCATTTTGCAACTATTTATTTTTCTTCTGCCTTACATTTTTCCCCTTCTCTGATAATATTCCCTCGCAATTTAACGTCATTCTGACCAGTGGTGTTATTTCTACAGCGGTTTGAAAGTTTAATTATAATCACCCTGTATTATGTTTTGATAAAGTTTATTTGTATTTTTGTTACACCTATGGGTTGGACGTAAATAATGATACAAATAATTGTATTTAGACTTTATTTAACGTGTTTTATGTCCACTAGCTGACACCGATATAATTCTGGAGACGGTGGATGTCGCTTCCGGTATCTAAGCGATGTAAATTGCATGTCACGCAGCAGTTGTTCTATGCCTCCTAGAACGGCGCCTGCTCCTAGGTGACTCTTTGCAGACTCCCATGGGTCTTTCTTTTACGTGTTTGTTGATGTGCTATGTTTGCTTTTGTGCTTGTAGTTTACATTCCTCTAAGTACATCCATGTTACTCGGTTACAGAGTAAGCGGTCTGATGATGACGAGAACGATGGTCGAAACCGTCAGCAGTAAATAAATAAACATCTTTATGCGGTTGGGACTGTTTTATTATATAAAAAATTTAGCTAATTACCGAAAGCACGTTTTTTTAAGAATCGATATATCTCCAAAAATAATTAATATTTTTTCTAAATTTTTCAAGCAGCCTAAGTACTGTTTTGACTTATCGCGGGATATACTTATAGTAAATACCCAGTATGGAAATGTTAACGAATTATGGGAAACCCGATTTTTAATAGTTTTTCATTATGTCTCTAAATATAATGAAGCACTTGATACCTAATAAAAAAGCAATCGTTAGATCTTTTTAAGCCCTAAAACTTTCTCATTTTACATTTTTCGATCGGAGCTATAGTGTTTGACTTATTTACGAAGCACAGGTTTTTTTTCAACTTAGTGGTTTTTTTAGCATATTCGCCTTCTTGGATCGAGTTCCACGAAAAAGAAACTGTATTTAAAATTTAATTTCCTACACGGTCATAACTTTTGTTGTCAGGTACTAATTTTTGAAGGCCGTCACACACATGTCGCTTCTCTGGGCTGTCAAATATTGCTTCGTTCCCTTACGTGGCTTGCACTGACTCTTTTCCTCGGGGTGTGTAGTAGGCATTTTTGGAACGATTCCGAAATTATTATCGAGAACTTTTCTGAACATCCATAATACAGACATTTAAATTAGTTATATTTACGTAGACGCTTGATTAGACTTTACAATGTTCAAGTTGCATCGTATTCTCAGATCCCGTTAAGAATTACTTGACAAGGACGTAGAACGTTAGTACATTTTTGACGCAAGGTGTAATTTTTATGAAATTGTGCGATTACCTGCAAATAGATTCCGGCTAATCTTAATCTCTTCTACTGAATCCATGGAATAAACCCTGCTCTTGAGCACTACAACTGTTTTCACACAGTAAATGCTATTATCGGCTTGCTAAAATGTAGTTACAGGTCCAGATTTTTACTGTAGGAAAAAATCGAAAGCTTGACTTTCATGAGTCGAAATTGCTTATTATTAATATATTACAACGTCAATGTGGGAAATTTTATTTGCTGACAGAAGCAACCGGTTGAAATGTACCGTTCTTTTTCTTTTTTCTTTTCTTTTATAAAAGTTGAACTTGACCTTTCTTTAAAATGTAGCTCTTAACTACTTTATAAGATGACACAGTTACTACTTTAGTAAGAAAATCCTTAGGTATGTCTTTTTAATGAAATGTGGCATCGCTGAAAGCGGTGTCTAATGTTATACAGTCGCTGGTTTTCGATGTGGCGTCTGAAGTTACGTGTGACAAGTGGAACGTGGCCCTCGGTGCACTATGAGAGTCTCTCTGACAGCTCGTTCCTTCAGTGGGTGGCCTTGGCATTTTGTTCAAGTATTTGGTTACAGTCAGAACCGTTCCGCTAGTAACAGTGTATTTCGCAGCTACCATACTACGGATCACTGGGAACACGTTTGCCGTCAGGTACAACGGGTAGACGAAAGTACGGAAACACCATTACTATGCGTACTGCGGTGGAAGAAAAGCGTGAGCGTTCAAAGCAGTATCCAGTCGTCTGCGTGGTTTTCAAAGGAATCATATACCATTCTACCTGCAAAATAGTGGTAAGTTGAGGTAACGTTGATGGAGGTGGAATACGATGACGCACACTTCTTCCTAAAATAGACGACAAGGGTTAATAATATTGAGAGCTGATGACTGCAGTGATGCGACAATTCATCCCCCTGCTCACAATACCGGTCCTGAACGATGTGAGGTGTCTGGACAGGGGGTCCTGCCGTCTTGCGGCACAGCATTACCATTCGGCAGCAGACGTTGTACAGTGGAACGGACCTGCTCAGCCGAAATGGCCACGTAACGCTTCCCAGTAGTGTGTAGATTTCTTGTTTATTTTGGCTTCGGAGGGATCGAAACGAAAAAAGTAAATACGTTCTGCCTGTTACCGTGTGTCCTACGATCAGATCTGAACATCACCTGATGATCTGCTGGTCTCTGGACCCGTCATGGCGACGGATTCTTCTTTATGTACTGCAGAGATTTCGAATTCTGATTGAATTTAATTGGTTAATGAAGATAACAGGGGGAGACCAAAGGCCAGTAACAGGCAGTTAAAAAAAAAAACAACTTGAAATGTCAGACAGTGTTGATACTAATAGGTGGTAACTAGGCAGTCCACAGACGATCCCCAGGCTTGCTGTGGTCCAAGCCACAACTGCAAGGAAATACACAAGACACGAACAAAAATAATGCTGACTATTCCAGCCGCTACAGAGAGTTCTGATGCAGTTTAACGAACATAAACCCCAGTATTCGAATCACAAGTTATGGTAAAAAGCACACGTACAGTGGGAGCACGACAAAGACTACCGAATTAACATTCATCAAACCGGTAGGCTGAGCTCTCGCACTCCAAATCGAGTATCTACATCTTAAACACTGTCGGATTTGTGTATGAGCATTCTACCGCTAATGACGTGACAAAAATAGCTCATAGCGGCGTATTCAGGCGCACGAAATAAATACGTTGTACTGCCACGAAATGACCCTCCCAACCACCGCCACGAACTGAGGGCGAGGGAGCGACTCTCAGTGCTTTTGTGATCTCGGGTCCTCGCGCACCGTATGCCTTCTCCTACAGCAAAAGGTCCCTGCTGCCAACACGAGTGGGCCCGGAACTGCCAACAGTCGCTCAGACTTTCACTCGAGGGGCTGTTCGGCCCCAAACGTCGCCTTGGACTGGACTCTTGAAACCAACGGCCACTGCATCTTCTGCACTTCTAAGCCATTTTGACGAATTTATGAATTTACTGATTGGTACATGAATGCTAGCATTCCGGAATATTTGATGGTTATACAGGGTGTTACAAAAAGGTACGGCCAAACTTTCAGGAAACATTCCTCACACACAAAGAAAGAAAATATGTTATGTGGACATGTGTCCGGAGACGCTTACTTTCCATGTTAGAGCTCATTTTATTACTTCTCTTCAAATCACATTAATCATGGAATGGAAACACACAGCAACAGAACGTACCAGCGTGACTTCAAACACTTTGTTACAGGAAATGCTCAAAATGTCCTCCGTTAGCGAGGATACATGCATCCACCCTCCGTCGCATGAAATCTCTGATGCGCTGATGCACCCCTGGAGAATGGCGTATTTTATCACAGCCGTCCACAATACGAGCACGAAGGGACTCTACATTTGGTACCGGGGTTGCGTAGACAAGAGCTTTCAAATGCCCCCATAAATGAAAGTCAAGAGGGTTGAGGTCAGGAGAGCGCGGACGCCATGGAACTGGTCCGCCTCTACCAATCCATCGGTCACCGAATCTGTTGTTGAGAAGCGTACGAACACTTCGACTGAAATGTGCAGAAGCTCCATCGTGCATGAACCACATGTTGTGTCGTACTTGTAAAGGCACATGTTGTAGCAGCACAGGTAGAGTATCCCGTATGAAATCATGATAACGTGCTCCGTTGAGCGCAGGTGGAAGAACATGGGGCCCAATCGAGACATCACCAACAATGCGTGCCCAAACGTTCACAGAAAATCTGTGTTGATGACTTGATTGCACAATTGCGTGCGGATTCTCGTCAGCCCACACATGTTGATTGTGAAAATTTACAATTTGATCACGTTGGAATGAAGCCTCATCCGTAAAGAGAACATTTGCACTGAAATGAGGATTGACACATTGTTGGATGAACCATTCGCAGAAGTGTACCCGTGGAGGCCAATCAGCTGCTGATAGTGCCAGCACACGCTGTACATGGTACGGAAACAACTGGTTCTCCCGTAGCACTCTCCATACAGTGATGTGGTCAACGTTACCTTGTACAGCAGCAACTTCTCTGACGTTGACATTAGGGTTATCGTCAACTGCACCAAGAATTGCCTTGTCCATTGCAGGTGTCCTCGTCGTTCTAGGTCTTCCCCAGTCGCGAGTCATGGGCTGGAATGTTCCGTGCTCCCTAAGACGCTGATCAGTTGCTTCGAACGTCTTCCTGTCGGGACACCTTCGTTCTGGAAATCTGTCTCGATACAAACGTACCGCGCCACGGCTATTGCCTCGTGCTAATCCATACATTAAATGGGCATCTGCCAACTCCGCATTTGTAAACATTGCACTGACTGCAAAACGACGTTCGTAATGAACACTAACCTGTTGATGCTACGTACTGATGTGCTTTATGCTTGTACTGTAGAGCAATGAGTCGCATGTCAACACAAGCACCGAAGTCAACATTACCTTCCTTCAATTGGGCCTACTGGCGGTGAATCGAGGAAGTACAGTACATACTGACGAAACTAAAATGAGCTCTAACACGGAAATTAAGCGTTTCCGGACACATGTCCACATAACCTCTTTTCTTTATTTGTGTGTGAGGAGTGTTTCCTGAAAGTTTGGCCGTACATTTTGTAACACCCTGTGTAAATAAGTGCAGTCTCCATCAAGCACATCAGTTCCTTTCCGGCTGTATGTAGACGTCAGTAATAAACGTGCGTTCAGTCTTAAGTATTTTGCGTCATTGACGACCCTGATTTCAGATTTGGACTTGTTTGTGGTTTCGATGTGCCAATACAAAATGTGCTGCCTTCATTTGAACTGTCTCGATATCCTGCGTCAATCCTATCTGGTAAAGCTGTTAGTGCGCCTGCTATCTAAAAATATCATACAATTATAACCCAAAATTAATTCTGTATGTTGTCAGAAGTCTGGAAAGTATCTGTGTTACAACTGCAACATTGCAGAGCAACCATG
Source organism: Schistocerca nitens (assembly GCF_023898315.1). NCBI lineage: Eukaryota > Metazoa > Arthropoda > Insecta > Orthoptera > Acrididae > Schistocerca > Schistocerca nitens. The sequence goes on along the minus strand of NC_064620.1, from coordinate 604,302,738 downwards.
GCGCTCATGGAATACCACGATATGGCTGACCACATATCATCACCGAATCTGCACCATGTTTCACTCCTGGGACGTAATTCGGCCACAAGATGAAGGCTCTTTGCAAGAAGACTCATCCGACCAAATTACCTTTCTCCATTGCTTCATAGTCCAAGTTCTGTGGGTTGTTCACCACGTTTCCCTGTAACGGGCCATTTGCGCCACCGAGGAGTGGTTTCGGAATTCCAGCTTTACCCGTTTATGGAGCTTCGGTCGTGTTGTTTTGGTGCTGACAGTGTTCACGGGTGCGACATTCAGTTCCGCAGTGACTTGTTACAGCTTTCTTCCTCTTATTTTTCGTCACAGTCGTCTCCGATGGCAGTCCGCCACGAGCACACAGCGCACACTTCCGCCGGCGTTGCGACTTAGCGGCTGATGTTTTTTTCCGTTTTCCCTGTATGCGGTGCAAATCTTCTCCCTGTATGCGGTACAAATCTTCGGTACGGTGCCACCTGAAGTACCAAACACTACGGCTACCTCGGTTACAGATGCATCCACCGTACGAGCACCGACTATTTCCCCACGTTCGAATTCGCTCAGCTCCGACATAATGCCCTCACAACTACACAGAACACCGTTCTGAACGCGACTGACGTTTGCAACTTATTGAGGACATTTCAGAGGAGCCGTTCGTGTTAGAGTACAACATCGCAAACTGCACGCGTGGCCAGCATCTGCATTTGTGTTGGAGCACACGTTTCTGGCGGGGTTTCGCTATTTTTGCTCATCCGCCGTATGTTGAGTATTAAATATATGATGGGTTAACGTAATAACGATACAGGAATGACTTATGTGGTGTCACCGCCAGACACCACACTTGCTAGGTGGTAGCTTAAATCGGCCGCGGTGCATTAGTACATGTCGGACCCGCGTGTCGCCACTGGCAGTGATCGCAGACCGAGCGCCACCACACGGCAGGTCTCGAGAGACGAACTAGCACTCGCCCCAGTTGTACGACGACTTTGCTAGCGACTACACTGACGAAGCCTTTCTCTCATTTGCCGAGAGACAGTTAGAATAGCCTTCAGCTAAGTCCATGGCTACGACCTAGCAAGGCGCCATTAGTTACTTCATGAATCTAAAGAGTCTCACTTGTATCATCAAAATTGCTGTATACCAAAGGACGATATAAAAGTTAAGTGTTCTAGTAGCTACGTTCTTTTCTTTCACATTCATTACGAATCCTGTTCCAGACTTCGCGCCAGTCGGCGTGTGTGTACGTGTGCCTATCGGCTACCCGTCACTGTGGACTGGCTGCCTTGTCAGTCCACTACAACTTAAGTTGACAGCGTCAAATTGGGACAAAGAACCCTGATCCGGGAATGAGTGAGTCAAGAATTGAGAAGTGGTTCAAATGGCCCTAAGCATTATGGGACTTAACATCTGAGGTAATCAGTCCCCTAAATTTAGAACTACTTAAACCTAACTCACCTAAGGACATCACACACATCTATGACCGAGCCAGGATTCGAACCTGCGACCGTAGCAGTCACCCGGTGTGTCCACCTACCGTGTGATAGTGAAATTGTTTCCCCGACGCGACGTAGCGACTCTGTCCTACGAAGAAATTTTGTCTGCTTTAGATGCCTATTTCAAAGAAACAGTTAATGTCGTTGCAAAAAGGTATACGTTCTTTCGTACAAAACGTACGGCCGGTCAGACTAATAGGGAGTGGGTTGCAACATTGCAAGCACTTACTAGGGATTGTGCGTTTGAATGTGACTGTGGACTCCCGTATTCAGATACTATGGTGCGTGATGCAATTGCACAGAACATTTCTGATGTTCGCATACAGGAACAGATTTTGAAACTCGTCAATCCCTCCCTTCAACAAGTGCTAGACATATTGGATAGGCAAGACACACTTGACTTTGCTCAGGAATCCTTTGAAACTTCGCCAGCTGTATGTCGCATTAACCGGCCCGCCGGGCGCGCTGCGCGGAACTGTAAACAGCCTTCGCGCACGTCCGCACCGCCACGTGTCCCGCGCAAGCAAGCAAATGCATGCCCGCGGTGTGCAACTAGACATTCGCTTGACAATTGCCCGTCACGCCAAGCTATTTGCTTTTTCTGTAATAAGAAAGGACATGTTCAAAGTGTTTGCCAGAAAAAGCTTAGATCGGACACTCACAACCATTCCAGGCCCTTTGCTTCGCGCCGGAATCGAACCAAGGACACTCAGGCTCGGGAACCTTCGCCCATGGACATTCATGTAGTTAATGCCACTCCGCCCAGTGTTCCTCTCGTTAACAGTGACTGTGTTCGTCCCACAAAAAGTGTGCGTCGACGTCGACGCAAATCCCGTCACGTCGCACGTGATTCTGTACCAGTGTCTGTTCAAGTTGCACAAAACAGTCGCTCTTGTCGTCAGCAGGACAATAAACTTTTTGTAGATTTGGACTTTGCCGGACAAGTGATACCATTCCAGCTCGATACCGGAGCTGCAGTTTCATTGCTCAATCACACCACGTACAAACAACTGGGCGCGCCACCGTTGCGTGCTGCACGTGTTCAGTTAAATAGTTATTCCGGACAAGCTATCCCTGTGTTAGGACAGTGCACTCTTCTTGCTACATACAAGGAACAAACAAAACTTGTGTCATTTTACGTCCTTCGTTCTTCTTCTGCAGTGAACTTGTTTGGTTTAGATTTATTTCAGTTGTTTAACTTGTCTATAGTCAATCAGGTCCTATCAGTGAACCAGACTGTGCCTTCGGCCAGTGTTTCTAGTCTATGTGACGAATTTGCAGACATTTTTGCACCGGGCCTTGGTTGCACTAAGAACTATGAAGCACATTTGGAACTGAAAGTAACGCGCAACCGACATTTTTTAGAGCGCGCAATGTTCCCCACGCATTGCGTGATGAGGTCGAAAGAACCTTACACGATTTGGAATCACAAGGTGTGATTGAACGTGTGCAGGCTTCTCTCTGGGCCTCACCCTTAGTAATTTTGCCTGTTGCTGAGGATAAAGCATTCGATTCTTCCGAACTTGCTTGCATGTTCATTGCTGCGGCAACCGATGACGTGGTCGAATCGTTTCCGATTGATTTTGGTAGTGTAGCTACAGCCACAGCTGCTGACCCTGTCCTTGCTACTGTTTTGCGTTTTGTTGCTACGCAATGGCCCTTGTCGAAGTCACGGATCGACGATCCGTTGGTTCGCCGAATTTTTGCTCACAAGGAGAGACTTTTTGTACGACGTGGTGTTTTGTTGTTGCGTTCTGATAATGATCAGTCCAGAGTCGTGGTCCCACGTTCGTTACAGTCCTCTGTCTTACGGCTTCTTCACCAAGGACATTGGGGTATAGTGCGTCCGAAACAACTTGCTCGTCAGCACTGTACTTGGTTCGGAATCGATGCTGCGATTACGAATATGTGCTCTTCTTGCATGGCGTGTGCCGAACAACAATCCGCGCCGCCGCGAAAATTCTTTGCGTGGCCAAAAGCCACTTCCCCTTGGCAACGCTTACATATCGATTTTGCTGGTCCCTTCTGGAATGCTCGAGGGTTGGTTGTGGTCGATTCTTTCAGCAATTTTCCTTTTGTTGTCCGGATGTCTTCCACGACGTCTTCTGCCACGATCCAAGCGTTGTCTGCTATCTTTTGCGTTGAAGGTCTTCCGCAGACTATCGTTTCCGACAATGGCCCACAATTCATGTCCGCAGAATTTCAGTCATTCTGCACGGCCAATGGTATTCAACATCTGACATCTGCAACGTTTTCGCCACAGTCAAACGGTGCCGCTGAACGATTGGTCCGGACTTTCAAGTCACAGATGTTGAAATTGACAGAGTCGCATTCTCGGGAGGACGCATTGTTGCTCTTTTTGTCCTCGTATCGCTCTCAGCCCCGCGATGGTCGCTCGCCGGCTGAGTTGCTCCACGGTCGTCCTCATCGAACCTTGATGTCTTTGCTGCATCCGCCGCATCAGGTTCCTGTGCAGCGGCAGACTCCTGCTTTTGCTCCTGGCGACGTTGTCTATTATCGCCACTATCGCGGTTCACGGCGTTGGCTCGCAGGGCGCATTCTTCGCTGCCTCGGCTGCGCGATGTATTTGGTTTTGGGGGCCTCTGGTGAGGTGCGTCGGCATCTCAATCAGCTGCGCCTCTGTCGTCGCCTGGGTTCTGCCGCTCCCCGTCTGCTTTCAGCGACGGTGCCGTCCGGTCAGCGCCCTGGGGACCCATCTACGGGCTCGCCTCTTCCCCAGGTGTTACCGACGATGCCTTCCATTTTGCCACATGGCGTCGCGCCGCCGCCTGTTCTCCCGCCGGCGCCGCCCGCAGTGGACGCTTCGCTGCAGCAGCCCAGCGCCTCCCTGGGTCACGCGCCGCCGCTCGCTTCCCGTGACCAGCTGTACTCCGCCATGGAACTCTTGCCCGCTCCGGACCAGATGTCGTCTTCGCCCGTCGGGTGCCCCGACCACATGGAGGTCGACCCTTCGGCCCCTCCTGTCTCATCACGGGCGCATACACCGCATGTTGACGTGCACCCCGGACTAGGTTTTCAGGCGTTTCCTAGCTCCCCTCGGACCGAATGGCAGGGTGCGGGTGGCACAGCCTCGCCTGTTGTTAGGCTCCCCACCTCGTCGCATACGTCAACATGGGGTCCTCCCCACGGCGGGCGGAAGCCTTATCACACGTCCGTTCGCCGATTTGCGGGGGAGGAATGTGGTGTCACCGCCAAACACCACACTTGCTAGGTGGTAGCTTAAATCGGCCGCGGTCCATTAGTACATGTCGGACCCACGTTCGCCACTGGCAGTGATCGCAGACCGAGCGCCACCACACGGCAGGTCTCGAGAGACGAACTAGCACTCGCCCCAGTTGTACGACGACTTTGCTAGCGACTACACTGACGAAGCCTTTCTCTCATTTGCCGAGAGACAGTTAGAATAGCCTTCAGCTAAGTCCATGGCTACGACCTAGCAAGGCGTCATTAGTTACTTCACGAATCTAAAGAGTCTCACTTGTATCATCAAAATTGCTGTGTACCAAAGGACGATATAAAAGTTAAGTGTTCTAGTAGCTACGTTCTTTTCTTTCACATTCATTACGAATCCTGTTCCAGACTTCGCGCCAGTCAGCGTGTGTGTACGTGTGCCTATCGGCTACCCGTCACTGTGGACTGGCTGCCTTGTCAGTCCACTACAACTTAAGTTGACAGCGTCAAATTGGGACAAAGAACCCTGATCCGGGAATGAGTGAGTCAAGAATTGAGAAGTGGTTCAAATGGCCCTAAGCATTATGGGACTTAACATCTGAGGTAATCAGTCCCCTAAATTTAGAACTACTTAAACCTAACTCACCTAAGGACATCACACACATCTATGACCGAGCCAGGATTCGAACCTGCGACCGTAGCAGTCACCCGGTTCCTGACAAGCGCCTAGAACCGCTCGGTCACAGCGGCCGGCCTTTCGAAGTGGGATGTGTCGTGGTACACTCTGGGAGCAATGATGTAATTACGGTAAATCTGCCTTTCATGTATCAAACAATGGAAATTCGGTGTTGGAATACAAAAAATGTAAGTAAAAGATGTATTACTGCTCACCGATCCTAGTTGCCGGAGATGTCTGTGGTGTGTACGTGTTGTCTGCTTGTTCGTGTGTGTGTGCTTCCTTTTCTGACGAAGGCTTTGGCCGAAAGCTAATGTGCAACTGCCTTTCGTTGTGCCTGTCTGCAGCTCAACGTCTCATCTTTACGCTGAGTAGCAGTCTACTTCTTATATTGTTTGATGTATGACTGATGATTTCCAAATACAATTTCGATAACTGAGTGACGCCTGCAGAAAGGAAAGTTGGTGAAACTTTATGGCAGATTAAAACTGTGTGCAGGACCGAGTCTCGAACAGTTTTAATCTGCCAGAAAGTTTCATATCAGCGCACACTCCGCTGCAGAATAAAAATCTCATTCTGGAAACATCCCCCACGTTGTGGCTAAGCCATGTCTCCGCAGTATCCTTTCTCATAGGAGTGCTAGTTGTGCAAGGTTAGCAGAAGAGCCTCTGTGAAGTTTGGAAGGTAGGAGACGAGGTACTGCCAGAAGCAAAACTGTGTGGACGGGGCGTGAGTCGTGCTTGGGTAGCTCAGTTGGTTAGTCTGCGTTCGGCAGGGCAGCAGTGCGCACCGCGCTCGGCCGTCCACGCCGCTGCGCGCGCGGAGTGTTTTGTTTACTTCCTCGTCACAGCGCTTCTCAGTCGAACAAGCTGTAATGGCCGACTCTTACAGGAAGAACACTCTCAAGTTCACCTTCTCAAACGAATACGCACGACCCAAAGCACTGGCCGTCGAACGCTTCCTACGCGAAGACGTGAAGATCCCGCGTGACGAACTCATCGGCATACACCTATCGATCATTAGCAGCGTCGTTTATGTTAAGATGACTTCCGACGCTGCCTGCAACGAGATCATTCAAAGGACGCGGCATGGACTAAAATTTCGGCACTCCGACGGAAACGTCGGGCCTGTGGATGTCGACCATGCAGTTCTTGGCCTTCGGACGATCCGTGTATTCGAACTGCCATTCGAGGTGAATGAAGATGAAGTCATCGCGGCGCTAAGCCCGTTCGGAAAAGTCCAGAGCCACGTAGCCGAGACATGGGCACAGTTTACGACGTATCCGGTGCTTAATGGTGTGAGACAAGTCCGAATCGATCTCAAACGGCACGTTCCATAGTACATTTCTATCGGCGGCTGCCGTGCGGTGGTCATTTACGACGGACAACCCCGAACATGTTCTGGTTGTGGCAAAGAAGGCCACGTCCGTAATGAATGCCTGCAACGCCGCATCACACAACTAAGGGCCGACGATACGAACACCGACAGAACCACGACCACCCTTCCAGTCACCTTTGCGGCGACACTGCACGTCCAGCCCTCACAAGGCGCCGTTCATGAGCGTCTCTCTGGTCCGATACACCCGGAGGCGTCCCAGCACCTTGACACCGGCGATGCCGCCCGTGAACATGTCCAACAGCCGGACACACCCACGCTAGAAGATCACAAGGATACCAATGAGAGTGTTCTGGATAATGACGACCGCATCATAGCACCCGCGGCTTTTGTACCGGAACGACGTGAATCTCTTCCTTCCTCAGACACCGAAACTCATTGCCGAAAGCAGAAGTCGCCCAAACGGCGAAAGAAACGCCGCAAGACATCAGACTAGACCATTGAGCCCCCTCCGCAGGACGAAGAGATGCCACATCACTCCGACGGAGAACACGATAACACTTTCTGCTCTGCCACGGAGACGCGTCATCCACAAGACGCTGAACCGTCCAACAGAGATCGTGCGCAAGCCCCGCGCCCAGAAGCCATGGAACACAGCACGCCTATTGTCACCGACGCAATTGAGCCGACGCGGCCAGCGCCGCCACCTCTCGCCGATGTCAAACCTGTCGGAAACCTTTCATGGGCGGATGACACGGATTTCCCATCTCCATCTGATGCGGAAATGAGATCTGTTTCTCCCTTTCATGGGCGGATGACACGGATTTCCCACCTCCATCTGATGCGGAAATGAGATCTGTTTCTCCGTTAGACCAACACTAAAATGGGGGAAGTTTCTACGGCGACTCCTGCGACTTCTATGGACTTCCAGCATCCACCACAACAATCTTCACCAGCTACGAACCTATCGGCAGCACGGATCTCCCATCAGGCGTACCGAATAGCTACTATCAATACTAATAATATCGGCTCCCACGCTAAACTTTAACTGCTCCGGGACACGCTAAGATGAGCGGACATCGACATCGCCCTGTTACAAGAACTGAGGACAGCGACTTCGACTGGGTGTTATGGATATGAGACGTACGCCGCCCCTGCAGCTATGGAACACACACGCGCAGCCATCCTCCTCCGAGAAGGAATTGCAGTTTCCGATGTCGCATACCTCCCAACAGCGCGAGGGGTGGCCATAACAGTAGAAGGACTCAAAATCATAAATCTCTACGCCCCATCGGGCACTGATAAACGGAGGGATCGCTCCCAGTTCTACGCAGAAGATATCACGCCTTTATTCCTCGGTCGATACGATCATCTCATCGTAGGTGGAGATTTCAACTGCGTTCTCGAGCGCACAGACCAATACCCCCATTTCACCACATGTCCCGAACTTCGCTTCCTCGTCCGCCGCCTTCGTCTCCTCGACACTTGGCGAGTGGTACACGGCGACCGCCCGGGGTATACACACATCACGAGCCACTCCGCCAGCCGACTTGATAGAATATACATCTCTAACGCTCTAAAATCAGTTCTCCTCGACGCGGAACGTTGGCCGTCTGCCTTTTCGGATCATGACATCTATATCTGTACCATCAACCTAGGTCGACAATCTATATGGCGCAGTGCAGGACCTTGGAAACTCAATGTCGCGCTACTGCGGGACCTGAATGTCGACAACAGGTCACCGACACGTGGCACACCTGTGTTCAACGCATTATGCGTTACGAGACCACACTGCAGTGGTGGTTGCTGTGCGCCAAACCGGCCCTCCGACGCACATTGACACACTATGGCAGAGCCAAAGCCAGGTGGAATCACCATACAACTGATTTCTACTATAGCGCTCTACGTGAACTCATGGATCATCCTCCATCCCCGGATCGCCTCAAGGAATCTCAACGCATCAAGGCAAAGGTTTTATCCTTGACCAGATGCCGTCTAGAGAGAGCCATTGTACGAGCCCGCAGCCAAGACAGGATTAACGGTGAAGAACCTTCTATGCATGATATTGTTCAAAATGTTCGTCGACGCCGACAGGCTTTAATGACAACTTTAGACTTACCTGATGGACGACGGCCGAGTTCGCAAGCTACCATTGCGGATGCATTCACAACGCACTATAGACTTTTCTATCAAGAAGTACCTGCCGGTGCAGAGGCCGTTGCTGAGGTTGCCCAGGAGACACTTGGTACTCTAAACGCAGCAGCTGCAACCCTCCTGACTTCTGAAGTGACCACCGACGACGTCCAAGGCGCTGTGGCCAAAGGGTCTCTGAATCGATCTCCCGGCCCGGATGGTTTACCTCTCGAATTTTACAGAACCTTCCAAGATTTGATGATGCCACGATGGAGGGACATGTGCTGGGAACGTTTGTCCGGCGCGGCGAACCCGCCACCAATGTTCATGGAAGGCTTACTTGTACCAGTCCTGCAACCCGCAGGAGGAACACGACTCGACAGTTATCGGCCGATCACGTTACTCAATTCGGACTTCAAGATTTTCACACGCCTTCTAGCAGTGCGACTCCAACGTGTCTTACGGGACATTGTTTCACACGAACAAACATCCTTAGGCGGCGATCGTAATATACAGACAGCCCTCAGTGAATATCGAGATGCGGTCGCTGTGGCAACACACTCGCGACTGCCAGGCGCTTTAATCTCCATCGACTTCAAACAAGCGTTTGACCGCGTCAATCATGCATTCCTCAACGCAGTGATGGACCGAATGGCACTTCCCCCGACGTTCACGCAAGTGATTATGCGGCTCCTTCGTGGAGCAACGTCCAGACTTCTCGTCAACGGCAGACTTACAGAACCTATACGGATTGAACGCTCAGTACGACAGGGTTGCCCCTTGTCGACGGTGCTTTATGCCATTGCGATGGAACCACTCATTTGCGGATTACGGCGACGTTTGACAGGTATTCCACTCCGGGATCATATGTTCCGCTGCCGAGCTTACGCGGACGACTTGGCCCTCGTCGTACGTTCAGCAGCTGACGTACAAGCTGCGATGCAGTGGATTACCCGTTACAGTGCAGGGGCAGGGAGCGCTATGAACGTGGCAAAATCATGCGCCATGAAGATCGGCCGCGGCCTTCCCGCAGACAGCGTAGTCCCATTTCAACTGGTGGACACCCTTCGTTGTCTCGGATTGGTGTACACGCGAGACATTCGCCGCACCTCGGCGATCAATTTTCGGGCGCTGCTGCAACGCATCCGGGCCAACATACAAAATCACATACTACGCCCGCTGAATATGTGCCAGAGAGTCACCTTCGTCAAAACCCTCCTGGCAGCTCGGATACCCCATATAGCGCAGATTCTGCCCATCACTGCGACAATGGCGGCCAGATTACAAGCGGCTTTCGGCTATTTCATTTGTTCTGGACACATCTTCAAGGTCCAGTATGAAGCTCTCACCTTACCGAAGCGGGATGGTGGCCTCGATCTGGTTAATGTGAGAGCCAGGACTACGGCACTTTACACCAATACTGTGCTCCGGTTATGGAAAAGCCAAAATGCTAGTTTTACTGGAATGTTGACCACCGAGCTCGCATCTGTTTCGAGACGCCCACCGACGTCTCTGGCACACATCCCACCTCCGATGTCACATATCGGCCATTTCTTTTTGGAGTACAGCTACATATGCACCGAGCTCCCCAGGACCAGGAAGACGACCACCCGCGACATCTACCGCCTTCTCCGAAAGTCTCCACCCCGCAACCCCGTCGAAACACGTCACCCCCAGGTTTCATGGCCTACAGTTTGGAAAACGATCCACCAACCACATCACACCACTGACACCACCTCTATGTGGTACCTTCTCGTCAACGGCAAGTATGCTACAAGACAGAAACTGCATCGCATCGCACTGGTGGACTCACCCCTGTGCCTCAAGTGCATTGTCGAAGATACAGATTTACATCGTTTTGAGTGTGGGCCAGCAGCAGCTGTCTGGACCCTCGTTCAGAAGATTGTGGCTTTCTACCTCCGAGTACCACCACATCACGTTTCTCCCACTATGATGACATATCCCGACACGACCTACTTTCCATCGGCTAAGTGGTACGCCATCACATGGATCAGTGGCATCGCTGTCAACTACCTCTTCCGGGACGACATCGTCGATCCGGCGGACTTTTGGACACGCCTCCAAGTACATCACCACACCCTTCGCCGGCATCGACACTATCGGGCCACTTTCGCGAACTATTTACAGAGCATTTTCACCAACCCGCCTCCAAGCTGGAATCTCAACGAACCGTGCCAGCTAAGACTGGACGATCCCACGTTCCCCTTCAATGGTCAATGATAGAATGCATTTTGTTCTAATGGCGCGCCAAAGTGGAGCATGGCGCAGAAAGTATTCCTATTTTATTTCACTTCTCTTTTCTCCTCCTCTTCTATGTTTTTTTTTCTGCTTACACATGTTTATCCTTTTCACACATAGCTCTCTATCTGCAGCCTATTTGTTTTCTTTCTCCTGTGCTCCCCAAAAAAAAAAAAAAAAAAAAAATTCTGCTGATGGTGAGATTGTATACTTATTTATGTTAACAAAAAACATGAAAATAAAAAAGAAGGCCGTTGCGGAAATATAGCTACCTTTTATGTTTTACGTTTTCAAAGGATATTGTGTTATTTTATAAAGAGCGTCGTCTTTAAAAAAAATTTAAAAAAAAGTTGGTAGAGCACTCGCCCGCGAAAGGCAAAGGTCCCGAGGTCGAGTCTCGGTCCGGCACACTGTTCTAATCTGCCGCAAAGTTTCACATCAGCGCACACTCCGCTGCAGAGTGAAAATCTCATTCAGGAAAGTTGTTGATTCATAGCCTAAATTTACATAGGTCCTCAGTTAAATTTCGATTTTATTTGCCATATTCATCTGAGAACATGCAGTATTAATTTGGGGTTATAACTGTATGATTTTTTTAGATAGCAGGAACACTAACAGCGCTACCAGGTATGATTGACACAGGACATCGAAACGGTTCAAAGAAAGGCAACTCGTTTTGTGTTGGCTCGTCGAAACGACAAACAAGTCCAAATCCGAAGGCAGGGTCGTCAATCTTTTGAAATACTTAAAACTAAACGCACGTTTACTACTGGCACCAACGTACAGCTAGAAGAGAACTAATCTGCTGGACGGAGACTACAGTTAATCATATAAGGACTGAACATTCCAGAATGCTAGTATTTATACAATCATTGAATATTCCTGTCTACCCAAACATTACAAACAGTAGATCTTTCGAGAAACTTCCAAAAAGGATAATTACACAATAACAAATAACTGCTGGCTGTCGGTTTCGAACCGGCGATCCGCGCCACGCGGACAAGTGACGCTCACCACTACGTCACACTGCACAGGACCTTCGGCAATGTTGTCGCCAAAAACGAAAAGAGGATCAACCATATGATAAGTGAGTTGGAGTGGAGAACATTAAAACAAAGGCGTTTTTCTTTGCGGCGAGATCTTTTCAAGAATTTCAATTACCAGCTTTCTCCTTCGAATACCAAAATATTTTTATGCGTCCCACATACATAGCGAGAAATGGCCATCGTAATAAAACAAGAGGTAGCAGAGCTCGCACGAAAAGATTTAGGTATTCATTATTCCCTTGGCATATTCGAGAAAGCAACGGTCGATAAACAGACCGAAAGTGGTTCTGTCTATCCTCTGTCACACACTAAAGCCATGTAGATTTAGGAGCTGATTAACTAATGAGGATATGGGTGTTTTTTTTTTATTTTAGTCACCTGTCTTCTGACTGGTTTGATGCTGGCCACCGACAGCACTTGTATCCTACGTTTTCGCTTATTTGTAGCATGTACTCGACTTATTCCCTAATGTGTTAACATAACTCTTATCATCCTATCCTTTCTTCTTCTCAGAGTTTTCTGTATGTTCCTTTCTTTGTCAATTCTGCGCAGAATCTCCTCGGTCCTTATCAGTCCACTTAATCTTCAATATTCTTCTGTAGCACCGCATCTCAAATTCTTCGAGTCCCCTCTATTCCTGTTTCCTCACTGTCCATGTTTCCACTTTGGTCCAAACTTACATTCCCAGAAATGTCTTCCAGGAATTAAGGGCTATGTTTGACGACAGTAGACTTCTCTTTGCCGGGAACGCCCTCTTTGTCTGTTCTAGTCTTCTCTTTATGTCTTGCTTCCTTCGTCCATCATCGTTTATTTTGCTTCCAAGGCAGCAGAATTCCTCAAATTAATCTGCTTCGTCATCATCTATTTCTATGTTAAATTCCTCGTTGTTCTCATTTCTGTTGCTTCTCATTACTTTTATCTTTTTTCCGGTTAACTCTCAATCCGTAATCTGTACTCTTTAGATTGTTTATTCCATTCAACAGATACTGTAATTCTTCTTCAGTTTCATTGAGGACAGCAATGTAATGACTGAATCTTATCATATACTTTCACTCTGAAATTCCGCTCTTCAACCTTTTGTTGCTTCTTCGATGTATAGACTTAACAATAGAGGAAAGACTTTCCCTGTATTACAGCCGTTTTAATTCGAGCATTTCGTTCTTGGCCTACCAGTGTTATTGTTGCGTCGTGATTCTTGTACATATTGTACAGTGCTCTATGTTCCCCATAGCTGACTCCTGTTTTTCTCTGGATTTCGAACATTCTGCCCCATGTACATTGTCAAACGCTTTTTCTAGGTCTACAAAATCGTCAGTTTTCTTTTCCATTCTTCTCTACGAGTATTATTCTTGTCAGCAGTTCGGATGCATGAGCTGTTAACCTGATTGTGCGATAGTTTTCGCACTTGTCTGCCCTTGCTATCTTCGGAATTGTGTCGATGACATTCTTCCGAAAGTCTGATGGCACGTCGCCCAACGTCATAGATTCTATACACCAACCTGAATATTAGTTTGGTTGCCGCTTCCTCAATGGTTTTAGAAATTCCGATGGACTGTTATGCATCCCATCGGCCTTATTTGAAGTCCTCCAGCGTTCCTTTAAATTCCGACTCCAGTACTGTCGTGTACGCGTTATATTTATGGAAAAACAGGGCACAGTTCACAGTGACATGAAGGGCATAGCAGAGATTGCGCCATTGAACTGATCCATGTTACCAGATACACGGCTGACTGGTAAGCGTCTGTGATTATTATTATGCGGAGGACCTATGTTCAATTCCCAGCAAAGCCAGGGAATTTCCCTTAGTGAGTGGACTCAAAAGCGGCCCACACCGTCTCGTAAAGCCCACTGAGGAGTTAACGGCTTGAGAAGTAGGGCTTCCAAGGTCTGAGAACCTGAAAGCGGCTGGGAGCGCGTTGTGCTGGCCCACCGTCCTTCATGATGTATCTCGATGACGCCATCTTGATGGTTCGCTAGACTGATTGCTGTTTCCAGTGATGTAGGGCGCCAAACTACTTTGGTGCAGACGAGCGAGGGTAATTAAATGGCTATATTTCAGTTAAGACAAGGGTAGTTAATATGAGTATGTTGAAACATTAATTAAACAATGGAAAATCCAGGATGGAATGTAACAATATTATGAAAAGAATAGTTACTGCTCACCATATAGCGGAGATACTGAGCCCTAGGTAGGCATAACAGAAAGACTGTCAGAAAGTGAGCCATGTACGGTCAGGAGGTTAGAGAGAAGGCAGGTGGGGGAGGGGCGGGGGGGGGGGGAGGAGGGGTAGTGGAAAAGTAAAGAGATTGAGGGTGCATTGATGGAACAGGGGGCTCTGTATTGTTGGAACAGGGACAGGAAAAAGGCTAGATGAGAAAGGACAGTGACTAATGAAGGTTGAGGATTGGATGGTTACGTCATTCTCCTTAGCGATCTAACCCCTTCCCTATTCCCATTCCAGCACTACACAGCCCTCTATTCCACCACCAATGCACCCTCAGTCTCCTTACCTCTCTCCTTTTCTGTTACCCATTCCTCGCTCTCTGCCTAATATCCCATCTGCACGTAGCTGCCCTACCCTCTCTCCACTTTGTCCCTGTACACTGCCAAAAGCAGCAGCTTACCGTCCCACACCCCTACTCCGTTATCCGTCACCCTCCCCTCCCCAACCTCCTCTTTACCCCTTCTACCTGCTTGCCTCTCCCATCATGCCCCCCGGCCAGAGTGGCCGAGCGGTTCTAGGCGCTACAGTCTGGAGCCGCGCGACCGCTACGGTCGCAGGTTCGAATCATGCCTCGGGCATGGATGTGTGTGATGTCCTTAGGTTAGTTAGGTTTAAGTAGTTCTAAGTTCTAGGGGACTGATGACCTCAGAAGTTAAGTCCCTGTAAAGGTCTGCCAAACTGCAGTCTTAGTCTACAAGCGCAGAGTCAATCATCTCTTGTCAGTACGCGTCGCTCCACGCGACGAGATCAGCAGACATAATTTTCGCACCCGTAAGCAACCTGCCACACACCTCATGGGCGCTTGTGAGTGATAGATGCTGATCAAGAAGTTACGTCATATGAGGATGTGTATGAAAGCACACAGAGCCGTTATCACGTCGCTCTAACGACAAAATGTTCCCGATACCATTTGCTGTGGACTGCCTTGCGAAGTAGAAAAATTCAAGTAGATGTAAGAATTTTTGTCGCCCTGCTCTAACGTTAGCGAGTGTAAAAAGATTATATGATTAAACCTCACAACATTTGTCGAATAGTGTTTCTATCTGAATCAGCTCATGGTTCACGTGTACCAAGACGGGGAACTCATTAACAAATCAAACGAGACTTTGCTCACGGCAAGGGCATTGTTCTCGTGTTCTGGCGTTCTTAGGCCTATACCACTAGACGATGCATTGTAGTAAACAGTATGTAACCTTTTTCATTACTTTTCGTTCCTCACAAAGAAAGTTTTTGAAGTAGATATTTCTAAACGGAGACTATAAGAGTATATGAGGGGCGCCTGAAAAGTCCTTGCAAACTCCGAGAGATGACACCACCGACGCGTATCAAGGTCATGTTTAGTTAGTAGCATCTTTGAAAAGAACGCACACCAAGTTTCAGCCATATTTGTCAATTTCTTTGGCATTCCTTGTGAATCAAGGAAGTCGAGTGATGGTCAAAAAATGGGCGAAAAAGAATTTCTTGTGGTGATTAAACATTACTTTATGAAAGGGAAAACGCCTGTGGAGGCAAAAGAGAAGTGCAGTGTCGCGGAATAGTAAAGAGTTGGAAAACATTACGGTGACTCTGCACCTTCGATTAGAACAGTTTACAAGTGGTTTCAAAATTTTTGGAGTGGCCATATGGACACAAGTGATGCTGAACGTTCTGGACGCCCTGTGGAGTTTACGACTCCAGAAATCATCGATAAAATCAATGATATGGCGATTGATGACAGAAGAGTTAAGATGCGTGAGATTGATAGTGCTGTGGACATCTTGAATGAAAGGGTACATAATATTTTGCATAAACATTTGGACATGAGAAAGCTATGAGCAAGATGGGTTCCGCGACTGCTCACGCTTGGCCAAAAACGGAATCGTGCGAAGTGTTGCATGGATGGTTCGCAGCTGTTCAGGAAGAATCCGCAGGACTTTAAGCGTCGTCAATGTGGATGAAACATGGATACGTTACTGTACTCCTGAGACCAAACGACAATCTAAACAATCGGTTACCAAGGGAGAATCTGCACCAAAAAAGGCGATGACCAGTCCTTCGCCGCCCAGAGTGGCCGAGCGGTTCTAGGCGCTACAGTCTGGAACCGCGCGACCGCTACAGGTTCGAATCCTGCCTCGGGCATGGATGTGTGTGATGTCCTTAGGTTAGTTAGGTTTAAGTAGTTCTAAATTCTAGGGGACTTATGACCTAAGAACTGCTTCAAAAAAAAAAAAAAAAAAAAAAAGACTATTCGTCGGCCGGATAGGTAATGGCGACCGTCTTTTGGAATTCGCAAGGGATAATCGTCATCTACTATCTGGAAAAGGGTAAAATTATTACAGGTGCATATTATTCATCGTTACTGGACCGTTTGAAAACCGAGCTGCTAGAAAAACGCCGGGGATTGGACCGCAAAAAGTCTTTTTCCATCACGACAATGCACCAGCATACACCTCAGCAGCTGTGGTCGCTAAATTAATGGAAATAGGATTCCAACTCGTTTCACATCCCCCCCCTATTCTCCAGACTTTGCTCCCTCGGACTACTATTTGTTCCCAAATTTGAAGAAATGGCTGGCGGGACAAGGATTTTATTCAAAGGAGGAGGTGGTTGCAGCAAAATGTTTAAATGTTTATGAAACCTTATGGGACTTAACTGCTAAGGTCATCAGTCCCTAAGCTTACACACTACTTAACCTAAATCATCCTAAGGACAAACACACACACCCGTGCCCGAGGGAGGGCTCGAACCTCCGCCGGGACCATCCGCACAGTACATGACTGCAGTGCCTTAGACTGCTCCGCTAATGCTGCGAGGCTGATTGCAGCAACTATTAGCTATTTTGCAGACTTGGACAATTCCTATTATTCGGAAGGGATGAACAAATTAGAACAGCGTTGGACGAAGTGTATAAGTCTAAAAGGAGACAATGTCAAAAAATAAAAATGGTTTACCCGAAACACGTAAGTAGTTTTTATTTTTGCATGGACGTTTCAAACGCCCCTCGTATATCCTTGAGCGATTTATGAAGGAATTTATATTCTGGCGACACCAACCATCTGATTTTATTATCGGAGAGAGTACTTCCAAATTCTTGTACAAGTTTTCAGTTATTCGACTAGTTCCACGCCGCCCACTACCTTTTGCTGTGGGGAATGAATTTTCGTGTCTGCCGAACGATGTAACACAGTGGGTATAATATTGTCTACGAATTTTGGAACTCAGGGCCCCTGTCGGGCGACACATGGATTTAAGGCAGGCTCCACAACTCGACTGATGCTAATCCTAATCCTCAGTCCAGCCTAGCCGACTTTGTGCTCGGTTCTAATGCCGTTCATAGACGAAATGCTGAACTGTAATTATCTTATCTTCATAATTTCTACTAAATCTAATGTGAATAGTTTGTATGCCAATCTTTTTTACCAATTAGATGAGGACCTGATCGAAGTATTCACATTTGAAATGCACTTCCGCCAAGTAGGACAACAGTTAATACTGATGTCAGTAGCCGCTCGTAACCGCTCGTTCGCTCTCATCTCGCAGACGTTTACTTTCACCATGGCCAGGTTTACTTTTCAGTTATGATACACACTGTATAAGAGAAGTGACGTCAGCATTCATTTGGGAATGTGTGGTCCAGAAACTGCGTCGCGCTCTGTATAGCGTAGCGTCAAAATTTTGTTACCGCCACGGACTTGGAAGTATTTTTATCTAGTTTAGGCAAACGTATCGATTCGAGGAGCTTCTTTTCCACGACACGAATTTGGTTGTAATTGTAATTTTTGAAAGCGCCGAACGCTTCATACCTTAGTCCTTTTAACTGTTAGTGTGCACCGCCCGTATGACATTCATATCACCTGTCCAGCTATTAAGACTAATTTATTCAACATTAATGAAATATTTGTGTGGCATTTTCCTCTTTTAAGCGACCATTATCTACTATACCAAGGGATTTTTACGTTTTTCTTGCTCAATCCTATGAACGAAAATTGTGTTGAAGATGTTGATAAATTTTCGTGAAACGATTACAACTGTGTTGAAGAACTTGCTCTCCATGAAGACGGTTAGTGTCAGAACGTAGTGAACTGATTTTTGAAATGACTGTGCTCTTTCACGAAGTTCTATATAAGGCTGTTGTTGCCATGAAATCGCTAAACGAGTATAAACAGTTTCAAAAGACAAAACGTTGAATAGTAACTAGAAATGATTCTCACTGGCGCCCACCGCAATCCCTTTCTAGAAGATTGTGATCGATAATGTGTGTCCTAATGCACTCTAAGCCACAAAAGAGCGAACGAAGTACCACGAAGGAATTACCTGAAAAGGACAGAAATCGGTAGATATGATGTACATGTACAGACGAACAAATGATTGCAGTTTCAGGAAAATTGTGTGATTTATTCAAGAGAAAGAGCCTCACTAATTGAGCAAGTCAATAAGGCGTTGTTCCACACCTGGCCCTTGAGCAAGTAGTTATTCGGACTGGTATTTACTGACAGAGTTGTCGGATGCGATGCTGGGGGATATCCTGCCAGATTGTGTTCAGCTGGCGCGCTACTCAAAATGCCGAGCTTTATGGAGGGCCCTCCCCATAATGCTCCAAACGTTCTCGGCTGGGGAGCGGTTCGGTGTCCTTGCTGGCCGAGGTAGGGTTTGACAAGCACGAAGAGAAGCGATAGAACTCTCGCGGCTTCGGGTGGGCATTATCAATCCGAAAGGTAAGTCGAGGATGGCTTGACACGAAGGACAACAAAACGGGGGACAGAATATCGTCGATGTACCGTAGAACGCCGCGGATAATAACAAAAGTGGTGCTGCTATGAGATAAAATGGCGCCCTGACCACCACTCGTGGTCGTCGGGCCGTACGGCAGGCGGCAATATCGATGGCATCCCGCCGCTGTCTGGGGCGCCCCCAGACACGTGTCCGCTGGTTATCGGGGCCCATCACTGAAGACGACTGTACTCTAGTCAGTGAGGTTCCAGCCGAATGTGCCCAACACCACTGCACCCCTTGTGGCCACTGAACCACCAGTTGCACGACGGACCGATGGTAGTGACGAACCCGTGGCTCTGAGTACCTCTCCGACGATTGCTCGGTCCTCTTGTTCTGTGTCTATACAGGTCTACCGCTGCCGTCTTGATGCTGTGATCGGTCATGGTTCACTAATTCCTCCAAACGTCGAATAGTGGCGTCGCTTCTATTCAAACGTCGAGTGATTCTCCGATTACTCCAGCCGGCTTCTTCGAGCCCAACTACACGTCCACTCTCAGATGCCGACATCTGTGTATATTGTTCACGCGTTTGTCTGCGAGACTTAGTTGCATCCACCGGAGTACACGGAATGAAATATGCAAAGACTTCGTGCCCTGGCATCGACATTTCCACTGTTTACTGTTCTTGCCAGCTGCGCTGTGAAACTACGGTCCAGCGTCACACATTCATCCATCGCCCGCCAAAGTTTACAATTCTGCAGTTCCCGTCGGTACCTTTATCCAATCCCAAAGAAAGCAGGTGTTGACAGATGTGAAAATTACCGAACTATCAGTTTGATAAGTCACAGCTGCAAAATACTAACGCGAATTCTTTAGAGACGAATGGAAAAACTGGTAGAAGCGGACCTCGTGGAAGATCAGTTTGCATTCCGTAGAAATGTTGGAACACGTGAGGCAATACTTACCCTACGACATCACTTAGAAAATAGATTAAGCAAAGGCAAACCTACGTTTCTAGCATTTGTAGACTTAGAGAAAGCTTTTGACAATGTTGACTGGAATACTCTCTTTCAAATTATGAAGGTGACAGGGGTAAAATACAGGGAGCGAAAGGCTATTTACAATTTGTACAGAAACCAAATGGCAATTATAAGAGTCGAGGGGCATGAAAGGAAAGCAGTGTTTGGGAAGGGAGTGAGACAGGGTTGCAGCCTATCACCGATGTTATTCAATCTGTATATTGAGCAAGCAGTAAAGGAAACGAAAGAAAAATTCGGAGTAGGAATTAAAATACATGGAGAAGATATAAAAACTTTGAGGCTTGCCGATGACATTGTAATTCTGTCAGAGACAGCAGAGCACTTGGAAGAGCAGTTGAACGGAATGGATAGTGTCTTGAAAGGAGGATATAAAATGAACATCAACAAAAGCAAAACGAGGATAATGGAATGTAGTCGAATTAAGTCGGGTGATGCTGAGGGAATTAGATTAGGAAATGAGACACTTAAAGTAGTAGCTATTTGGCGATCAAAATAACTAATGAAGGCCGAAGTAGAGAGGATATAAAATGTAGACTAACAATGGCAATGAAAGCGTTTCTGAAGAAGAGAAATTTGTTAACATCAAGTACAGATTTAAGTGTTAGGAAGTCGTTTCTGAAAGTATTTGTATGGAGTGTAGCCATGTATGGAAGTGAAACGTGGACGAAAATAGTTTAGACAGGAAGAGAATAGAAGCTTTCGAAATTTGGTGCTACAGAAGAATGCTGAAGATTCGATGGGTCGATCACATAACTAATGTCGAGGTATTCAATAGAATTGGAGAGAAGAGAAATTTGTGGCACAACTTAACTAGAAGAAGGGATCGGTTGGTAGGACATATTCTGAGGCATCAAGGGATCACCAATTTAGTATTGGAGTGCTGCGTGGAGGGTAAAAATCGCAGAGGGAGACCAAGAGATGAATACACTAAAAAGATTCAGAAGGATGTAGGTTGCAGTAGGTACTGGGAGATGAAGAAGCTTGCACAGAATAGAGTAGCATGGAGAGCTGCATCAAACCAGTCTCTGAAGACCACACATACACACACCTTTACGTACATAAACTGACGACCAATTTCCATAACTCCTTCGTGGTGCGTCGGTTGTTTTTTTCTCCTTGTTTTTCATCTTAAGAGTGTACAAATCCTGCGACAGCCAGAAAAAAGCTATCTCGAAAGTGGAGATAACGGCAAATGACAGGCAAAGAGCATAGTGTGTGACAGACAGTATTCGCTGATGCTGGCTGTAGTGTGTGCACTTAAGTTAAAACACTTGCGTAAGTTAAGAAGAAAAGAACGTTATGGCATTACACTACAAATTGAATGAAACAAAATAAAAATAAGAATCTATTTTTCTTTATTATTGTTTTTCCAGCTCTTAGTTATAAAAGAAGCCCCTACTCTTCCCACTGTGAGTTCCCGCCCTAGGAAGCAATATCCGTCAAGAGCACGTGCTGTTGCAAAGTGCACCGCCTCGCGTGCAGACGGGTGGTGGGCTGGTGCTGTCGCAAAAGCCCTGTGAGCCGTGGCGGGTGTAATGTGTTTGAGAGCTCCAAGTAATTAGACTCTACCGCCGTAAGCCGAAACTCTGAACTTGCTCAACCCAATCTCCCAACTACTTAGTTCACTCCAACGGATTGTGCATTTGCGCACGATGGTGGATTAAGCACGCATGTATCAATGCGAATGAAGCGCATATTGAATATATTTAATACGCACAGAAAATAGGGGAAAATATTGTAGGATTCTGTTGACAGGAGCTAGGGGGCATTTCAAGAAAATTAATTGTAAAACGCTACAAAATGAAGAACATCTTAACAATCTAACTGTAATATAGGTAAACGCAGAAGTTGTAAATACGAAGAATATCCAAGCATCTGTTTCTGGGGGAATAACCACACACCTACTGAAGAATTCCCATTTGGTGGTAAAAGAACTGCTCGGAGAAGTCTTTGACAGCTGCATCAATGGACTTAAAAACCTTGAAGAATGGAAATTTACTAACGTAAATTTAATACAAAAAAAGGAAATGAAAGAAATTGCAATAATCACAGGTGAATAAGTCTTTGTTTGTAAGTAACCTGTTAGGAGGCTAAAGCAAAGGATAGAAAGCCGGCCGGAGTGGCCGAGCGGTTCTAGGTGCTTCAGTCTGGAACCGCGAGACCGCTACGGTCGCAGATTCAAATCCTGCCTCGGGCATGGATGTGTGTGATGTGCTTAGGCCTTAGGTTAGTTAGGTTTAAGTAGTTCTAAGTTATAGGGGACTGATGCCCTCCGCTGTTAAGTGGCATAGTGCTCAGAGCCATTTGAACCAAAGGATAGAAAAGCAGGTAGAAGCTTAGTGGGCCGATAGATCATGCATTGGCAATAGCACAAAAATTAGAAGTATGTGGAAGACAGATACATATAACATTTATTCATTTTAATAAGGCTTATGATAGCCTGCAAACGGCAAGCGCTTGAAAACAGAAAGGTTCTTCAGTTGACGTCAATGCAGTTTATCAACGTAATAATGATAGCAAAACTAGACTAGAAATTGGTAACCGACTGTTGTAAGTGGTTCAGACAAGGTTGCTGCATTTCTGCTACATTGTTCAAGATATATATTCGTAAGCAGTGGCGGCTCGTGGCTATATATTCTGGGTGTTCACAAATTTTTAGATTCAGATAAATTTGAGAGTGTGAAATTAATAGCTCCTGCTGTATAATAGTTACACTTATCAATAATTTTATACAACTAGAGCCAAAACCAATAATAATAACAACAACAACAAGACACATAGCTTATCTGACAAAGGAAAGAATTGTTTTTGTGGAATTTTGTCGTTCTGCACATAATTAAGTGTGCTTTATGGCAATAACGAAATAGTGTG
Source organism: Schistocerca nitens (assembly GCF_023898315.1). NCBI lineage: Eukaryota > Metazoa > Arthropoda > Insecta > Orthoptera > Acrididae > Schistocerca > Schistocerca nitens. The sequence goes on along the minus strand of NC_064620.1, from coordinate 604,279,762 downwards.
TAAGCTTTCGCAACTTTCCATTTCGCATTTTTGTGTAAGTGGGAGGATCCGTGCTTTTCCATTTTTCCGTACAAATGTACAACATCCCTGACAGATGAAGTAGTTCACGAATTTACTTCCAGGCTATAAATCAGAAATACTTAACGCTGCACCCACACAACAACTTATACTAACTCTACACTTCCTTGTTAAATGTACGATTGTAGACACGCTTATTTGATTTCGTCACTCTCTCAATCAAAGGATCTGTTCTCGGGGGCCACAGTTCCTTTACCACTAACTTTTCCTAGTAATTTACTTTTCTATTCTCATTACCGAACTATCAGTTTAATAAGTCACAGCTGCAAAATACTAACGCGAATTCTTTACAGACGAATGGAAAAACTGGTAGAAGCGGACCTCGGGGAAGATCAGTTTGGATTCCGTAGAAATGTTGGAACACGTGAGGCAGTACTAACCTTACGACTTATCTTAGAAGAAAGATTAAGAAAAGGCAAACCTACGTTTCTAGCATTTGTAGACTTAGAGAAAGCTTTTGACAACGTTAACTGGAATACTCTCTTTCAAATTCTGAAGGTGGCAGGGGTAAAATACAGGGAGCGAAAGGCTATTTACAATTTGTACAGAAACCAGATGGCAGTTATAAGAGTCGAGGGGCATGAAAGGGAAGCAGTGGTTGGGAAAGGAGTGAGACAGGGTTGTAGCCTCTCCCCGATGTTATTCAATCTGTATATTGAGCAAGCAGTAAAGGAAACAAAAGAAAAATTCGGAGTAGGTATTAAAATTCATGGAGAAGAAGTAAAAACTTTGAGGTTCGCCGATGACATTGTAATTCTGTCAGAGACAGCAAAGGACTTGGAAGAGCAGTTGAACGGAATGGACAGTGTCTTGAAAGGAGGATATAAGATGAACATCAACAAAAGCAAAACGAGGATAATGGAATGTAGTCAAATTAAATCGGGTGATGCTGAGGGGATTAGATTAGGAAATGAGACACTGAAAGTAGTAAAGGAGTTTTGCTATTTAGGGAGTAAAATAACTGATGACGGTCGAAGTAGAGAGGATATAAAATGTAGACTGGCAATGGCAAGGAAAGCGTTTCTGAAGAAGAGAAATTTGTTAACATCGTGTATAGATTTAAGTGTCAGGAAGTCGTTTCTGAAAGTATTTGTATGGAGTGTAGCCATGTATGGAAGTGAAACATGGACGATAACCAGTTTGGACAAGAAGAGAATAGAAGCTTTCGAAATGTGGTGCTACAGAAGAATGCTGAAGATAAGGTGGGTAGATCACGTAACTAATGAGGAGGTATTGAATAGGATTGGGGAGAAGAGAAGTTTGTGGCACAACTTGACTAGAAGAAGGGATCGGTTGGTAGGACATGTTTTGAGGCATCAAGGGATCACAAATTTAGCATTCGAGGGCAGCGTGGAGGGTAAAAATCGTAGAGGGAGACCAAGAGATCAATACACTAAGCAGATTCAGAAGGATGTAGGTTGCAGTAGGTACTGGGAGATGAAGAAGCTTGCTCAGGATAGAGTAGCATGGAGAGCTGCATCAAACCAGTCTCAGGACTGAAGACCACAACAACAACATTCTCAGAAGCAGATTTTCACTCTGCAGCGGAGTGTGCCCTGATAGAAACTTCTTGGTAGATTAAAGCCGTGTGCTGAGACTCGAATTCGAGACCTTTTCCTTTCGCAGGCAAGTGTCCTACCGTCTGAGTTACCCAAGCACGACTCACGACCCGTCCTCACAGCTTTACTTCTCTGTTAGCATTTAAAATAGATTCAACATACTTCATGTTTACACTGCGAACGAAAGCCGATTTCCGCACAGAAAACAACCGTCTCCAAATACAAAGTGCCGTTTGTAATAATGATTAAACTCAAGTAGTAATGTCTATCAACATAGTCACTTGAGTGGAACGCAAGTGACGTGCTGAGATCCATAAGGGCCTAAAGCACACCGCCGTCGATCCCACATTTATGTGAATATCAGGGAAACCTTTGACACAGCTTTTCGTGAAATTTCATACATGGTGTGGGCCTACAGCTCGGATAAACCTGACTCATTATAAGACCAACAGATTTCAGAATCATGAATAAATAAATGCTACAATCTCAAAGTCTTTTTTCTTTCCTTTATTGTATTTCAGTTCCCCATCGGGGCGGGCTGGCAGCAGCATATGCGCTGCTCTTCAGCCGAAAGACATAGAACAAACAATAGAAGACATTTAAAAATATGCAAAGGAGAAAATATGGTGAACATAGATTAAAAAAGGCGGAACATCGTGGAAGACAATAGAAAAAAAAATGGGCGACTGTAAAATGGAGATAAAAGTGTAAAAAAGTAGTGCACACAAAAAACCCACACTGGGACAAGTAAAGAACACAAGGCACAGTATGACTGGGCCATAAAAAGCATCGACAGATGGCGTAGCACATAACAAACACTGACGGCGAACCTCAAGGCAGTACACAATTAAAATCACACCTCTTGACGCACAGGAGAAACAGCACTAAACACAACACTGACGTGGCACACTGACGATGATCAAAATGGAGAATCTGCCAGGCGCAAGGAGATGAGGGAGACCGGAAGAAGGGAGGGAGGGAAGGAGGGAGGGGAAGAGAGGAGGGAGATGGGTGGGGGGCACTCTGAAGAGGGTGAGGTAGGGAGGGATGTGGGAAGGGAAGAGGCAAGGATGGGGTGCAGGGTCTCAGGGGGGGGGGGGGGGGAAGGAGGAAAATCCGCTCTGGGAGGATGCGGAGATGTTGGAGGAACAGGAGGAGGTGAGGGAAGATGATGAGTTCACACAGGAGCCATGTGAGGGAAGGAAGGCAGACACGGAAGGCAAGGTGGAGTGCATGGCGTTCGAGGATTTGGAGGGCCTGGAAAATTAGGTGTGGAGGATGGTAGAAGGATGCAATCCCCATGTCCAGCCAGACAGGAGTTTCAGAAGGCGGAGGCGGGAATGGGCTTTCTGCTGTATGGTCTGGAGGTGAGGGGTCCAGGTGAGGTGTCGGTCGAGGTTGAGGTCAAGGTATCTCAGGGTGGGGGTGAGCTGGATGGGACGACCATAAAGGGCGAGGTAGAAATCATGGAGACGAAAGGAGCGGGTGGTGCGGCCTATGATGATTGCAATCTCACAGTCAACGGTGATGTGCTTATGATTCTCAGTTCCTCAAATGGATTAATTTATGACAAAATTCATAATATACTATAACTCATTCATAAAGCCAGAAAACAGGTTTACTGTCAGTACAACTTCAAAATATATTGATGTCCAATCTAACTTTATTACAGCATAAAGTGAGTGAATTAGCATATCTGAGAAGTGTGCTATCATCTAAACGGATTTAAAAGTGTGCCGCGGTGTGCTACCATCTGGTGGCACCAACGTGAACTGCTAGTTGAGTGGCAAGGGGCAGCTGTGCACATCGTGAACCGCGCACGTTGTTCATCAAATCCGTGTGTATTTAGCCCACAAGGCAATTACGTCACGAGAGTTGCGTATGCGAAAAAGCTCCTTAAAACCTGCCTGCACAGATGAAGGTGTGCTCGCAACCCTGATGCCAAGCTTCACAGAATCTAGAGGAGCAGTAGCACGGAATATTTAAGTGCCGTAACTTTCATATTTCAGCATTACGTTACGTTCAACGGCATTAAAAAAAAAAAAAAAAAAAAAAAAAAAAACAATAAATGGACAATGTATCGAAAGTTGTGGTGTTAAAGTGCTCTTGTGCTCTTACACAGCAGCCGCCACTGTTCTTAAGGGCCTTAAACATGCTGGATGAAATATCAAATATGAGTCTACAAGTACGAAACGATAATGGTAAATGTACAATGACTATTTGATTATTCCTGAGGACGAAGAAAACATTAGTACTGTGTTTAGAAATTTAGTGGGCGAATACGAGGAGTGTAGTACGGAGATGACTGTCGGAAGGCGCAGTGTATGTTCATTGGCGCACAGCTTAAAAAGCATGAAGGGAATTACTGAGAATAAATCCTTGTATGAACACCTGGGCGTCACACAGCGAATGCAAGAGATGAGAGGTGTAAAAAATATAATAAGGAAAGCAAAGATGACAAACGAGTAGCTACATCCAATATTATGGAAGGTGCAAAAAAGCGACTGTTCAAGCACTATGTGAAACTCACTGTAACATATGGGGTCGAAGTGAGGACACCAGCGAAGAAAATGAAAGAAAGGTTCCTGACAACGGAAGTGATGTTCTGAAGAAGATGTTGCAAAACAATAGTAATGAATATGTTACGGAATGAAGACATCAAGCGAATTATGGAAATAGAGTCAGTATTATTGCAGTATACTGAAAGAAAACGGAATGATATGGCAATCTGAGACGTGTGGGTGATAACAGAATACCTCAGCGTGGAAGTGAAGACCTCCAGAAAGGCAAGAAGTAGGCAGACCTACGAAGGTCTGGAATGCCAGAACCAAGCAGGAAACACAACTACAAAACATACTTTTACAGATAAAGAGGCTTCGAGGTGTGGGTTACGGTAGACGACCAGCGGCGCTGTAAAACAACTATATGGAATAAAATCGTCATAACTTCAGAACGTTTTGCTTTAGGACGTCCAAATCGCACGTTTGGACGCGGAGAATGGTGGAAATTACTATGCGCGTTTAGCGAAAAAGCCCATTGGGATGGGTCCGTCGGCGCCATGTCACGGATTGCGCGGCCCGTCCCGCCGGAGGTTCGAGTCCTTCCTCAGGCATGGGTGTGTGTGTTGTTCTTAGCAGAACTTGGTTTAAGTAGTGTGTAAGTCTAGGTATAGATGGCCTCAGCAGTTTGGTCCTTTAGATATTCACACATTTGAACATTTTTTTTTATGGGTTCATCAATGAGCAAAATTGGCGTATTTGGGAGACAGAGAATCCGCATCTCGCGATCGAGAAGTCTCTTCACCCTCAACAGGTGACTGTGTAGTGTGCAATGTCCAGTCACGGAATAAGCGGTCCGATGTTCCTTGATGGCACGGTGATTACCGACCGGTACGTGAAGGTTTTGGAAGAAGATTTCATCCCCATTATCCAAAGTGACCCTGATTACGAAAAGACGTGCTTCACGCAAGATGGAGCTCCACCCCATAGAAGCAGGAGAGTGTCTGATGCCCTGGAGGAGCACTTTGGGGACAGTATTCTGTCTCTGGGGCACCCAGACTCCCTGGCATGGGCCGCGATTGGCCGCCATATTCTCAGGATCTGAACACATGCGACGCCTTTTTGGGGGGCTGTATTAAAGACAAGGTGTACATTAATAACTCCAAAACCATTTCTGAGCTGAAAACAGCCTTTCAAGACGTCATCGACAGCATCGATGTTCCGACACTTCTGCGGCTCATCCAGAATTTCGCTATTCTTCTAAAAAAAATGGTTCAAATGGCTCTGAGCACTATGGGACTTAACTGCTGAGGTCATCAGTCCCCTAGAACTTAGAACTACTTAAACTTAACTAACCTAAGGACATCACACACATCCATGCCCGAAGCAGGATTCGAACCTGCGACCGTAGCGGTCACGCGGTTCCAGACTGTAGCGCCTAGAACCGCTCGGCCACCCCGGACGGCGTTATTCGTCTGCGCCACATCATTGCCAATGATGGCAGGGATATCCAACATGTCATAAAATAAAACCGAATATCTGCATTAACGTTTACATGTTGAATAAAATGCGTGCACGCCATAGTTTGTAACTAATTTACGTTTTTTTCATATAATTCAGTAATTGTCACTCTTTATGTAAGGCATGTGTTTAGAGATAGAAAATACTAAAGGCTTCCTAGTTCCTTCTCCACTGCCGTGTACTTCCTATCGACTGCCTGGGTATAGCCATCTGCGGTTTTATTTTTATTTATTTATCTACTTTGTGTGAAAAATACATTAGCTGAACAACTAGAGGTTCCGTTGGTACACGATATGTTATATACCTCTAACAAAGAGAAGCTCCTGTAAATTCAATCTTGTGTAAGACAACGTCTGAGAAGGACTTCAGCAGTTGTGTATTACTCGTGCAAAAACCAGAATCTTACATGCAATACCGCCAAATCACTTTTGATGCAGCTGCACTAACACACAAAGGTGAGTACGCAGCTCAACTACTACGTCGAATCTGATGCTCTTGTGAAAGAACTCAGAACTGGACTAAGACAAGTAAATCAATATGTTTCCAGAGAGAAAAATATTAAACATGCTGATGACTACTACAGCATATTCATAGTGAACTATTTAAAACTGACCGTGAATTGTCGCACATTTGTCGTGGATTGTCGAAAACTTACTGGGAATTGATGTTAATATATAATGGAATGAAAATGTATCACGAGCTCTTATAAATTTATATCTTGAAAAAGACACACCCAGGTAAAAACTTTTCATAGTATTAGTGAACATCTGCAAACGTTTACCTTGGGAAACATTTGAAATAGAGGCCATCTCGACATCATCTTTTTTGCTTCAAATTACCATTCCTCTCATCTTCCATATATCTTACCGCTTCTGACACAATGCGTTGTCTTGTCATTAGGCTTCATTTTGCGTAGCTTTGTATTTACCTAAAATTTCGTAGAATTGTTTTAGTTGTCGAACACTATACGCTCAGTTGTCGTATTTCTTTTTCTTCCTTTGTGTCGGTGTATTTGTTCCTTAAGTAGTCCGACACTGGTTTCCCCAGTTTACATTTCTTTTTATAGTCGCAATTATTAACTTACAAAATGGAACTAACAATTTGAATAACATTTCGGTTTAAAAATGAAATCAGGTGCAGCACAGTGGAGGAATCAGTACAATTTTAGGTGTTGTGTGAGTGGATGCAGATTAGGTTTGTAAAAATTTTTTTGTTTACTTCGAAGGTGGTAGAGGCAGCTACCCCGACCTGCCTCCTGGGTGTCAAAAAGGTAAGGCTCACATTTTACAATTTTGACCGTCTAAGTAAGAATGTATGGCTAAACTGACAAAGCTATGTTGAAATATACCAATTTCTGGCTATAGGTCCTGTAGAACGCTATCCACTAGTGACATTGTTTCCAGTTTCAGAAAATCGTCCGTGAGGATCCTGATGCATCCATGTTGTCAATATAAATAATTACTTTAGTTTTACTCACGCTGACAACTTTTCTGAAGGCAGACGTATTCAGAATCATACATCTAGTCATTTCGAGAAAAATAAAATGAATGCTATCGAAAAACTCCAAGGTTTTCAAACCACAGTAATAAGATATTAATTGCGTTATGAAGTAGACCAGAAGAAGAAGACTCCTCCGACAGGGATGGAATTTTTCTATGGCTGGAAACATTTTCAAATCACAAAATGAAAGTTGATGAATACATTTCATTAGGTGTGCCAACGATATTGCAATCTTAGTAAACTGTGAAAAGGAAATTAATCATATTACACTAATGATTTTTGAGACCATACAGGGTGACAATTATTGAACTGTATGAAAAGAAATGTAAATTAGTTACAAACCACGGTATGCACGCACTTTATTCAACACGTAAACGTCACTGCAGATATTCGGTTTTAGGTTATGACGTGTTGGATATCCCTGACATCAATGGCGATGATGTGGCGGAGACGAATAGCGAAATTCTGCATGACCCGCAGAAGTGTCGGAACATCGATGCTGTCGATGACGTCCTGAATGGCTGTTTTCAGCTCAGAAATGGTTTTGGGGTTATTGATGTACACCTTGTCTTTGATATAACCCCAAAAAAAGGAGTCGCACGTGTTCAGATCCGGAGAACATGGCGGCCAATCGAGGCCCATGTCAGTGGACTCCGGGAGCCCCAGAGACAGAATGCAGGACATCAAACACTCTCCTGCTTCCATGGGGTGGAGCTCCATCTTGCGTGAAGCACGTCTTGTCGAAATCAGGGTCACTTTGGATAATGGAGATGAAATCGTCTTCCAAAAGCTTCACGTACCCTTCGGTAATCACAGCGCCATCAGGGAACATCGCACCGCTTATTCCGTGACTGGACATTGCACACCACGCAGTCACCCGCTGAGGGTGAAGAGACTTTTCGATCACGAAATGCGGATTCCCAGTCTTAAATCCATAAACAGTGTCGCGAACGCTCGTTTCAGCTGCCGTGATCTATCCAATCGGCGATTTCAAAACCTGCTGTTGCATTTCTTAGCCTGTATTCTTCTGCCTACTGCATATTGCTTGGGTTCCAATGTCGCCGTGTGTGCAATGTAAGATATCTCACGCCGCGATCTCGCCGCGCACGCGTGCATGTTGCTCGCTCGTGTGCATCAAGCCTTTGCACAGAGGTGACAGAAGTCATTGGGCAGCGACCTTCACATATACAGATTGAGGCAGGATCGCATACACAAGGCATAAAAGGGCAGTCCATTGGTGGAGCTCCCATGTGAAAAGACTTCCGATGTCATTCCGGCCGCACGACGGCAGTTAACAGATTCTGAACACGGAAAGATAGTTGAATCCACGGGACATTCCATTTTGGAAATCGTTGGGAAATTCAATTTCCGAGATCTACAGTGTCAAGAGTGTGCTAGAATACCGATATCAGCCTTCAGCTCTCGTCATGGACGACGCAGTGGCCACGACCGAGAACAGCGGCGTTTGCGTAGAGTTGTCAGTCCTAACAAGAATGCAACACTGCGTGAAATATCCGCAGAAATCAACGTGGAAAGTACGACGAACGTATCCGTTAGGGCAGTGCGACAGAATTTGGCTGCGGCAGCAGACGACCTGTGCGAGTGTCTTTGCTAACAGCACGAAATCGCCTTCAGCGCTTCTCCTGGGCTCGTTACGATATCGGTTGGACACCAGACGGCTGGAAAACCGTGCCCTGGTCAGGTGACCGCCGATGGTAGGGCTCGAGTGTGGCGCTCACCCCACGAATCCACGGACCCAAGTTGCCTACTAAGTATTGTGCAAGCTGGTGGTTACTCCATAATGGTGTGGATTCTGCTTACATGGTCATTGATTGGAAGTGGTTATGTCCGCCTACTCGGACACTATGTCCAGTCATTGGTGGACTTCATGTTCCCAAACAACGATGGAATTTTTCGCGATTGGTTTGAAGTACATTCTGGACAATTCGAGGAAATGGTTTGGTCACTCAGATCGCCCGACATGAATCGCATCGAACATTTATGAGACATGTTCCATTAAGTTTCGGGTGTGCAGCCGCAAGAAATTTCCTTCTTCTTCTAATATTTCGGCCGTAAAACGTTCAGCCATTTTCAGAGTGAGCCGCAAGACTGCCACTGGCATCATTGTTGAGGCCTCTTGTGGGAAAATGTACTCACCACATAAGAAACTCGGCTGACTTCATTAGTAAACTGAAATCATTGAAAATGAACCCGTCTGATATATTAGTTAGTTTTGATGTGGTGGCTTTATTTACAAAGGTTCCCCTTCCAGAATCTCTACAACTTATTGAAAGAAGTTTTGACAAAGAGATTTCAGCTTTATTTAAATATGTTCTGACCTCCACATATTTCTTATTTAACAACGAATTTTTTGAACAGACGGACGGAGTCGCCATGGGTAGTCCCTTATCCCCTCTGGTGGCCAATTTATTTATGGAGGACTTCGAGGAGACGGCGCTTGAATCTGCTGACTTGAAACCCACGGTATTCTGGAGGTATGTTGATGACACCTTTGTAGTTTGGCTCCATGGTGAAGACAACTTGCAAGACTTTCTAAGACATCTGAACTCCCTCCACGATCAAATAAAGTTCACAATGGAAATTGAAAAGGAGGGATGCCTTCCATTCTTGGATGTTTTGGTTCGGCGCAGAGAGGATGGCACTTTGGGACATGAAGTGCATAGGAAGCCGACACACACCGATCTGTATTTACGTGCAAATAGCTGCCACCATCCTGCCCAGACAATGAGTGTTCTCCGAACTTTGACTCACAGAGCGCATGTTATTTCTGACGAAAGCAGTCTGCAAGATGAACTTTCCCACTTACAAAGTATGTTTGAAGACAATGGGTACTCTCCACAACAAATACAGAGGGCACTGAAAAAGAAACCGAAAGAGGGCACAGAGAAAGCAGAAGAAGATGAAGAAACCTTTAAATCGATGGCCTTTCTGCCATATGTGGCTAGCCTCTCATCAAAAATAGCACGCATTCTCGGCAGACACAAAATAAAAGTGATTTTTCGTCCTCCACCTAAGACAGCTGCACTCGTGGGCTCCGTCAAAGATGATTTGCTGCTCCGAAAATCTGGAGTTTACAAAACTCCATGTGAATGTGGCCTCTCTTACATCGGACAAACAACTCGTACTGTCCAAGAAAGATGTACAGAACACCAAAGGTACACACGACTTTTACAACCTAACAAGTCGGCCGTGGCAGAGCACTGTATTGATAATGGTCACAGTATGTTGTATGACAACGTCGAAATTTTGGCACCTACATCGTCATTTTGGGACTCGATAGTAAAGGAGGCAATTGAAATTCGCTTGACGACGAACTTAATTAATAGAGACAGTCGTTTCAATCTTGATAAATCCTGGAATCCGGCACTTGCTGTAATAAATTCGCAAAGACGTCGTCACAGTGCAGCTCACAATGATACATCGATATGCCAACAAAGATCAACTGCGGAGTCATAGATACAACTCGCGCATTATGCACGTCTCTGCCGCCGACCACCGTCTATGGCACATTTGCATCTGTGGCCGCATGCGCAGTCGCGCGGTACAACAGTATAAAGGGACGAAGCGAGCACTGGAGCGGCAGTCTTGCGGCTCACTCTGAAGATGGCTGAACATTATACAGCAGAAATATTAGAAGAAGAAGGAAATTTCTTGCGGCTGCACACCCGAAACTTAATGGAACAGTCTTTGCGCCGCCAAAACCTGAAGATTCACATTTATGAGACATAATCGATAGGTCTGTTCGTGCTCAAAATCCTGCACCGGCCCTCCTGCCGGAGGTTCGAGTCCTCCGTCGGGCATGGGTGTGAGTGTTGTCCTTAGCGTTAAGTTAGCGTAAGTAGTGTGTGAGTCTAGCGACCGATGACCTCAGCAGTTTGGTCCCTTAGGAATTCACACAATTTTTTTTTTCCTGCACCGGCAACAGTGCCAAAATTGTGTACGGCTATAGAGGCAGTATGGCTCAATATTTCTGCAGGGGACTTCCTCCCGATGACGTACTCAGTCCACGCCACGTCGTTGCTGCACTACGCCGGTCAAGGGGAGCTCCGACACGATATTTGGAGGTGACCCGTGACTTCTGTCACCTCTGTGTAGCGTCCATGGGACCATCGTAAATCGCGGTTTCTACTGTGTAATTATTGTCTTTGGATAAAAGCGTCATTTCTGTAGGTCTCTTCAGTCAGTTGTTTCTATGTGTGACCCGAGTTTCACGAAGCTGTGTTACTTGGCAGTGTCACACCATGCGGAACCTGGTTTCGTCTTAAATTTTTGCACATCCGTTTACTGTTGACGTCTCACACCTGTTATGTGGCTGAAGTAGTCTTAGTAGGCTCTCTCCAGTGCGAGAGAAAGGAACTAACAAGGGAACCTCCCCATCGCACCCCCCTCAGATTTAGTTATAAGTTGGCACAGTGGATAGGCCTTGAAAAACTGAACACAGATCAATCGAGAAAACAGGAAGAAGTTGTGTGGAACTATGAATAAAATTAGTAAAATATACAAACTGAGTAGTCCATGCGAAGATAAGCAACATAAAGGACACTGGCAGTCAAGGAGCGCCGTGGTCTCGTGGTTAGCGAGAGCAGCTACGGAACGAGAGGTCCTAGGTTCAAGTCTTCCCTCGAGTGCAAAGTTTAATTTTTATTTTTAGTTTATGTGACAAACTCTTATGTTTTTATCACTTTTTGGGAGTGATTACCACAGCCACAAGAAAACCTAAATCGGGCAAGGTAGAAGAATCTTTTTACCCATTCGTCAAGTGTACAGGTTAGGTGGGTCGACAACATATTCCTGTCATGTGACGCACATGCCGTCACCAGTGTCGTATAGAATATATCAGACGTGTTTTCCCGTGGAGGAATCGGTTGACCTATGACCTTGCGATCAACTGTTTTCGGTTCCCATTGGAGAGGCACGTCCTTTCGTCTACTAATCGCACGGTTTTGCGGTGCGGTCACTAAACACAGACACTAAACTTATTGCAGTAAACAGAGACGTCAATGAACGAACGGACAGATCATAACTTTGCGAAAATAAAGAAAGTAAAATATTCAGTCGAGGGAAGACTTGAACCAAGGACCTCTCGTTTTGCAGCTACTCACGCTAACCACGGGACCACGGCGCTCCTGAGCTCATATTCTCCTTGATGTTGCCTATCTTGCTCATGGACTACTTAGTTTGTATATTTTACTAATTTTTTTCATAGTTCCACACAACTTCTTCCTGTTTTCTCGATTGGTCTGTGTTCGGTTTTTCAAGGCCTATCCACTGTGCCAACTTATAACTAAATCTGAGGGGGTTGCGATGGGGACGTTCCCTTGTAAGTAGTTCAGCATAAAAACGACAAAATCGGTATCACGATTCCGCAGCTGTAAAGTTAAAAATTGTTTGCCGACATCAAAAAAAAGTTCAAATGGCTCTGAGCACTATGGGACTCAACTGCTGAGGTTATTAGTCCCCTAGAACTTAGAACTAGTTAAACCTAACTAACCTAAGGACATCACAAACATCCATGCCCGAGGCAGGATTCGAACCTGCGACCGTAGCGGTCTTGCGGTTCCAGACTGCAGCGCCTTTAACCGCACGGCCACTTCGGCCGGCTGCCGACGTCAGAAAATTCGCCACATTCTCCGCTGTAGCTCAGTGTCTACCGCACTCCGGTATATTTTGTCGTTCTAGATGTCCCAGGTGGGCGTTCTGTCTCAGCTGCGTCAGTATGTGTTTTAACAAAGTCAACTCATGCCTTATATGCTTTCGCGAGCTACTGAACAGGCTTATGGGTTTTCGTCAAAACGAAAGTTATTTAGTACAGTTATTATCTGATCTGATTGAAGTTACTGTTCTCGCGTCTCCTTTATTGAGAGCAACCAGTTTCAACGGCGTGGAGTGTTAGTAATGTAATTTACGCCCCTCGGCGCGGAGCAATTAATGCCTACTAGCTACGTTACCAGCTCTGCGGCTGGCTTTAATGGACCCTCACGTTTCAATCACGAGCCATTATTGTGGTAATGCTGTCGATTTTTGTTTCCTAACCTGATCATGTTAACGATCCCACGTTTTGCTGTACTGAAATTTTCATTTCTGCATTCATGCAAGTGGTCTTAGTAATTGTTTATACTGACAGTGTGTTTGATTAGTAACTCTAACAGTCACTTAATATTCTTTTAGTTTCTGCTATTTTGTTTTTCTTTGCTGCTACGTGACCATCTGAATAACACTCACTACAAACACAAATCACAGAATACTGGTTAACAAAACAAGACATTCGTGATGGCATGTAAAGAGAGGTAACTTAGTACATGGTAAATTTCCCTAAGCCACTGTCACAATTTTAATGGAGGAAATTTGCGGTTTGTAATTCACTTTTTTGCAAGCGTACTGAAAATGTGATGTGAGTGATAATGCACACTCTCAAGTTATAACACTACTGTATGCTTCTGCTAAACCATAACCTTAAAGTAGGAGGCAGGTCGTGAAATAAAACTATCTAGTTAAAGCAATTATGGTATAAAGCAACAGAGCAGTGTTACCCTCTGGTTGTGCATTGGAGACAACACAGGGTCGAGTATAGACTCCTGATGAAACCTAGCCCAAGTGTGCTACTAATAAGGGGAGCACAGCACATGCGCCAAGGAAATCCAATATTCTATTGGTAGTGGTGGGGCCTGAGGATGGTGGTAATGTGCCGCCGAAACTAGTCGTGTGATACAGCTGTGGTGGTACTTTTTCTCATACATGTCATCGGTGAAGTCCCTCGTCCATGCAATAAGCTGGACAACCATAAATTAGTTGTGAATTCTTCCTTATATGTTGTACAGCCGGAAGCAGTCTTAATATCCCATCAGAATTTCGAAGTTCAGAATTCTGCCATCATTTGTCTCATCTACATGTACATCTAAATGGATACACTGAAAATCACATTTAAGTGCCTGGCAGAGGGTTTATCGAACCTCCTTCACAATAATTCCCTATTATTCCAATCTCGAACAGCACGCGGTGGAAACGAACCTCTGTATCTTTCCGTTCGAGCTCTGATTTCCCTTTTATTGTGGTGATCGTTTCTCCCTAAGTAGGTCGGCGCCAACAAAATACTTTCACTTTCGGAGGAGAAGGCTGGTGATCGAAATTTCGTCAGAAGATTCCGCCGCAATGAAAAACTCTTTTGTTTTAATCATGTCCACCCCAACTCCTGTATCGTTTCAGTGACACTCTCTCCCCTATTTAGCGATAATATAAAAATCGCCTCCCGTTCAATTCGACGGCATCCCAACAACATATAAAAATAGCAGTTAAGAACTTTGGTGTAACTTCGGATGAGAACTTTAAATTGCGCGGAGAATACTGTCACCATATGTCGGAAGACAAAAGAAGGATACAGTTCTCCACGAATGCTTGTGTGCGTTACACGTGGAACATTCGTCGATGTGATCATCTCAGTGTCTTATACTCTCAGCTAGGACATTTGCTTGGGGCCAGACAAGATGCGGAACTACCTCATGCTATGTCTACCTCACCGGCTGCTCAGTGAACAAGCTCCTCAGTACCTCGCCTCAGAGATTAGACATCTTTCGTGCCGACATTCACCTATCTAGTACGCTAGCTGTGCCCATTCATAGAAGAAAAACAGTGTCAAACTGCTTCGCAATCGCTGCTGCCCGCCTCTGGAACACGCTGCCCTGCATTCTTCACGCATTCCGAAGTCCTGTTACTTTTTTAGCCTTCTCATGGCACTTCCTCAAAATTAACGTACACGGCTAACTTCCCGTCTGTAAAATAGCAAATCCAGCTCTCCTACCTTCTCCCAGTTACGCCCCTTCTTCGTTTCCTTTCTCTATGAGTAACGCCACTTTCTCCCCCCTCAAATTCCTTAACTCCGTCTTATCGCTTTCATCTTTCCCTCCCTCCTCTATCCCTTTCTCCATGCCCACTGCTGCTAGAACTCATGATTAAAAACTCTACCTTACCGTAATTTCTAATTGTTGTGTTTATCGTGCACGAATGAAAACTGTGTGCATGTGGATTTTTTTTTCATCTGTACTACTGGTTTTTTTAATGTTGTAAATTATGATTAACACGTTTTCTGGAAAGTATACAATGAAAAAAAATGCAGACGGAAAAACTCGCAACACCAAAAGATAATTAATGTAGAGTAATAAAATTTCGGAAATACGTTTTTTCGGTAATGTATTTAAGTGATTAACGTTGCAAGCTCGCAAGTAATTGGAAGCGCGAGATAAGCCACTGCAAGTGTGAAATGCTGGTACATCAATAACCGGTGTGACCGCCAGAACGTTGATGTGAGCCTGCAGACGTGCGTGCCTTGTGTTGTGCAGGTACCGACTGTCAGTTTCTGAGATGGAGGTTCCATGCCTGTTGAACATGGTCGGTCAGTAAAGGGACGGTTAATGCTGTTTGTGAACGACGATGGAGGTTTCCGATGATATCTCATATGTGCTCGACTGGAGACAGAGATCTACATCTACATACATACTCCGCAATCCACCATACGGTGCGTAGCGGAGGGTACCTCGTACCACCACTAGCATCTTCTCTCCCTGTTCCACTCCCAAACAGAACGAGGGAAAAATGACCGCCTATATGCCTCTGTACGAGCACTAATCTCTCTTATCTTATCTTTGTGGTCTTTCCGCGAAATGTAAGTTGGCGGCAGTAAAATTGTACTGCAGTCAGCCTCAAATGCTGGTTCTCTAAATTTCCTCTGTAGCGATTCACGAAAAGAACGCCTCCTTTCCTCCAGAGACTCCCACCAGAGTTCCTGAAACATTTTCGTAACACTCGCGTGATGATCAAACCTACCAGTAACAAATCTAGCAGCCCGCCTCTGAATTGCTTCTATGACCTCCCTCAATCCGACCTGATAGGGATCCCAAACGCTCGAGCACTACTCAAGAATAGGTCGTATTAGTGTTTTATAAGCCGTCTCCCTTACAGATGAACCACATCTTCCCAAAATTCTACCAATGAACCGAAGACGACTATCCGCCTTCCCCACAACTGCCATTACATGCTCGTCCCACTTCATATCGCTCTGCAATGTTACGCCCAAATATTTAATCGACGTGACTGTGTCAGGCGCTACACTACTAATGGAGTATTCAAACATTACGGGATTCTTTTTCCTATTCATCTGCATTAATTTACATTCATCTATATTTAGATTTAGCTGCCATTCTTTACACCAATCACAAATCCTGTCGAAGTCGTCTTTTATCCTCCTACAGTCACTCAACGACGACACCTTCCCGTACACCACAGCATCATCAACAAACAGCAGTACATATCTATGCACCCTATCCAAAAGATCATTTATGTAGATAGAAAACAACAGCGGACCTACCACACTTCCCTGGGGCACTCCAGATGTTACCCTCACCTCCGATGAACACTCACCATCGACGACAACGTACTGGGTTCTATTACTTAAGAAGACGGTGATCGAGCAGGCCAATCCAACATGTCGACACTCTGTAGAGGATGTTGGGCTACTACAGCGGTATGTGGGCGAGCGTTATCCTGTTGGGAAACACCCCCTAGAATGCTGTTCACGAATGACAGCACAACACGTCGAATCACCAGACTGAGGTAGAAATTTGCAGTAAGTATCGGCTAGATAACCAAGAGAATACTCCTGTCGTCATACGTAATCGCACCCCAGACCATAACTCCAGGTGTAAGTCCAGTGTTTCCAGCACGCAGACACGTTGGCTGCAGATTTCCTTCTGACCAAAACACGGCCATCACTGGCGCCAAGGTGCAACCAGGTTTCATCAGAAACGACAACAGACCTCCACCGTGCCCTCAAATGAGTTACGCTTGACACCATTAAAGTCGCAGTTGCCGGTGGTTTGGGATCAGTGGAATGTACGCTACATGACGTCTGGCTCGGAACTATCCTTGAAGTAACCTATTTGTAACTGTTCGCTGTGTCAGTGCAGTGCCAACTGCTGCTCAAATTGCTGCTGCGGATGTAGCGCGATGCGGCAAAGCGCCATACGCCGAAGACGACGGTCTTTCATCTCGGTAGTGCCACGTGGCCGTCCAGAGGTGGGTCTCCTTGCGACTGTACACTCTCGTGACTACCACTGCCAGCAATCACTTACAGTGGCTGCATTCCTGCCACGTCTTTCTGCAGTACTGCAGAATGAACATCCAGCTTTTCGTAGTCCTACTGCACGACCTCGCTCAAACTCAGTGAGGTGCTGATAATGGTCCGGAGCCGCGCGACTGCTACGGTCGCAGGTTCGAATCCTGCCTCGGGCATGGATGTGTGTGGTGTCCCTATGTTAGTTAGGTTTAAGTAGTTCTAAGTTCTAGGGGACTGATGACCACAGATGTTAAATCTCATAGTGCTCAGAGCCATGTTTGCTGATAATGGCGTCTTCGTCGCTTAAAAGCACTCTTGACTACCACCAGCCACCATGTCCAATCTCAAAGGTAACTGACGCTCACAACCGTTACAGTGCGTGTGTTTAAAGCAAATTTGATTTGCATCCTCAAAAAGGTTCAAATGGCTCTGAGCACTATGGGACTTAACATCTATGGTCATCAGTCCCCTAGAACTTAGAACTACTTAAACCTAACTAACCTAAGGACATCACACAACACCCAGTCATCACGAGGCAGAGAAAATCCCTGACCCCGCCGGGAATCGAACCCGGGAACCCAGGCGCGGGAAGCGAGAACGCTACCGCACGACCACGAGCTGCGGACTTTGCATCGTCATAGCGGTGCTAGTTGCACCACTTTTATGCCACTCGTGCGAAGTTTGAATACACCTCATGTTTCAGGTGTAGAAACATGCCTATCAACTTTCGTTTACGTCTTACAGCTTCTTCTTGGTGCAGCGATTTCTTCCGTCAGTGTATGTAGAACACATGGTCAGATGCAAGAGAGCGCCTGATGGCCCTAACCTGGTCAGATTAAATAAATACCCTAAATATACGGCCAGTAAGTAAAATTCAGTTTTTTCCCTTTTGTAATTATAATGGCCAGCAGTGCAACTGAGCAATCCTCCAACTGGTGAGATATTCCCTACACAAGTGTGTGTCCTCTGTGTGCCCTACATAGCAGCCAGCCAGTTGTAGGACGCGGAATATCGCCTGACCCAGGAAGTTACGTGTACCCTCTGGTCGGGCGAGGCTGGGATTACCTCCGGAAGCCCCACAACACGTGCTGCCGACGGCGTTGCGTGTGGGCCCCCCGACCACGCGACCCGTGCTCGTCCAGACAGTTGTGGGTGCGCCTCCAGGGCACGCTGCGGAGTCCAACCGCCAGACTGGCTGCAAGCTAGAGCAACGTCTGTGGAGTGATTGCGTCATGCTGCTTGTGTAATACCTTCGCCACGAGGACCATGTGAGGTGCAGGTCAACGGCTCGACTCCGCCTTCCTAGACTGCCAGAAAGCGTCACACTGTGCCAGACTGTCTACCAACTATCAATGTAATTTACAGATATGCCGTCAGCTCGACGATTTATTTGCTAACGGAAAAATGTTTGATACATCGCGGGGGGGGATGTCCAACAAAAAATCACATCGGCTGTGCCTCAAGCAAGAGTAGCAGCTCCCCTCATGTTCTCAGTACATGTCAAATATCCTGATCAGACAGAACATTGAGACCACCGACCTACCATCGATATAAACCCGTCCAGGCAGCGTCACCTGCCGACGAATGACTGTTAGACAGTCGCACGCACGGTGCATGTAGTATCAGTCGGTGTGCTGTCTGTGTGTAGAATGGGGAAGGCACGCGATCTACACACATCAAAAATAGTTTTGCATCACCTCGGTTCCGAAAGTTCCGGAACCTGTACAGAAAATTGGAATAGAGACCAACATAAACATCATTTCCCCCCTTTTTATTGCTCATGAAATCCACTCATTGCATGTTGTACCACCATACAGTGAGACACCTTCAGATGTGGTTGTCCAGGTTGCTGTATACACCGGTACCTCTAATACCGATTAGCACGTCCTCTTGTATTGATGCATGCCTGTATTCGTCGTGGCATACCATCCACAAGTTCACCAACGCACTGTTGCTACAGATTGTCCCACTCCTCAATGGCGATTCGACGTAGATCCCTCCATGTGGTTGCTGGGTCACGTCGTCCATAAACAGCCCTTTTCCATTCATCCCAGGCATGTTCGATAGGGTTCATGTCTGGAGAACACGCTGGACACACTAGTCGAGCGATGTCGTTATCCTGAAGGGAGTCATTCACAAGATGTGCACGATGGGGGCGCGAATTTTCGTTCATGAACACGAATGCCTCGCCAGTATGCTGCCGATATGGTTGCGCTATCGGTCGGAGGATGGCATTCATGTAACATACAGCCGTTACGGCGCCTTCCATGACGACCAGCGGCTACCTTTGCCCCACATGATGCCACCCAAAAACAGCAGGGAACTTCCACTTTGCTGCACTCGCTGGACAGTGTGTCTAAGGCGTTCAGCCTGACCGGGTTGTCTCCAATCACGTCACCGACGAGTGTCTGGTTGAAGGCATATGCGACACATCGGTGAAGAGAACGTGATGCCAATCCTGAGCGGTCCGTGCGGCATGTTGTTGGGTCCATCTGTACCGCACTGCATAGTGTCGTGGTTGCAAAGATTGACCTCGCGATGGACGTCGGGATTGAAGTTGCGCATCATGCATCCTATTGCGCACAGTTTGAGTCGTAACACGACACCCTGTGGCTGCACAAAAGGCTTTATACAACACGGTGGCGTTGCTGTCAGGATTCCTCCGAGACATAATCCGTAGGTAGCGGTCATCCACTGCAGTAGTAGCCCTTGGGCGGCCTGAGAGAGGTATGCCATCGACAGTTCATGTCTCTCTGTATCTCCCCCATGTCCGAACAACATCGCTTTGGTTCATTCCTGGACACTTCCCTTGTTGAGAAAGCTTCCCGGCACAAATCAGTAATGCGGACGCGATCGAACCGCGGTATTGACCGCCTAGGCATGGTTGAACTACAGACAAAACGAACGGTGTACCTCCTTCCTGGTGGAATGACTGGAACTCATCGGCTGTCGGACACCCTCCGTCTAATAGGCGCTGCTCATGCATGGTTGTTTACATCTTTGGGCGGGTTTAGTGACATCTCTGGTCAACGGGGCTGTGTCTGTGATACAATATCCACAGTCAACGTGTATCATCAGGAGTTCTGGGAACCGTGGTGATGCAAAACTTTTTTTGATATGCGTGTATGAGTTTGACCGAGGCAGTTTGTAATGGCCGACGTGTCGCGTGTTCGGGTAATGTTCTCTTCAACACGTGACGAAACCAAGGTGAAACCGCGTCCAGATGTCGTGGGATTGGGCGGCCACCCGTCGTTATAAATGGTGGACGTCGTAGGCTGGGCAGACTGGTAGGACAGGACAGGAGGCGAACTGTGGCGGAAGTAACATCAGATTTTAATGCTAGGCAGAGTACAAGTGTTTCTTAACACACAGTGTCCGAACACTTGTAACGATGGACCTCTGCAGCCGACGACTCATCTATGTGCCAATATTAACACACGACGTCGGCAACTACGAGTGAAATGTGCACGTGCCCATCGGCACTGGACGCTGGTGCAGTGTCAGAGCGTTGGATGGTCTGATGAATCTCGATACCTTCTTCATCAAGCCGAACGAAGGGCGCGAATACGTCGTCTTCCAGGGAATGCACTGCGGGCCGGAGACAAGCTGGCGGAGGCTGCATTATGCTCTGGGTGCAGTGGAGGTCGTGCAAGGCGCCATGACGGCCAAGGCGTATCGTACACTGGTTGCAGACCACGTACACCCCTTCGTGACGATCACGTTTCCCCTACGGCAGTGCATTTTTCAACAAGATAATGCGCCATGTCACAATGCCAGGAGTGTGATGGAGTGGTTCCAGGAACACAGTGACGATAGCCGATTGATGTGCTGACCCCCCAAGGCGCCAGACCTGAACCCGATCGACCACGTCTGGGATGTGACTGAACGTCGCGTCAGAGCTCATCGCTCTCTTCTCCTGAATTTACTGGAATCAGGTGACCCGTGTGTGCAGATGCGGTGACAACTCCCTCCAGCGAGCTGCCGAGGCCTCACTGCTTCCACGCCACGACGCGTCGCAGCTGTCATCCGTGGCTAATGTGGACGTACCGGCTATTAGGCAGGTGGTACCGTAATGCTCTGGCTGCAACTGTATGCAATTATCTGCAGGAAAGTAGCATCGCTGGACGATCATAATGAAACTCTGGGAGACTTGCACACTATCTCCACATTGTTCAAAACGAGTAGCACCTCTTTACACGAGGAAAAGTACATAACAATGCCCAGCATGAAGAGAAACCCGATAGTGTCAGATTACAATACCGATGCGTACATACAAGGTGTTTCAAAAATGACCAGTATATTTGAAACGGCAATAAAAACTAAACGAGCAGAGATAGAAATACACCGTTTGTTGCAATATGCTTGGGACAACAGTACATTTTCAGGCGGACAAACTTTCTAAATTACAGTAGTTACAATTTTCAACAACATATGGCGCTGCAAGTGATGTGAAAGATATAGAAGACAACGCAGTCTGTGGGTGCGCCATTCTGTACGTCGTCTTTCTGCTGTAAGCGTGTGCTGTTCACAACGTGCAAGTGTGCTGTAGACAACATGGTTTATTCTGTAGAACAGAGGATTTTTCTGGTGTTGGAATTCCACCGCCTAGAACACAGTGTTGTTGCAACAAGACGAAGTTTTCAACGGAGGTTTAATTTAACCAAAGGACCGAAAAGCGATACAATAAAGGATCTGTTTGAAAAATTTCAACGGACTGGGAGCGTGACGGATGAACGTGCTGGAAAGGTAGGGCGACCGCGTACGGCAACCACAGAGGGCAACGCGCAGCTAGTGCAGCAGGTGATCCAACAGCGGCCTCGGGTTTCCGTTCGCCGTGTTGCAGCTGCGGTCCAAATGACGCCAACGTCCACGTATCGTCTCATGCGCCAGAGTTTACACCTCTATCCATACAAAGTTCAAACGCGGCAACCCCTCAGCGCCGCTACCATTGCTGCACGAGAGACATTCGCTAACGATATAGTGCACAGGATTGATGACGGCGATATGCATGTGGGCAGCATTTGGTTTACTGACGAAGCTTATTTTTACCTGGACGGCTTCGTCAATAAACAGAACTGGCGCATATGGGGAACCGAAAAGCCCCATGTTGCAGTCCCATCGTCCCTGCATCCTCAAAAAGTACTGGCCTGGGCCGCCATTTCTTCCAAAGGAATCATTGGCCCATTTTTCAGATCCGAAACGATTACTGCATCACGCTATCTGGACATTCTTCGTGAATTTGTGGCGGTACAAACTGCCTTAGACGACACTGCGAACACCTCGTGGTTTATGCAAGATGGTGCCCGGCCACATCGCACGGCCGACGTCTTTAATTTCCTGAATGAATATTTCGATGATCGTGTGATTGCTTTGGGCTATCCGAAACATACAGGAGGCGGCGTGGATTGGCCTCCCTATTCGCCAGACATGAACCCCTGTGACTTCTTTCAGTGGGGACACTTGAAAGACCAGGTGTACCGCCAGAATCCAGAAATAATTGAACAGCTGAAGCAGTACATCTCATCTGCATGTGAAGCCATTCCGCCAGACACGTTGTCAAAGGTTTCGGGTAATTTCAGTCAGAGACTACGCCATATTATTGCTACGCATGGTGGATATGTGGAAAATATCGTACTATAGAGTTTCCCAGACCGCAGCGCCATCTGTTGTTGAAAATTGTAACTACTGTAATTTCGAAAGTTTGTCTGCCTGAAAATGTACTGTTGTCCCAAGCATATTGCAACAAACGGTGTATTTCTATCGCTGCTCGTTTAGTTTTTATTGCCGTTTCAAATATACCGGTCATTTTTGAAACACCCTGTACATAATCAGCACGTCACACCGCATAATTTTTTTTATGGTGGCACTAGGGAGTTACATGTAAACGAATGAACAGTAGTACTTAATTTGTTGCTATGATTCCCGAGAAGTGTAGTACATCTGTAAAGAAAATCACATGCAAGGCTACACAATGAACAATTCTACAGTATTGCTGCCGTTTTCGCAGTCCTTATCAAGTATTCATGACAACCGGCATCTAACTGTATAATTAATTAGTGTTAACTGAAATGTTGCCTTTTACAGATATTTGGTGTTTTGCACTGAGACAGCCTGGCATGCAGCGACGCCTGTATGGGCAGTCACTCTTGTTTGTGATGCAACCAAAGTGATACAATACTACCTACTCAAATCAATACGACCTACATAAATCACCATTTATGCGGTGTAATCGATTACATTAATGAGATAGTTGTCCAGGAAACCTATTACGCCCTTATTCAATGTGTGTAGTCTCCTGTTCTAATAACTGTTAGTATAATTTAGCATTTTCACAAAAGAGAGGACTAGTTGTATGTGTTGGCGTACCTCACATACAGCGTATCCCAGGAGGGATGGTATGTACATGGATATGACATGAACGATCGTTCGAAGCAAAAATATCTACTAAACATGGGCTCTAAAATACATTCCTTAAGATTTATGAGCACTTCGTCATCTTCGATACTGTGTAACACGTCTCTTCACTGCTAGCTCTTTGTTTTCCACATGCTAGTAGGTGGTAGTATGTAACGAAATCAGAAACGGTCCAATAAACATGTGTTCTAAAGTGCATACCCTGAGAGATATGATCACATGTTCATTTTCGCTGGTGTGAAACAGTGTCTTCTACCAAACAAAAGCTCGTAGCTCGTAACGTATGTATTTCAGAACCCATCTTTACTGGACAATTTTTCTTGTTTTGGTCCACATGACCGCATCCAAAAGTATGGAAGAGAAAGAGCTTGCAGTAGAAGATATCTTTTTCGCAGTATCGAAGATGAAGAAGTGCTCATATCTCTTAAGGTAAGCATTTTAGACCCATGCTTACATGACTTTTTTGCTTCGAACGATCGTTGCTGTCATATCCCTGAATACTAACTATTCCTCCCGTGAAATCATTTATACTCACAACAGCAAATGGTTTCCTACGTGACTCTTGAAGTAACTAGTGAGAAACTCCAAACATCTGGTTCTAGAGGGCGATTTTCCTAGTGAGGACAGGCCTCAGGAAACTATCCCTGAGAGCATAATGAGCAAAAAAAGCTCATAAGGACACACTTGGCCGAAAATGCTTTCCGAGGGAGGTACACCTACTTGAAAGTGGAGGTAAAAAGGTTTGACAGTGTAGGTTTCAAAGGTTGAGAACACACATAAGAATATACGAGGGGCGTTCAGAAAGTAAGCTCCGATCGGTCGCGAAATGGAAACGACTATGAAAATCCGATAAAGCTTTGCACAGATGTGTTGGGCAGTGTCTCTAGTATAACCCCAGTTAGCATCAGGTCGCTCTTCTCATTTCTGAGCTCGCAGTGAGTGCGTAAAGATGTCTAGAAAATAGTGTCTGCCGCCAAGTACGAGGGCCTGGTGAGAAATTTCGCCTGAAGCTATGCAGCTAACATTACATAACTGTCGTGCTGTTTCTTCTTCAAGACAATTCTCAGCCGCATTCTGCAGGGGCAATGAAGATGCTCCTGCATCGTTTTCAAATGGAAATGTGAGATTACCCACAATGCAGTCCGCAATTGTCTCCCCCTGAGTTTCATCTCTGGTCACATTAACCGCTGTCTTTGAAGACAACATTTTGACACAGACAACGAGGTGTAAGCCAGCGTGGAGAATTGGCGGAAAGCACTGGCGGCTGCCTTCTATGATGAGGCTATTGAAAAGTTGGTACAACGCTATGACAAAAGTCTAAGTCAGAACGGCGACTACGTAGAGAAGTAGCTGAAAGGTGTAGCTAATTGTTACAAGTAAAACATTTCTGTTGTTCACTATGGTTTCAATTTGGCAATCAATCGGAGCTTACTTTCTGAACAGGCCTCGTACCAGACAAGTGGGAGTGTTCTGTCTCTACTACAGTTTTAGCTGCCCAGTCAAGAGGGGAACACTAGGGATCGCACTCTCCACTGCCGTTGCGGACTCACTCTGCTGTGGCCGTTCGCAGTGTTGCGCAACGCTGAGAGACGATGGTCCGGTACAGACTCAGGAACACTTCGGCAAGGTGTTTCCATACAGACAGGCAAATGGCAACGAGCAGGTGGCAGTACAACTGCACTGGGAAAGTGTCCCCAAGGACAGCTACCGCAGCATGAACTGTTTGCAACAGTGGTCCGCCGTTTGCGTGAGACGGTCTCGTTTACGGCAGGGGATAATCATTAAAGTGGGGGCGCCAGTGCGTACACAGGCCTTGCAAGGACAGGCGTTGAACACTGCAGAATATGACCTCGATACCAACACCGAGCAGGCCAGCAACATTGAGCCAGATAAATGTGTAGAACATTCTCCACGACACCTGCCACCATCCGTATGACTTAGACGCCTGCAGGCCATATTATGCATTGCCACCGCGGCAACGTCTTTGTTGCTGGTTCGTCGCAAAGGCCAGCACGGTGCTGGGATTTCTCTTCTGGACTGGACAGGACCTGGTCACAGATGAGGCTACCATTACTAGCGACTGCACCGTCAGCCTCGACGACACCCTCCCGTGGGGTACAGAGAATCCCCACGGTATGGAAGCACCGAACCACCAGCACCCATTCGGCCTCAGTGTGTGGGCGGGGATTACTGGCGACCGCCCCTTAGGGTGAGTCATCCTTCCACAACGCCTCACAGGCATAGCTGCACTTACTGCAGGTGACACTGCCTCCCTTGGTGTAAGACCGGCCACCTGTGGCACTCAGTGTAATGCGGATAATACACGATGGTGGTCCAGCTCGCTTCCACACACCCACGCGAAGTCACCTCGACAACATCTACCAAAGCTGATGGATCAGACGACTTGGTTCAGTTGCACGATCTGTCAGGTCGCTGGACCTCGGCGCTTTAGACTGACCGAGGTGGCACAGTGGTCAGCCCGCTGGAGTCATTCACGACGCGTCTCGACATACAGATTTGGATCTCAGGATGCCGGTCGGGGTGGCCGAGCGGTTCTAGGCGCTACAGTCTGGAATCGCGCGACCGCTACGGTCGCAGGTTCGAATCCAGCCTCGGGAGTGGATGTGTGTGATGTCCTTAGGTTAGTTAGGTTTAAGTAGTTCTAAGTTCTAGGGGACTGATGACCTCACAAGTTAAGTCCCATAGTGCTCAGAACCATTTGAACCTTTTTTTTATCTCAGGAATGCCGGGACTGTTCTTTGAAAGGGTACAGCCGATTTTCGTCCCCATCCGCGAGACATTCCGAGTACGTGGTCTTCTTCTTATGACCCTAATTTTCCTTCCTTCAGCGCTTGAGATTTGTACCTGTGGGGCCCCTGAAAGAAATCGTGTATGAGGGGCCCATCCCAGACGCGTGCTGGAACAGCGCATTCGTGCTTCCTGTGATGTCAATTCAGTTGCAGGGCTGCACATTTGAACGAGTGCGTCAGTAGCTACTGCATCGTGTTCGCGAATGCTTAGAGGTCCGTGGGGGATGCTTCGATCACTTTGTCTACGGTGGTCCCACCAAAGCATTTCGTGCACTGCAATGCACTCTACAGGTACGATGAATTACTAAATACCTTGTAGCACATGCACCGTGCATTTCCGGCTATACGCCCGCAAGGTAATTGGTGCGTCTTCATCCTCTCAGAGATCTTTCCTTCAGTTTGTCCCCATTTAGCAAACTCACCCTGTGTGGATACTGAGACTATTTAGACATGTGCTTATGCCGATAACCTAGCAACTATCAGCAGAATACAGCCAATTATTTGGACAGCGGCCGTTACTCTTCCACCGTTTTAAGGTCGTTGACTGTGACCTCTCTGTGAGGCCACGGTGACATTATCTTTTGACAAGATAGTGCAAAGCTCAACTCGCCTCGATGAGAGGGTTTTCAGCTGCTGACCTGAGGAGCACGTTCTCCGTATCTCCTAACGACTAAAAACATCAGGACGCTGGTTGCTGAGAGACTAGCGTTCCGCCACTCGTCAGACGCTAGGTAGATTAACTCTTGAGGCACAGATGAAAGAGTACGTACCTGTCATCTGAGTTCGACTTCACTCCCAGCTGTCGTTGCTGCTGGAGGAGGCAGCTCCGTGTTGCAAATCTCGCACCCTGTACACTCCAAAACCACTTGAATACGTTATCATGTATTCTTCTTTGTGTAACATGTACGCTCAATATCAAACGTATCGTTATTTGGTAATTTTTCCCAATATTGCATCCGTAATGGCCAGTAGGACAGGCGTCCTTAAGGAGAGCGGGCAGAGAGAAAAGAGGGGGGGGGGGGATGCAGGGCACTTGCTCCCTCCTCGAATCTGGGTTCAGCCTTTCCATTCATTGTAGAATTCTCTCGAATTTGTAGCAATCATTGTCTACGACACGACTGAAATGCGGATTTGACTTTTCCGATCACGCCGAGCGGTACCGCAGTCATAGGCATCATCGTTCACGGACCACTCACATTAATGCCACCACTGCCTACGTCCGACGTCAACATGCAGTAACGACTGAGAGGCGGCTCCTGGCGGCACTAGCAGTCGAGGGTATATAAAGCGTGTCGGAAGGGGACGCGGAAACGGAGCGATTTAGCTGACGCCCAAAAGGGCATTATCATTGCCTTTCGGGCCAAGGTAGGAAGCATTTCCGAAACAGCTAAGTTTGCCAGCAGCTCGCCTGCCGCCGTGGTTAAAGTACGGGGTGATCAAAAAGTCAGTATAAATTTGAAAACTTAATAAACCGCGGAATAATGTAGATAGAGAGGTAAAAATCGACACACATGCTTGGAATGACATGGGGTTTTATTAGAACAAAAAAAAGTCCACAAAATGTCCGACAGATGGCGCTGGACAGCAAAACTGCTGCCATGACAGGTGAGAGGTACGCCGATATGTTACAGAATCGAATCATCCCCAGCCTGCCTGGAACGTACGATGTTTATGCAGGATGGCGGTCCACCCCATATTGCTAGACGCGTGAAAGATCTCTTGCGCGCGTCGTTTGGTGATGATCGTGTGCTCAGCCGCCACTTTCGTCATGCTTGGCCTCCCAGGTCCTCAGACCTCAGTCCGGGCGATTATTGGCTTTGCGGCCGGCCGTGGTGGCCGAGCGGTTCTAGGCGCTTCAGCCCGGAGCCGCGCGACTGCTACGGTCGCAGGTTCGAATCCTGCCTCGGGCATGGATGAGTGTGATGTCCTTAGGTTGGTTAGGTTTAAGTAGTTCTAAGTTCTAGGGGACTGATGACCTCAGCTGTTAAGTACCATAGTGCTCAGAGCCATTTGAGGCATTGGCTTTGCGGTTACCTGAAGTCGCAAGTGTATCGTGATCGACCGACATCTCTAGGGATGCTGAAAGACAACATCCGACGCCGATGCCTCACCATAACTCCGGACATGCTTTACAGTGCTATTCACAACATTATTCCTCGACAACGGCTACTGTTGAGGAATGATGGTGGACATATTGAGCAGTTCCTGTAAAGAACATCATCTTTGCTTCGTTTTACTTTGTTATGCTAATTATTGCTATTCTGAACAGATGAAGCGCCATATGTCGGACATTTTTTGAACTTTTGTATTGTTTTGGTTCTAATAAAACCCCATGTCATTGCAAGCATGTTTGCCAATTTGTACCTCTCTATCTACATTATTCCGTGATTTATTCATTTTTCAAATTTCTACTGACTTTTTGATCACCTGGTATACTGCGCATGGCAAAATGGCGCTATCCAAAAGCGACGCAAATGTGGCGCACCATGGGCCGTAGATGACAGGGGTGATCAATTAGTACAGAGATGTGTACGGGCGGACAGAGGTGCAAATGTTGAGCAACTGCCCGCCCACATGAAGCAGTGTCTCCTCAATGACCGTCCGGCGGACGTCGATGTGTGTGGGCCTCCACAGCAGTCGCCTCGTTCACATACATACGCTGCTATTCATTGGCGACGATAGCTGGAATTTGCATGCCTATAGCGCAACTGGACGTCCACTGAACAGCGACAGGTAGTCTGTTTCAGATGAATCACGTTTTATGGTCCGTCGGACAGATGGCCACTGGCGTGCACGGAGTGAAACGTCTGAAAGAAAAACACCGTGGGACAAACGGCTGAAGGGGCCAGGCCGGAGGACGGAGCGCTATGGTCTGGGGAATGTATCCGTGGCATTCCCTGGCAGGCACAGTGGGTCAACACAAGCTTACATCTGTTCTTGGCGACCACGTTCATCCGATCGACAGGATGGCAGCTACCAGTAGGACAGTGCAACGTGTCACACAGCTCGTAGCGTACACGCGTGGTCCGAAGAGCACCTGGGTGGGTTTACTGTACTCCCCTGTCCACCTAGACCTCCCGGGTTTAAACCCACTCCGTCGGCTGTACCCAGCACGGTTCCTCAGACGCGAAATCTGTCGTAGCTGACCACGGCAATGGAGTCGGCATCGCTGGACACCCCTGTCGAACTTGCCCCCACTCTAACAGCCGTGTACCGCAAGTCTCTAGAGGAACGGAAGGTTCCAAATGACCGGAAAAGAGCACAGGTAGTCCCAGTTTTCATGAAGGGTTGTCCAGCTGATGCGCAAAACTATAGACCTATATCTCTGACGTCGATCTATTGTAGAATTTTAGAACATGTTTTTTGCTCGCGTATCATGTCGTTTCTGGAAACCCAGAATCTACTCTGTAGGAATTAACATGGATTCCGGAAACAGCGATCGTGTGAGACCCAACTCGCTTTATTTGTTCATGAGACACAGAAAATATTAGATACAGACTCCCAGGTAGATGCCATTTTCCTTGACTTCCGGAAGGCGTTCGATACAGTTCCACACTGTCGCCTGATAAACAAAGTAAGAGCCTACGGAATATCAGACCAGCTGTGTGTCTGGATTGAAGAGTTTTTAGCAAACAGAACACAGCATGTTGTTCTCAATGGAGAGACGTCTACAGACGTTAAAGCAACCTCTGGCGTGCCACAGGCGAGTGTTATGGGACCATTGCTTTTCACAATATATATAAATGACCTGGTAGATAGTGTCGAAAGTTCGGTGTGACTTTTCGCGGATGATGCTGTAGTATACAGAGAAGTTGCAGCATTAGAAAATTGCAGCGAAATGCAGGAAGATCTGCAGCGGATGGGCACTTGGTGCAGCGAGTGGCAACTAACCCTTAACATAGACAAATGTAATGTATTGCGAATACATAGAAAGAAGGAGCCTTTATTGTATGATTATATGTTAGCAGAACAAACACTGGTAGCAGTTACTTCTGTAAAATATCTGGCAGTGTGCGTGCGGAACGATTTGAAGTGGAATGATCATATAAAATTAATAGTTGGTAAGGCGGGTACCACGTTGAGATTCATTGGGAGAGTACTTAGGAAATGTAGTCCATCAACAAAGGAGGTGGCTTACAAAACACTCGTTCGACCTATTCTTGAGTATTGCTCATCAGTGTGGGATCCACACCGTCGGGTTGACGGAGGAGATAGAGAAGATCCAAAGAATAGCGGCGCGTTTCGTCACAGGGTTATTTGGTAAGCGTAATACCGTTACGGAGATGTTTAGCAAAGTGGTAGACTCTGCAAGAGAGGCGCTCTGCATCGCGGTGTAGCTTGCTGTCCAGGTTTAGAGAGGGTGCATTTCTGGATGAGGTATCGAATATATTGCTTCCCCCTACCTATACCTCCCGAGGAGATGACGGATATAAAATCAGAGAGAGTGGAGCGCGCGCGGAGGCTTCCCGCGAACCATACGCGACTGGAACAGAAAAGGGAGGTAATGACAGTGGCACGTAAAGTGCCCTCCGCCACACACCGTTGGGTGGCTTGCAGAGTATAAATGTAGATGTAGATGTAGATGTAGATATCTTCCAGAGCATCATTTTCTCTCTTTTCCTGCACGTCTCACAGCTGACCGCGTTGCGAAAGGTGGTTGTTCAGGGTCTGGACAGGTGGTCACGTTAACTGGACGGCGCACAACTTCAGTTCTCCTACTTGTCGCTCTGTCCATGAAACATCACACCGATTCCTTGGAGCGGCTGTTATTTCGACGCTTATCTGCAGCCAAGATGGATACGAACCTTTACAGAATCGTGCCGAAATAATGTCTTCAGTCTTTTTCGCGCTGCTTCCTTGTTAAGTCCTTGGCGAGCAGCAGAAAGGACCCGGTCTAACACCTTGGATTACGAGTTCCGTCGCCGTTCACCAACACGCAAACATGGCAGTAGTATACCCGTCATTCGTCTGTCCGCAGTTCCCATAAGGACGCTCCTTCCCCTTGATGTACAACGAAATTTCAACAATAATTTACTATTTGTTTGTGGAAAAAGAAAACTCTTGATGGATTACTGATCCTCCATTCAGCTTCACATAACAGAACTCTCCTAGTACAATCCGAACAATACAGTCATGCTACACTGAAGAGCCAAAGAAACTGGTACACCTGCATAATATCGTGTAGGGCTCCCTCGAGAACGTAGAAGTGCCGCAGCACGACGTGGCATGGACTCGACTAATGTCTGAAGTAGTGCTGGAGGGTACTGACACCATGAATCCTGCAGGACTGTCCAGAAATCCGTAAGAGGCGGTGGAGATGACTTCTTAACAGCACGTTGCAAGTCGTTCCACATATGCTCAATAATGTTCATATCTGCAGACTTTAGTAGCCAGCGGAAGTGTTTAAAATACAAGAGTGTTCCTTGAGCGACTCTGTAGCAATTCCGGATGAGTTGGGTGTCGCATTGTCCACTTGGAATTCCTCAAGTTCGTCGGAATGCACAATGGACATCAATGGATGTAGGTGATCAGGCAGGATGCTTACGTACGTGTCACCTGTCAGAGTCGTATCTACACGTATCAGGGGTCCCATATCACTCCAACTGCACACATCCTACACTATTACAGAGCCTCCACCAGCTTGAACAGCGCCCTGCTGACAGGCAGGGTCCATGGATTCATGAGGTTGTCTCCATAGCGCCGGCCGGTGTGGCCGAGCGGTTCTAGGCGCTACTGTCCGGAACCGTGTGACCGCTCCGGTAGCAGGTTCGAATCTTGCTTCGGGCTTGGATGTGTGTGATGTCCTTAGATTAGTTACGTTCTAAGTTCTAGGGGACTGATAACCTCAGATGTTAAGTCCCATAGTGCTCAGAGCCATTTTTTTGTCTCCATACCCGTTACACGCCCATCCGCTCCATACAATTTGAAACGAGACCCTTCCGACCGGTCAACATATTTCCAGTTACCGACAATCCAGTGTCGGTATTGATGCGCCCATCTTTCTCTCGTGCAGTCATCAAGATGATGTTTCGTTGAATGGTTCGCACACTGACACTTGTTGATGGCTCAGCACTGAAATATGCAGCAATTTGAGGAAGGGTTGCAATTCTGTCACGTTGAAAGATTCTCTTCGGTCGTCGTTGGTCCCGTTCTTGCAAAATCTTTTTCCGGTCGCAGCGATGTCGGAGATTTGATGTTTTATCGGATTCCTGATATTCACGGTACACTCGTGAAATTGCCGTACGGGAAAATCCGCACTGCATCGCTACCTCGGAGATGCTGTGTCCCATCGCTCGTGCGCCGACTATAACACCACGTTAAGACTAATTTAAATCTTGATAACCTGCCACTGTAGCAGCAGTAACCGATGTAACAACTCCGCCAGACACTTGTTGTCTTACATAGACGTTGCCGACCGCAGCGACATATTTTGCCTGTTTACATATCTCTGTATTTGAATACACATACCTACACCACCTTTTTTGGCGCTTGAGTGTATATTGTAGGTATGTTCATCTTTATTTAATCGCAAATCGGAAAAAAATACAATTTTTTCCCATAGAAGAAAGGGAAAAAGTGCAAAATTTCAAAGTCGAAAAAATGTGCTCTATATGACTGGACCTTCTCAGAGTGTACGTTTGCAACAAAGCACCATATGTAGTGTCAGAGCTACGTCTTCTGCACTCCAATTGGCGTACTGCACGGTAATGTGACAAACTGGAGATACGGGACTTCCCCCAGTGCAGTCCTAAGCTGCTAAAACTTCATCCTACCGGCCGATTTGCGGATGGTTTCCATAGAGTTCGAACGTTTATCTAGTTGCGTATTGGCACTACGTTAAACATTACCAAAGCAAGCTAAACAGAAAGTAGCTTTCAAAAAACATTTTATACAGCTTCAGTAATGCCGTAGAAGTCATTACAGTAATGCAATAATTCATTAACGTGAACAGACGTGCAGCGTTATGTGTGGCATCAACATCGAATAAGCCTTTAGAAAGTTTGCTCCGTGTTTCGCCATTTCTAGGAGTATTGATTTGGCATTTTTGTTGATATCCAGCAGGATATTCTCAGTCGTTCTGACAGTTTTTTCCCATTTTAGGGTTCCAGTTTTTTGTTTCAGTGTAACAGTATAGATGTACGAATAAATTATTTTTGTGAATATTTTCTTTCTTGACTTAGTAACACCTGGATACCCTGCATTTAATTACGGGATGATCTAATTTCAGATCGTTTAATCAAAAGCGGCATCCATATTCACACTAATAACGTAAAAGGATGATGCTTCCTGGTTTTACTGTTGAAATACGACAATCGTTTTGGTAGTAAAGTAATTTGCTGTGAAAATACTAAGTAGATAGCTATCAATCTTTTGAGATACAATAAGCTTTCCGTACTGCTCGTCCAATTTTGGTTGTAGGGGCTCGACAAATTTTGAAACTCACTGAATCAGTTATATCAAAACTGACTTTGGAAAACTTTCTACGGATGCTTGTGGGCAGCAGTGTATCAGAATTTCCATTTTGACCAGGGAATCACCTGAAAATGAAATCTTGAAATAGGCAGTGAAATAAATGAACATACTGAATGCGGGGACGTAGTTTATTGAAACTTTGGTACGTCCTAAAATTTAATGTGCTTACCGTGAAAGTGCGAACACGACTACGAAATTATTGGTTCAGTGCACTGATTTTCGTTATCTTTGAACCACGCGCGTATTCGGAACACAGTGTGCTGCTTTCCTGTATGGGTTTTGCAATTAAGGTTTGCGGGAAAACTTTCACAGTCATTTACTGTTGCTGATCACCTTTTCTTCTCCCAGTTCTTTTCCTGATTACGCCTAACCATAAGACATTGCTCTCATTCAACAAGCTCTCATCTAACATAAAGCTACAAAATGGGACCCCACCCAGGTCAAAACAAAACTGAAAATGTAGATCATTAGTCAATCCCGTGTCAAAGTAAATATGTAAACATTAAGTTACCAACAGAAGTTAAACCGCAGATGTTTAACGGAGGAAGCCATTGTTTTGTTTTCCCAGAGTTGCATCTTGCCTTCTGATTAGATTACATTTAGGTGTCGTAAGCGAAAATAGTATTCAACAGGATGGTCACAGTTTATCGTCAATACAGCTGCTTATTTTTTTTTTTTGTTAATGTATAGCCTAAATATGCTCAATTGCTTGATAGATTTTTTTTCTCGAAGGTGTGGTGTCACCGCCAGACACCACACTTGCTAGGTGGTAGCTTAAATCGGCCGCGGTCCATTAGTACATGTCGGACCCGCGTGTCGCCACTGGCAGTGATCGCAGACCGAGCGCCACCACACGGCAGGTCTCGAGAGACTGACTAGCACTCGCCCCAGTTGTACGACGACTTTGCTAGCGACTACACTGACGAAGCCTTTCTCTCATTTGCCGAGAGACAGTTAGAATAGCCTTCAGCTAAGTCCATGGCTACGACCTAGCAAGGCGCCATTAGCCTTAGATAGCTTGTATCTAAAGAGCCTCACTTGTATCGCCACAATCTCCAGATGTGTCATCAAGAACGATGTATACAAAGGATGGATTAAAGTTAAGTATTCGAGAAGCTACGTACTTTTCTTTATAGCATTCATTACGTATCCTGTTTCAGACCTCACTCCATCCTTCGTGAGTTAGCGCGTGCATCTTGGCCGCCTCTTTCAATTAGTGTGCGTAGTGTTGGCAAGTCTGCCGACACTACAGAAGGAATCTAAGGTACATGACAAATGAGGGATATAATATAATAAATAATGGAATAGATGATAATAAAATGTTGAAATGCGTGGCTTTTTAAAATGTACTGAATTAATGAGATTCATTTTTCGGCATGAATGACAAGCACAATAAGCTGAGCTATGCCTGGAAATAAGTTCGTATTAGTTCATATTATTTTGCAGGGCGAAGTAGTTTCTTTCTCCGCTGTGGATTTGTGCTTACCATTCTTTATAATACTACGTTTGGTCGCCGTGTTCACCTTTGAAGTCTTGACCGTCTTCCCATTAAGTTATCGGATCTTCGTAATTTTCCAAAGTATACAGGTGGGCTTCAGTTCTTGTAATTATTGTACTATTTGAAATAACAACTCACACGACCTTTCTGTTAATAAAACAATACTGTATTTTTCTAAACGGTGCACATATGAAATACATACTCCTCACTTATTCATAGCGACCCCAAAATGGCGGTCTACAATTACTCGCTAAAAATGGCGTGCTTCTCACTCGTTCACTAGCTGAGCGCGAATTCTTCCTTCCTCCTACTGGTACCAGAAAAAATCCTCTGTTTTTTAGCAACTGAAAGTCAAAAAATACATGACGGTAGGCATAGGCTCTATGATTGGCTACCGCTTCATCTTCTCTCTTTGCCTTTAAAGAAGACGAAAACATAAAGGAAATGCAAAAGGTTTATCACAGGGAGTGAATCTCCAGTGGAAAGCAGTAGGTTGCCCAGTTCGTAAACTTCTCGGCGATGCACGCCACACATACTCCGCACTCGCTACTAGCAACATGTTGCAGAGTGATCCATCCATAGCGCCAAATTACTGTATTCCAGACACAGCTCGTCTCTGTTTCATTTTCTCGACCAAAATACCATCGCACTAATTTGTTTGCAATGGTGACGGCAAAATTTAAGTCGTAGAAATTTAGTCCCTCGCTGAAACACAATTTCAGGGAATTCGTGACCGCATTCTGGCGTCTCTTTGATTTATATCTACGGGTGTCTCTGAGTCTCCTTGTCAACATTCGCCGACCTCGACCACCCGAGAACCAGTTTTCGCCCAGAGTCACTCTCCGCTCGTGTCACGTATGGCGTTTTCACCTTGGAAATCCTTGGGTTCGATTTGGGTACCACGCCTGCCGGTTTACGATACTTGCCGCGAGTAACCTCAATCAAGCAATTCGCCTCGTTGAGAGTCAGAAATTTTTCCATTCTGTGCGTTCGGCTCGTCGGTTACTCGTTCGTGAGACTGTAAAAGCATTAACCACAACACACGAATAATGAGTTTGTAAGACTCGGGACAAATCTCCACGCCTCACCTGGATCCCATTTGCATTTGTTACTGAATCTGCAACGAAACTGACTTAGTCCAAGGCCATATTTATAGATGGACTGTTGCACATCAAGCAATCGCGCGTGATGAGAAAATACAGTAAATCGCTTGCGTTTATAAGAAAGATAAATCAATGAGGTTATAAGAACGCTAATACGACAGACGAACAAGTATTAACGTTATGTCGGGCCTGGCGGTATAGTGATGAAGCACGCACCTGGAAACTGAAAGACTGCGGGATCGAATCCCATTCGGACTGGAAAAAGGCGCAGTGAGTTCTGCGTGCAAGAAGGGTAAAAGAGCGGTAGCATAAAATTACAGACCGATATTCTTAACATCGGTTTGTGCAGAGTTCTTGAACATGTTCTGGGTTCGAACACATAAATTTTGCCGGCCGGAGTGGCCGAGCAGTTCTAGGCGCTACAGTCTGGAACCGCGCGACCGCTACGGTCGCAGGTTCGAGTCCTGCCTCGGGCATGGATGTCTGTTATGTCCTTAGGTTAGTTAGGTTTAAGTAGTTCTAAGTTCTAGGGTTTAAGTAGTTCTAAGTTCTGATGACCTCAGAAGTTACGTCCCATAGTGCTCAGAGCCATTTGAACCACATAAATTTGCTTGAGACCGAAAACCTTGTGCCCACGAATCAACGTGGTTTTAGACACCCGTGTGAAACGCAGCTTGCCCTTTTCTTCCATGATATACTGCGAACAGTGGATGAAGAGCAACAGGCAGATTCTATATTTCTAGACTTTTCGGAAAGGATTTGGCACTGTGCCTCACTGCAAACTGTTAAGGAAAGCACGAGCATATGGAACAGGTTCACAGATACGAGCGAGTGGCTCGAAGACTTCTTAAGTAATAGTACCCAATAATGTTGTCCTCGACGGTCAGTCCTCACCAGAGACAAGCGAATCGTCGCGAGTACCCCAGGGAAGCGTGATAGTATCATTATTATTTTCTGTATACATAAATGATGTTGTGGACAAAGTGAACAGCGATCTGCAGTCATTTAGTGATGATGCTTTAGTGTACAGAAAAGTGTCGTCGAGTGACTGTAGGCGGAGACAAAGACGACTTAGGCAAAATGTATAGTTGGTGAGAGAATGGCAGCTAGATCTACATGTAGAAAAATGT
Source organism: Schistocerca nitens (assembly GCF_023898315.1). Lineage (NCBI taxonomy): Eukaryota > Metazoa > Arthropoda > Insecta > Orthoptera > Acrididae > Schistocerca > Schistocerca nitens. Next base: position 604,242,052 of record NC_064620.1, on the reverse strand, counting down.
AAGTTAATGCGGACGAGTAGGAAAAACAAATGCTTAATGTTCGGGTAGAGCATTAGTAGTGTTCTGCTTCACGCAGTAAAGTCTTCTAAATAGCTGGGCGTAAAGTTGCAAAGCGATATGACATGGAACGAGCTTGTGAGAAAGGCGAATGGTCGGTTTCTGTTTATGGGAGAATTTTGGGGAAGTGTTGTTCATCTGTAAAGGAGACCGCATATAAGGCCGGCCGCGGTGGTCTCGCGGTTCTAGGCGCGCAGTCAGGAACCGTGCGACTGCTACGGTCGCAGGTTCGAATCCTGCCTCGGGCATGGATGTGTGTGATGTCCTTAGGTTAGTTAGGTTTAAGTAGTTCTAAGTTCTAGGGGACTGATGACCACAGCAGTTGAGTCCCATAGTGCTCAGAGCCATTTGAACCATTTGAACGAACCGCATATAAGGCGCCAGTACGGCCCATTCTTGAATATTTCTCGAGTGTTTAGGACTCGCTTTAGGTCGGATTAAAGGAAGACATTCCAGGTGCTTCAGTCGGGAACCGCGCTGCTGCTACGGTCACAGGTTCGAATCCTGCCTCGGGCACGGATGTGTGTGATATCCTTAGGTTAGTTAGGTTTAAGTAGTTCTAAGTTCTAGGGGTCTGATGACCTCAGATGTTAAGTCCCATAGTTCTTAGAGCCATTTGAACCATTTTTGAAAGAAAGACATCGAAGCAGTTCAGAGGGAGGCTGGCAGATTTGTTACCGGTAGGTTTGAACAACACTAGATAAGATTACATTAACGAAACACGATATGGAAGGAAGACAGACAACGATTGCTAACAAGGCACTAGGATGAGTGCTACGTAATGCGTGTCCTACTCGTACTGTTTTTCGTCTGCGTTTTGTGGTGTCACCGCGAGGCACCACACTGGCCAGGTTGTGGGCTGCAAGTCGGCCGCGGTCCGTCAGTACACATCGGACCCGCGAGTCGCCACTGTCGACGCTAGCAGACCGAGCGCCGCCACTCGGCTGGTCTTAAGAGACAAGCTAGCGCACTGGCCAGTTCTACAGCCGACTTTAATAGGAACGGTTCACTTGTTATAGCTTCAGAGATCTCATTTGCAGAGACGCTAGTTAGCATAGGCTTCAGCTAAGTCAGTAGCTACGACCTAGCCAGGCCCCACATACAGTTTATGCATTGCCAATTGATCTATATTTGTGAAGCAGTCAGAATTGTAAAGCAGTATTGGCAGTTCAGTCTATAACTGCACTTGTAAATATTATTGTACAAAGTCCAGATCGACGATCACCGCTGATGCTGAATTAAAGCTAAGTATTTAAGTGTATTCGTGTCTACTAACTTTCTAATTCCCTAAGATGTTGCAGATACATTCCGTCAAGTATAGTTCATTGATACTCAGGTCAGCATACGTGATCAATGCGTGTAATTAATGGCCACACCTCGTGATCAGACTAAGAGTCAAATTGGGTGACTCAGCCGGGTCACCCTTTTCCCATGAGGCCCATAGTTCCGCCTCATACATAACAATCATCATCATCATCATCATCATTAGATATTTGATGTTCTTCTGTGAGTATCCGATACTGTTTCCCTTGACTGTAAACTGTTCGACTAGTGCACTACAAACACAGATGAAAGGTACGCAGTATACACATTTTTCTCTTTTAAACCAATTGCCGATGACGCAGATTTTCTTTGGTGAGGAGTGATACGTGCACTTGAATGTTCTAAACGCCGATTGTGGGCCAAGATTTTCAGTGGTAGCGCTTCCGAGAGCTGTTCAAAGTGTCTGCAGCATAGATAACGGAAGGTAGGTTTCTTCTACATGGATGACGCTTCTGGTTTATACGGTTACCATTGTCACTCATCCAACAACAGCATTATATTAACTGCATGCGGCTCAACGGCCTGGACCAAACCTGTCTAATGGAAAGCCATTTCACCAGCTTGCGAGTCGCTAACCTACGTCGGTATTCCTACCGCGAAAGATGACCTACAGTTTAGCGAGGAATTCGCACCACGTTCCTGCCGAATCTTCTCCCCACTGAAAGGGGAAGGCTAGGTTAAAGGCAGACTGAAATACTCTGTAGTCTACATCTACATCTATATTCATACTCCGTAAGCCACCATATGGTGCATGGCGGATTGTACCCTGTACCACTACGGGTCATTTCCTTTCCTGTTCCATCACGTATTTTGGTAGGTTTGGTCGTTATCCAATCATTCCTTCTCACAGTGTTCACTCTGAGAGCTTTTCGAATTGGGCTGATGCGAAATCTAGAATCAAATGACAGAAATAAAACCACAACACTAAATTAAACAGCGCAACCGAAATTCTTGTATAAAAAAGAAGATATCGCTTGGATGAGTTCACTTACGAATGAAAACACTCGCAAGTTTCGCAAGGTGGCATTTTTGAGCAAAATACTTGTACCAGAAGCTAAAGTTTGGGCCAACTAACATAGCGAACACCAGCTTCAATTCTGTGATGTCATGGCAACTCCCCTTGTTATACCTCCTTGTTCAAAACGCTGTGAACTGCAGATACCTATCGTGATAATTCGTCATTACCTGTCCTTCGTCTGGTGAAGAGCGATACATACATACATATGTACATTAATACTTGATCCACATATCATGAATACGACATTTCGTAATGATGTGGAACGTGTCACTTAAACATAAGTTTTCTTTACACAGTATATATATACGAGGGTCACTCCAAAAGAAATGCTTACTATTTTCCTAAAAATACAGTTTTCATTCTGCATGTGTGAAAGTTTTCCAGTGTGTAGATACATCCTTCCCGCTTGTTTTCAAACTTAGTTCAACCTGTTCCCGTGAGTGGCGCCGTCACAGCATATCTTCAAGGTGGCTGCTACACTTGACGTTCGTCAGAAGCAACGTGCTGTCATAGAATTCCTGTGCTGTGAAAACGAGACAGTGGGAAACATCCACAAGAGGTTGAAAAAGGTGTATGGAGATGCTGCTGTCGATCGCAGTACAGTTAGTCGGTGGGCAAGCAGGTTACGTGATGAAAGTAGGCACATGTCAGTCAAAAAACCATGGAAGCGATCACAAAACTCGGATGGACAACACTGAAACACCTGCCTTACAGTCCTGACCTGGTTCCATGTGAAATCATCTCTTTGGGAAACTGAAAGACTATTTGATGAAGATGATGACTCTCTTGTGCACGCTGACAAACAGTGGCTCCAACAGGTTGGTCCAGAATTTTACCATGCAGGTATACAGGCGCTGGTTCCAAGATGGCGTAAGGCAGTTGGAAGAGGGATGGAAACTATGTGGAGAAATGAAAATATTGTTCCTAAAGGATGTATCTACACACTGTAAAACTTTCAAAAATGTAGAATAAAAGATGGATTAAAAAAAATAGTTTGCATTTCTTTTGGAGTTTCTTTCGCTTGTGCCTTTATCCCGCAGGTCGCAGGATCAGCATGGTTAGGTACGGATTTGGCAAGGTTAATGTTAAGGGGTGGCAGGATGCCCTTCCTGCAGTCACCCTGTACCCCCCTGTACCCCAGCTGTCTGCATCTAGTGTAATCCATGGAATAGTGCGAACGTGTTCAGACGTCTGCGAGTCGTGTGACTGAGGCGGGATGTGGGGACCAGCCCGGTATTCACCTAAGGGGATGTGGAAACCGCCTAAAAACCACATCCAGGCTGGCCGGCACAACGGCCCTCGTCGTTAATCTGCTGGGCGTATTCGATACGGGGCCGGCGCGCCTACTCGAGTCCAGGAAGCAGCGCATTAGCGCCCTCGGCTATGTATACACAGATGTTACGTCACATTTAAAAATAATGCTATTTGACAAATGACCAAAGATTTTTGTGGCAGTATAATTTATCCCTTGCTGTACCAAAGTCAGATGTAACCCAGAATAGTGAAGATCATTCTTTCTTCTAATGTTGTAGCTATGCACTTTTTGAATTGGGACGAGTTATTAATAACAAATTCCGCAAGTGGGTATGCGTATTACGAAGGTACTTTGAGCATCCCGAATTCCTTAAATAAATGTCTGTAAGGTGATCTTGGGTGGGCTCCATTCTAGTAACTGTGGTTTGTCTACAACAGTTGACTCCGAACATGTAGCACATATTTTCAGGTCAAGCAAAAACGTAAAAAATGCTTTTTCCTGCTACTAATAAATTACTACGAATATTAACTCAAAGATTAAGCAGTAACTCATATCAATTTATTAATGCTAAGACCGTCACCAGAAACTGTAAACACAGTAACCATTCTCAAAAACGAATGCTAAAGATAACCTAAAGTTGAACAGAATTCTACTCCACCGATGTGTTCAATAGTATTCAGATTCATATTTCTTCCGTCACACATCTTATATCAATGGCAACACCCCTGAAATGTATGAGACCACAATAACGCTAGTCCATTCACATGCAGCTGTCACATAATTCGAGTACTGCAATGCAATACACGAAAATCGTAGTGTTTACGCAGGAGCATAACAGGTGCAGTATTTTACTCTCAACATACTGACCACTACGTTTACTACACGCAGAATATACTGCAGAAGTTCCAGGTGGTAACTCTATTTCACAAAGTTGGACCAAGATAACTCGTTACATACTCAGCAAATTTAAGCTCACTTTGCCTAAAAGGCAAGGTCCCTCTCAGCGACCCTGAACGTCTTCTTAGTAGCAGTTGTAAGGTTAACTGAGGAACGAATTGCGAATAACCGACGCCCTACTTGAGCGCTACTTATTTCTACCGTTTATTGGACGGTAAATGATGTTCCTACTTAAAAGCATGGACAACAGAATTATTACAAGATTAAGAGAGCAGAAAGCACGGCAAGGAGACACACAAGTATACAAAACTGTTGCACTTGTGATAAAAATCAGAAACTTTGAAGGGAAAAACTTTTATTCATAGAAATAAGTACTACCTTTTGACATTTGCTTCATTCGTGAAATGTATCTCTTTGTCGCTAGCATTTAAGCAGAGTTGAAGTCCTCCTCATTCTCTCTTTCTCTCTCTTTTTCTGTGCAATATCACTGTTTTTATGTACGCATCCGCTACAAACCACTTTCTGTATCAACTGTCTTAAACACTGCAGCCTCCAGTGAGTGTCATATCCAACGGGACGTATGGTCACATCTTGCACAAGAACTTATTTGGGATCCTAGGCGAAAGTGATAAATTGCAACGAAGGCATCAGTGTGGGCTCTAGCATTTTACAGCAACCTTGGCCTATCTGCTTCTGTACTACAGTCCCAGCAACGTTCTACATCTGCGTCAGTACTCTAGAAGACACGTGACGGTGTGTGGCAGAGGGTACTTCTGGTTCCATTATCTGATCCCCCCCCCCCCCCCCCCTTCGCTGTTTCATTCCCGAATGGTTGTCAGAAAGCTTCTGCATTAGCACTAATTTCTCAAATCATCTCGCTGTGGTCATTTTGCGAGACGTACGTGGGAGGATGTAATTTGCCGTATAACTCTTTCCGGAAAGTACTCTATCGAAATGTCAATAGTAAACCTCTGCGTAATGCGCAACAGCTCTCTTGCAGTGTCTGTCAGTGGATTATCTTGAGCTTCTCTGTATCGCTCTCTCGCCGACCAAACGTTCCCGCGACGAAACGCACCGTCCTTCATTGGATCTCTTCTATCTCTTCTGTCAGTTCTACCCGGTAGGAAACCCATATTGATGAACAATAGTCGAGAATTGTTCGAACAAGCACCTTGTTATTCACTTCTTAAACAGTAACAGTCACGGTCCTCACACATTTCCTTGGGGGTAGCGCCGAAATTACCTTTAAATGTGACGATTTTGTTACGTAAAGAGAGACGTTTTGAGTTCTGTATGTAAGAGGGTCTTGAATCCAGTCGCAAATGTGGTCTGATACCCGGTAAGCTTGTATTTTTTTCATTAAACGGCAGTGCGGGGCAGCGTCAGATGCCTTTCTGAAGTCAAGGCACGCGGCATCAATCTCAACGCCGATGTCTGCAGCGCTGTGGAGCTCGTGGAGAATCAGAGCGAGATGAGTTTCGCAAGATCTCTGTTTGCGGAATCCATATTAATTTTTATTGAAGAGATTTTCGTTCTCCAAAATGTCGCAGTACATAAGCATAACTCATGCTCCAGAATTCTAAAACATATTGGCCTCAACGATACAGGCCTATGAGTATATGCATCTGTCTTATTGAAAACGGGAATGACCTACGGTTTTTTCCAGTCGTTAGGTACCGTTTGTTACTACAGCGATCTACGATAAGCTGGCGCCAGAAGATAACACGTTACTAGCGGGTAAATAGATTTATAAAATGAAATTTCTGAAATTTGATATAAATAGGAAAATAAGTTGTAATCGGGATAGGAGTCACCAGATGGTGGTTGCTCGCTTGTTGTAGTCCGAAAACAAAGGAAGTAGGTTACAGTACACTTGTTCGCCCACTGCTTGAATACTGCTCACGGGTGTGGTATCCGTACCAGATAGGGTTGATAGAGAAGATCCAACGGAGAGCAGCGCGCTTCGTTGCAGGATCATTTAGTAATCACGAAAGCGTTACGGAGATGGTAGATAAACTCCAGTGGAAGACTGCATGAGAGACGCTCAGTAGCTCGGTACGGGCTTTTGTTGAAGTTTCGAGAACATACCTTCACCGAGGAGTCAAGCAGTATATTGCTCCCTCCTACGTATATCTCGCGAAGAGACGATGAGGATAAAATCAGAGAGATTAGAGCCCACACAAAGGCATACCGACGATCTTTCTTTCCACGAACAATATACGAGACTGGAATAGAAGGGAGAAGCGATAGAGGTACCTTAGAACCGCTCGGCCACTCAACCGCTCGGCCACTCTGGCCGGCTAAGATATCAAAGCCACCATCAAATTCAAATAATCGTGGGAGCCTGTGTCCGATGGTGTAACATCATTGTCAGAGGATGAATGACCGAATCGTACAATGTACGGCTTGTGAGAAAAACTCCACAAGATACAAGAAATGGCCGGTACAGATATACTGCGTAACGCGCAATGAAAAGCAACGGCGGTACACGATGAGAGTTCCGTCACTAACGTGCACTAAAAGTGTGCCGTCGACTCCCCTCTTCCAGGCGCGCCCTTCTGATCACACATCATACGAATCAAAAGAACATAGAGGAATAAGGGGTTTAAAATATAACTGAAAGGCAGAACAAGTCTGACATCCTACTGTATTAAGAAAACTTATATAAGATCTTCGTAGGAATCTTAGGAGATCGCATCAGAATGGCTACCGTATCTTAACGAGATAACACACGAAAGACGGCTTTAACAAGGTTATTGGAAAAATCAGAAGAACAAAAGTAGCGGACAAACGAAATGAGTCCAGCGTTCACATTTACTTGTAGGCATGAGGTTTTAACGATCGATACAGCAAAATACGTGAGTAAATTCAGTGTAAGAGCACAGGTGCATCGTTTACATAGTTATTGTATGAACAATTCATGCGTGGAAATTCTGGTAGATAAAATGTAATTATACGAAGGGGACTAAGTTCTTTCGCATAATCTGTGTAGAATCCTACAGCTATCTCATCTGGTACTGATGCCTTGCCTCTACAAAGAGGTTGCAGTTGTTTTTGTACTCTGCAGGCAGTCATCTGAACGTATGCCTTTTCTACCTTCGTAGGGACGTTTCTTCTATTCAGTTATTTACTCACAGACACCAATTAAATACTGCGATGTACACGGAAGTGGAAGATGATACGTCATGAAAACCTGTACCGAACATTGCCCAACTGGTATACCAGTGTATCCGTGCTCGTGGGGTATAATGTTTAAAAATTTCGTCCTTAGGAAAGCTTATTTTCGTTACAGATAAAAACTATGCCTACGTAGCGTGAAAAGTGATGTGGGTAATTGATGGCTATAGCGTGTGTCCAACGTTATGAAGCATGTCAGTAGGAGGTTGCAAAGCAGGGCGCTGGGTCGGCGTGCGCGTGCAGCTGGTCGCCATCTTTCGGATTCGTATCCGTAGATGATCTGGAGGAACGTCGCATGACGCAGCTATTCTCGAGACCTGTGGCTCTCCAATAACTCGAATCGCCGTGTGAGGAGCTGTTGGAAATGAGAACAGGGCTGACTTGGTGATTGTCAGAGGCTGAATACTCGCCAGTATGTGGCAAGTTTGCTAAACCGTACTATCATACGATTCATGACCAGGACACCGCATGGCATATTCCAGCAAGACAGTGCGAAACCCCTTGCTGCAATTCAGATCACACCTGTCTGGAAGAAAGGACGAATCCTCGACTGGTTTTTCAGGTCCCCTAATCTGTCGCCCACAGATGCAGTGGGGAGACGTAGGTTATACCTACCTTCATAATCTTACACAGTATGTGTTTCAGGCGTGGCAAGAAATTCCTCAAGATGACACTCGGAGGTTGTTCCCTCCTATTCCACAATAAATAAGTGTGCATTCGTGGCTGTGTTTTCACACCACATGCTGGTGTTGGTCATGGGCATCGGTTCCGAAGTTTAATCGTTTCGCAATCGTCATGTGCTGAACATCACTACAAAGTTTGGTAATGGCCGGACTGGTGTTTCTTGGTCCAACATTCCCCATTTCCTCTAGTCCGATTCTCTTGAACTCAGCGCTCTTTTAGTCAATCAGAAACCGATCGACGTATAATCGATTGTTTCAGACTAAAAGCTCCTTTTTCCTAATACCCTAAATCAGCAACTACTTATAATTGCTTTTAAAGTAGGGTAATACTTTCGCTTACGACTAGAGCTGTACACCTACCGCAGGCTACGGTAGACCATCTTAAGTCAGCGTAGCCTGCGGCAGTTTTCCTAGTAGCGTTGGTCAGTTAAGATCGCAACCGCGATACCTGTACCCAGGTGTGTTGCATACCTATCGGGCGTTACCTCGTGACGATCGCTCGGTTTGTGATCAGTGGCTTACTAGATTCCCCGACGGAAACGGTGAACCGCCTAGAAAGTGAGTGCGGATGTATATAGTGCCGCATAACCTAAGAAACATGTTTGTTCTACGTATGTAATTATTCTTTTGTAAGTTACTTAAAAGTAGACAGTTTTTATAGCAAAATTGAAAACTTCACTCTTTAATTGACGTTTAAATCGAAAATTCTTGATTTATAACGCGAAACGCAGGATGTTGTAGTAAAAATAAAAAACAATACAGATTTGCCACATAGCGCTAGAAAATGCACTTTTCCCAAAAAAAGTAAACTTAAAAAATACGCAACAAAAACATACTAAACATCACTTCAATACTTCTACGAGCTTATACAAAACATGCTGAAATTTTTACTCCGCAGCGGAGTGCGCACTGTTACGCAACTTCCTGCCAGATTGAACCTGTGTATCAAACCGAGACTCGAACTCGGGACCTTTGCCTTCCGCAGGCAAGTGCTCTACCGCTTGCATTTGTCCGCACTTGTCAGAAAAAGGCAAAAGGTCACGAGTTCGAATCTCGGTCCGGTACACAGTTTTAATCTGTTACCATCTTTTACATAAAACATGTCTCTGTTATTGCTAAACAACTCTCGCATTTGTGAATAATAACAAGAAACTCTTGCCTTTGATCATGATGAATAACATTCTACTGACTACAAAACAACTTTATAGATTTTTTTTTATGTTTGAGCATGCAAACTCTATCAACAGTAAGAGTAGTTACATAAAAGCGTAGAAGTTACGTGGTGAAGTAACTTTTATTACTTATAAAATGGAATTTATTGTGTAAGAACGTAAAATACACAATGGACTAACACTGAATGATGTGCGGTCCTCATTACGTGCAAAATAAACGACCAAACAAACCAAAACAAACTAAGGAGAAGTCGTCGGCTCCAATTTTCTTCCCTTAGACATTCATTTATGTTTCTTTCGCGACCAATTCTACCAATACTACCGTTAATACTATCATTTATTACATCATTTATGTAGCACACCAAAACTAGACCCATAGTTTTGGAAGAGCGCAACTCTACTTAGGCCATAAAACTGCTTGAAATTATTCGTCTTTTTTCCGCAGCTGTCATTTAACTTACACTGGTGAGTAAAAATATTATGAAGACCGACCACCGCAAGATAAATATCGCACGGTGACCTTGAAGACACGCAACGCAGTGAGCATAGTATGTTGATGGAACAGAGACGAGAAGGTGAGGAATCACTCAAGGGGCGATACGAGACTGAAATGAGGATATCCACTGTCAGCAACTTTGTAAAAAGGGCAGATTCTTATTAACCAGAGCATCGCGAAAATCGTGAATCTGGTAGGTTGTTCACGAGTTACTGTCGTGTGTATCAATGGAAAATGGTTGAAGGAGGAGAAAACCACGAGTAAGCGACGAGGTGGGGGGCGTTAACGCTTCGTCATGCACGTGGAGGTACGAGGTTTGTGTTACGGCGTAAAGTCGGCGCCGGCACGCCAGTCGGGAATGACAGGAAAAAGAAGGCAATGAAAAGTCAGCCAATCGCACACAGACCGATCTCCTTCCAGGACGACGACGTGACAGCTACCCCTTCGTGAAGACGACATAGGCGCCGCTCCCGACTGTTGGCAGCCCCTTCAACGTCAGCCACTTTGCTAGCGACGCATCGTAGCCTGTATCATTAGTACCCTCTACACAGCACAGGCTTGTGGTTGTCTGTTCTGAGGAAGACTGATTATGTGTATGTCGCTCGTTGCTTGCGACACTTCTATTAAAGTTAAGTATTGTAATTGTCTTGGTTGTAATAAAACACACTAATACGAGTTCTTTGATTGTTTATCTAGCAGGCCGAGTATGCTGCACTCCTAGACACAACAACATTGGCGACGATGTGAGCGAATACCACAGCAACGACCTGTTAACACAGCCACCAGCTGTCACAGATTGTCTCTGTTTTTTGTAGTGGGCTTTTGGCTTTTGTTGGTGCCTTAATTTTACCTTGTCTTTTCCTTGCAATGGTGTGTTTACATCTTTTAACAGTGTCCCTTATAGAGTTTTTTTTTGTTCAGTGTTTTCAGGTGGACGTTGCAGAAATTTTCTTTGCTTGTGTGCTTATTTTTATTGCTTGCACTGTCTCTTTATTGAATTTGCCTATTCCAAAATGAGCAACAGACCTCTCCCACCCGCTGCTCCGGCGCCTCAGCTGCAAGTGATAGATGCAACGCAGCTAACACAAATGTTTCAGTTTCAGACGCAGCTGGTTGCAACCCTTCTAAACATGGTACAGCAGTTACTGGCCAAGCAAGCGACATACGCAGTGCACCCAACCAACCAACATGCAACAATTGTAGCTCCGAGGGCCATACCGCCTTTTTGCCAGTTTAACGAAAAAGAAGAGGAATGGCTCTAGTGGATGCAACAGTATGAAGCCCACATCATTGCTCACAATGTCTGTGAAACTACATTACTTTTTGTCAATGGTAGAAGTGCACTCTTTCGACTCATCAGAAATTGATCCCCAACGCCGCTCTGAGTGAACTTTCGTATGATCAAGTTGTAATTTCTCTAACTAGCTATTATGGCCAACAAGTGGATGTGGTGGCAGCTAGGTACCCATTCTTTCATTGCAAGAAAAGGTCTGAATAAACTTATTGCGGTTGGGTAACAGACTTGCAGGGTATGACGAAGAAATGCAAAATCAAATGTGCTTGTGGTGCTTTATGGCTCTGAGCACTATGGGACTTAACTTGTGAGGTCATCAGTCCCCTAGAACTTAGAACTACTTAAACCTAACTAACCTAAGGACATCACACACGTCCATGCCCGAGGCTGGACTCGAACCTGCGACCGTAGCAGTCGCGCGGTTCCAGACTGAAGCGCCTAGAACCGCTCGGCCACACCAGCCGGCGTGGTGCTTTATATTCAGATGTTATGTTGTGTGATATGATCGTGTACAATGAAATGATGTCAAACTTAGAGAGCAGATTTTGAAAACAATCTGATCCATCATTCGACCACGTAGTGGAAGTTCCAGATCAGTGATTCAGGTGCCGTAGCGGCCAATAACTCTGAGCAGCCACCAGTTTGTCGGGTTGAGCCGTCCCTTGCTCACGACCGGCCCAGTAGCCGGCAACAGCACGAGCGCGCCAACCCGCGTAAGGTGCGATTCCGAACACGGCGACAGCGACCGACCGCGGCTACAGAAGACAGACGGCAGCGCTGCCGCCTGCAGTCGGTGCGTTGCGGAACGCAGCGACAGACAAGCTATGCAGTTGCCGGGAACAACGGCGCGAGGCGAGACGTCTGTTAACACCACCGCTGTTATCGGAAGAAGAAGACGATGACATTTTATTGTTGCATTCCAGGAAAAGATGAAAGCCGGTAATGCCTTTATATAAAAGTAGAATTGCAGGACGTAGTTACACAGCACTGATAAAAAGACATTTCTTAGGTGATGAAAATATCTTCTGGAGCTACTGTCGTTTATATAAAAGACAATTTAATTTCGTGCTCAGTTTTATTAAAGATGACATAATGCCACAGTGCCTAAGAAACGCAATAAGTGCAGAAGAAAAATTATATTTGACGCTGAGGTAAGTTCACAAAATGTTATACATTATTAGATTGTGCTGCAGTTCCAAGACTTTGTGAGAGAGTTGGGGGAGGTTGAAGGGCTGCTGTTATCATTTGGCCGATGTGTGTTGCACTGTGCAGCCATTATTTCATAATCAGAAACGATCGTACTAATTTTTCTTTTGGCTTCTGCCTTATAAACTGGAGGTAAACTCCTTACAACTGTGTGATGTGACGCAAAAATAAGTCAATGTCATCATCTTTGTGTTCCATAAACCTTTTTAGTAAATTTTGCCTAATTTCGTCCCTTTCTTTCCACATTTGTAATATTGTATCTTCATTACTACGAACTTTACTGCGTTTTCTTTTCCGTGCTGGCACATAACGTTCATCGTTTGTTACCACAGATGTTTCACCACTATTTCCTATTGTATGTGTTTCTGCCGTATCTTCTTCCTGTGATGCCGAAAGGTCCACTTGACGAGTTCGATCTCCACTGTCTTCTTGGTTTTCTTGTATTGTTGTCTGTGATGACGTCAATGCAATATTTGTTCCTCCAGATCTGTGTTGTGCAACACTGTCAAGGATCGATAGCTGTTTGTGGCTTTTTGTTTTTGAATTTTCTGAGGCAGCAGAGCCCGTTCCTAACTTGCTTTTCTTCTTCAATCTCTGGTAAACGTCCCTTAAAAATTTCCACTTCTTCTTACAGTCATCACCTGTAAATGGAAATTATATTAGCTGTATGTTTTCGTTTGTTTCAGATTCTTGGCCACAGGCGAAAGTTACCGGCCTTTATCATTTGCCTCTCGTATATCACCATCTTGCATATCAAGAGTTATTAAAAATGTTTTGAAGATATTAAGAATACGGCTGCTGCACATGTTGATGACACCTACTGAATCAGTTTTCAGACGTATTGAAGAAGAATTTTGGCTTAAATGCAATATACCTAATTATGTAGGCGCTATAGATGGAAAACATGGACACCAGAGAAAAGTGGATCTCTGTTTTTTAATTACAAAGATTTTTTTTTCAATTGTTTTGCTGGCTATTGTGGACGCAAATTGTAAATTCATTAGCGTTGATGTCGGCGTTTACGGAAAAGAGTCTGATAACGGTGTATTTCAGAACTCGGCTATGGGCAAGAAAATAGCCGCAAAGGAGTTTAATACACCTCCACCAAAATGTTTGCCAGGCAGAAATGTGGGTATATTCGGCCTGTAGAAGCAGTCTGCGGTCGTTATGCGGTTCGGCGGCAGCGGCACTACTGGTTCCTGACCGGATGTGCGGTGGGTCTGCCGCCGAAGCAGTTTTATACGGGGGCAGACGACGCTGCCGCCGCGTCCAGCACGCCTCACATTGCAAACAAGGGCAACCAGTGGTGCCGCCTGCAGCCGGTCGGTGCAGTCTGCGGTCTGCGGTCTGCGGTCGTGTTCGGAATCGCACCTTTTAAACAGTTCTCTAAACAGGCGGCTACAACAGTGAACAGAATTAAGTCATGCCCTCGGTGCTATTCACGGTACAAACGGCAAGATTGCCTGTTCATACATGCACAGTCTTGTGGCAACAAAGGTACAATCCGTATGTTTGCAACGGATCAATCATATGAATTCTGCCCACTCACAAAAATCTGGTCACAAGGCCCATGTAATTAATAGACTGCATTCAAAGTCTACTGCAGGCATTAGCAAAACTAGCAAGCAAACAGTTTCTTCAGTGCTACGCCATTCCAACAAACTTTTTGTTCATTTGCATATTAGTGGAAAACGCGTCAAATTTCAGTTACACATGGGTGCCTCTGTTACATTGCTGAACCGTTACAAAAATGAACTGTAAGGCTCCCCACGACTGTCTAGAACTAGCACGCACCTGACGGCTTATAATGGACAACACATTCCCGTTCTCGGAAAATGAACTTTGCCTGCCATGTACCGCTCGCATACACCAGCTATGACTTTCACTGTGTTACAATCAAGGGATTGTGAGAACACGTTTGGCCTTTATTCGTTTGATTTGTTTGGCTTTCAAATTCAGGACAGTGTGTTGTCAGTGACTGCATTCAGTGCCAACGACAGTGTGGCTCACTTGCTCAAAGAATTCCCTCAACTCTTTTCTGAAGGTTTAGGCTAGGTTAACAATTTTGTTGCACATATTACTATGAAAGACAATGCTCAGCCGAAATTTTGCTGGGCTAGAACTGTTCCTTTTGCATTACGGGACACATTCACTGCTGAACTTAAAGAAGCAGAGCTATTGCGCCCATACAAGCTAGTCATTGGGCAAGTCCACTGGTTTTGCCCCCCAAACCTTCAGGTCGCATTCGCCTCTGACTTTTAGTCTACAGTCAACCCACAAACTGTCCATTGCCACGTGCAGAAGATCCCATGAACAGTCGCTACTTTTCAAAAATTCATTTGCGCGACGCATATCTTCAAATACCACTAGATGAAGAATCTCAAACCGTGTGTGTTGTGAACACTGATTTGGGCTTGTTTAAATATTTTGCCTTTTGGCAGTGCTTCCGCAGCCACCATTTTCCAACGGTGTTTGGAACAGGTGACTGCTCAAGTACCAAACTGTTCAAACTATTTGGACGATATTGTCGAAGCAGGTCGTACACCTGAAGAACACACTGCAAATTTGCGTGCTATGTTTCGTGTGTTATCTGATGCAGCACTAAAATGTATACTGGACAAGTATGATTTTTTTAAACCGGATATGCAGTGTCTTAGTCATGTCATAAACAGTGAAGGTGTACATCCTCTTCAGTCACACTTATTAGCCATACGTGACCTGCCAGTACCTCGCAATGACGCAGAGTTCTAGTAAGTCTTAGGGAAAATGAATTATTATATTCGGTTCATACCGAATGCTGCACAAATCGCAGCTCCCTTGCATTTCTTTCGTCGCAAGAACGTCCCTTTTTTGGTCGGATGAGTGCCAAGAAGCTTTTCAAAAATTTGAAGATGCATTTCTCAGTGATCGATGCTTGGTTCACTTTGATCCTGACAAGCCAGTTGTCTTGCAAGTTGACGCTTCCTGTTACGGAATCGGTGCAGTGCTTTCACACAGACTTGGTGATAAAGACAGGCATATTGCTTTCGCATCAAAAGTGTTGTCCAAAGCTCAGTGTAACTATTCACAAACAGAGAAAAAGGCATTATTTGTCTAGCGAACCGAGTAAGCAGGATTCCTAGACACAACAGTTTCCCGCTCTTAGGGTAGAGCACAGGGCGATCTGTGACAGTTCTCACGTCTGCGGATAATGCTGGTGCAGGCGCAAGTGATTCG
Organism: Schistocerca nitens; assembly: GCF_023898315.1. Lineage (NCBI taxonomy): Eukaryota > Metazoa > Arthropoda > Insecta > Orthoptera > Acrididae > Schistocerca > Schistocerca nitens. Next base: position 604,226,258 of record NC_064620.1, on the reverse strand, counting down.
GAGCACATTGTTTAACAATGGACTTCTGTACGAGCCTTGAAGGAACGAGGACTGTCATGACTTCAGCAACGTCCCAGTTAGAAACCGAGTTGGCATCCAAACGCTTACATCTTTCAGCTCTTTAGACGGCTATTGTTAACACTGGAAGGCGAAGGATTCCTTAGGGATCAACACACATAACGTTAAATGATCAATTTTTAACAGTAAACAGTCAAACTAAATTTCTGGAAATGATAACGTATACTAACACGTCTCATGGACAGAAAATATCGTATTTCTCATAAAGAAGATGCAGCGTTGTCTCAACGTCTTGCGACAGATCACAAGTGTATGCTGCGGAGCGTATTATAACACTCTGCCGCTAATATACGTAAGTATAATGATCTCTAAAATCGACTATGAAAGCTTGTTCTTCTGCAGAGGCAATAGAAAATCATTTTAGAAACCATACCGTCCACACCAACAAATACGTTGTTAGCTGAATCTATAGAAATTCTCAACGTCTTACAAGTGAAACTTATGATGTATCCCTCCTTAAAAGACTTTCTGAAGTTGTACGCCCACTTATACAGAAACTCATCAGGTTGTCTCAGAAATTAATACACAGAGAATAGTCACTGCCCAAAAATTATATACATGCTTCATAGATTTATAGGAAACCTTACCTAATCTTCAAAGAACCCCAACATACCCTAATTCCGATTACCAGTATAATAAAATAACTTCAGCTACCAACAGTTTCTATCGTCCAGAAAAACATATGCCAGAACACATCAGCCACTAAAAAGCCCCATTGCTTATAATCTCCTAGAGTATTTCTATATACACAGATTCATTCGTAAACTAAACACACTTCGTGGGCTTAATGTATGCATCAAAATAAGAGTAACATGTTAAATAAATTTTTGTCTGAAATTGCTTATTTCCTAATTACAGTGCATAATATCATTTGAGATAGGCATTACACCAGAGACCAGGAAAGATTTTTGGCGTGTCGTGTTCGCCTGCATATCGAATGATGTAGGTTTGTACACCCCTATACACTGCTCGGTTGATTCCGGCACGAAATGTGTGGCCCATTGTATAATATGGCGCTGTTGTAGTGTACGGACACCGGACGTGCTAAGTACATTCGTCCTGTCGATTGTTCACAGACTGCAGTGGTTGTGCACGGTACGATGGCGTACTCAGACGGCGAATACGCGGATGTGCCCCACCTTTATGGCACAGCAGAAGGCAAAACAAGAGTAGCAACACGACGGAGTCGACCCGATATTATCGCGCCCGGGAGAGAGGGTCCTTCGGTCGGCTTATTGTGAGTTATTATCGTGATATTTCACGAGTACACGCTGAAACACTTGACAGTAGATGCACAACTGTCTCGAAATAATTCACAATGCGACTGAATTTCGTTAGTCACAACTGTATTTGTTTACTGTGACGTCATCGCGTGGTTCTGGTAACGGCCACGGGAGACCAAGTGCAGTAATCGTCGGGTAGTATACGGAAATGTTTCAAATCAGAAGAGTACCAAAACGTCAGACCTTCACAGCTGTGGAGACGCATTTAAGGGAATATGGCATTCGCCGTATACAACGGTTAGGTCGGCCTGAACTGGATGGAGTGGGCAGACCGTCCGCCAGGTGCCCTCATTCAATCTGACACCACTTCGGAGACCTGCAGTCGATGAGGATGGTAGGACGATGATGAGGACAGCACAACACCCAGTCCCTGGGCAGAGAAAATTGCCCGACCCAGCCGGGAATCGAACCCGGGTCCAGAGGATTAACGCTCCGTCACGCTGACCACTGAGCTACCGGGGGCGGACAAGAACATCCTGGAAATGGCAGATGAAGATTCGACCGTAATTATCCCCACCGTATAAGTGCCACTGTAGGGGCTCCTCAATCAACTGTATAGCGCCTGCTTCGGAGACACTAATTCCACCTATTTCACCTGCAGGTGACACCTGTAGATTACGCTACACTTCAGAAGTTCTGTCAGAGGTTGCTCGGGCGCCATGCTGCTGATCCACGTTTCGGTGGGTGTTTGTGCACGTGTGGCTGTATGATAATCCTCGCGCAACTACAGTGCTACGATACAAACTTCGTTTTGCAGTGAACATTAGGTGTGGTACAGTGAACAATCAGTTACTCTGATCACATTCGACAGCGTCTGACTGGCATAGTGAATCGACAGTTTCTGGAACGTGAATTGGCTGGTCTGCTGCATGATGTTCCGCTCGCTACACCAACCAACTTACGGTTTATGCACGACGATGTCGCGGCACATTTCAGTCGGGAGGCAAGACACTATCTCAGTGTTACTTATCCCGGTAAGCGGACAGGACCAGTTGCTTGGCCCGCCACATCTCCGGATCCTAGGCCCCCGGATTTCTACCTTTGGGGCTGTCTCAAGGAGCTCGTGCATGGTGTCGCAACTGAGAATGTAGCACGACTACAGCAGCGAACTGAAACTGGCTGCACAACGTGCAGAATGAGATGAATGGGGCCTGCAACAGTTCGAAAGCGGTAAAACGTCGAGCATGGACATAAATATGTTCATGTTCTGGTGTAAATGTACAGGATGTAGTCGTGTTGAATTTCAGGTCCTTTCGCATCACTGCTTTCCGAGAAGAACTAATGTTTCATTCTTAGTGTTGCACTTGTGATCCCTATTCTACAGCCTAACTCTGAAATAAAGCAATTCAGCCAAACATTTATTAGATATTTTACGCCTATTTTGATGCATACGTTACATCCACGAAGCGTGTACAGTTACTTTTGAATCACCCTGTATATTGACGGCCCAAAACCTCAGGTAATGACTGAGTGGGTCGCGCGTTGTTGTGCCAAGCACAGCTTACAATGGAACTTACACTTTTTCAGGAGTTACAGATATACTTCTAGCTTCAAATTATGTGAAAAAATATGTTTATTTTAACGGATTGAAGAAGCTTGTTCCAATACGTACAAACACCAGCCCTTCTCAACAAAACTAAGTAACGGGTGATGGACACTTTGAAACCCACCAAGGAAAATGAACATCTGGGACATTTACCAGGTGAACTGATAGAAGAGATAGAGAAGATTCAACGAAAAGCGCCAATTTCGCCACGGGATCGTTAGGTCGGCGCGAGAATGTTACAGAGACGCTCAACAAACTCAAGTGGCAGGAGCTACAAGAGAGGCGTTTTAAATTTGGAAGAGGTTTACTATTGAAATTTCGAGATAATACTTTCCGGGAAGAGTAGGACAACAAATTACTTCCTCCCACATACGTCTCGCGAAACGCCCACCATGAGAAAATTCTAGAAATTACGGAGGCTTACCGACAATCATTCTCGCCGCGTAACATTCACGAGTAGGGAATCAGTTAGTGGTATCAGCGACACACCGTCATGTGGCTTGGGAAGTATTGCTGTAGATGTGGATGTAGGTGTAGAAGCTAGCTGCTCAAAACGTTAGTTTTAATAACATCTTATTACTGCTAGAAGACCTGAAGACTACGTTATGTACAAGAATGAGGTACGAGTCGAAAGACGGCTATCAATGCTTGTTACGCAGTGAAGTATTATGGACAAACACAGCAAAACATTCCCTCCAAACCCTGGTCTAACACAATTATGGCGAATTAAAAGTTGATAAGTTCCACAATTCACGTGATAATTCGATCATGGATCATTCCCCAGCCATCTTCATCGAATACGCTTTCCAGGTAACCCATGCTGACAACGTGATGGAGTAACAAGAGGACACACCAATCACACTTTTTCGAAAGCTAACTGTAGGCTACCCAGCAAACTGATTTCATACAACAGTTGATCATATCCGGTCAGCCATTACAAAAAAAAAAAAAAAAATAAATAAATAAATAAAAATTAAAAAAAATAGCAGAACTCTTTCATGAAAATAATGTATTAATTTTAAAACTAATAATGAAAACTTTAAATAAATGCAACCTTGCCTTTTAAAAATCGAAGAAAATTCTTACATGACTGAGGGATGGCTGTATAGCTTTCATGCGAAAAAAGGGGAAAAAAAAGGATGAGTGTAAGCGTTTCGCCCGGTCTGATGAATCACGTTTCTTGTTACACCAGGTTGACAGGCGAGTGCGAAAGCGCAGTCATCCAGAAAAATGGCTGCACGAAGCATGCAGCGTGCTGGCGACCTAGGCCGGTAGTGTGTTTCGGACATTCGCGGATCTGTTATGATAATCGAGGGCGCCATAATAGCTGCTGACTGCGTGGTCGTTATTGTGGACCCCTCATACTTGGTGTCTTTCTCGACGGCGATAGCATCTTCCACCAGATTAACTGTCCACGTCACAAGTCCAGATTCGTTCTACAGTAGTTTCAGGACCACGATGGTTAACTCACTCTAATGCCTAGGGAACCAAATTCACCTGATGTAAACCAGTGGAACGCATCCGGGACGCAAGTGCGTGCAAGATCTGCGCCCACAAACCAGCGGCCTGTAATGTACGGGAAGTGCGTTACCCTGGACTGGGCCCCAGCCGCGCTGAAGCCGCCTTCGTGCAGTGGCCTACTGTGCAGTACGGCTGAAATGTCGGCTGTGTCAGTATACCACAATTTTAAGCATTTTATGAGACAACACAGCGCTACGTCCAGAAGGAGTTTAATGAGATTATTCATTACGTACGGAAGATGGGAAACATTACAAGACCGTAATATTTCTGGCTGTTTATTTTCGGAACTCCGAACGGTGCGAGGTCACCTCCCACATAATCTTCTGCTCACCTGTAGAAGACGTAACTAGTGCTAAACGGTTCTCTTCGATTGTAGACCTTCCGTTATGCACTGAAGCGCTAAAGAATCTGGTATAGGCACGCAAATACAGAGATATGTAAACAGGTAGAATGCGGTTCTGCGGTCGGCAACGCCTAAGTAAGACAACAAGTGTCTGGTGCAGTTGTTAGATGGGTTACTGCGATTAGAATAGCAAGTTATCGAAATGTAACTGCGTTTGAACGTGGTGTTTTAGTCGGCGCACGAGCGATGGGACACAGCATCTCCTAGGTAGCCTGTACGATAATTTCACAGGTGTATCTTGAATATCAGGAATTCGGTAAAACATGATGCCTCCGACATCGCTGCGGCCGGAAAAAGATCCTGTAAGAACGGGACCAACTACGACTGAAGCGAATCGTTCGCCGTAACAGAAATGCAACCCTTCTGGAAATTGCTGCAGGTTTCAGTGCTGGGCCATCAACAAGTGTCAGCGTGCGAACCATTCATTCGAAATGGCCCACTCGTGTACCCTTTACGACTGCACGACACAAAGCTTTATGCCTCTCCTGCGCCCATCAACACCGGCACTGGACTGTTAATCACTGGAAATACGTTCGCTGGTCGGACGAGTCTCGTTTCAAATTGTATGCAGCGGATGGACGTGTATGGAGACAACCTCACGAATCCATCGACTCTACATCCCAGCAGGGGACTGTTCAAGCCGATGGACGCTCTGTAATGGTGTGGGGCGTGTGTAGTTGGAGTGATATGGGACTTCTGATACGTCTAGACACGGATCTGACAGGTGACACTTTCGTAATCATTCTGTCCGATTATCTGCATCCATTGATGTTCATTGTGCATTCCGACGGACTTGGGAAATTCCAGCAGCACAATGTGACATCGCACACGTCCAGAATTGTTACACAGTAGCTCCAGGAACACTCTTCTGAGTTTGAACACTTCCGCTGACCACCAAACTCCCCAGTCATGAACATTATTGAGCACGTCTGGGATGCCTTGTAACGTGCTCTTCGGAAGAGATCTTCACCGTTTCGCAGTCTTACGGATTTATGGACAGCTCTGCGGGATTAATGGTGTCACTTCCTTACAGCACTACACCAAACATTAATCCAGTCCATGCCACGTCGTGTTGCAGCACTTCTGCGTGCTCGCCGGGGTCCTACACGATATTAAGCAGGTGTACCACATTTATTGGCTCTTCAGTGTGAAACGTAGTGCTTCCATGAAAGATATTAGGAGACGGAATTCAGAAAGTACCAAAACATTAGAAAGTTTGGAGTCTCTATGTCGACTTCCTAGAATATCTCGGACTGACATAGTCGCTGCTCTAATATTTAAACACGTTCGTGAAGCAATAGTTCAGACTTTGCCACTGGTCAATTTCCATCATGAATACGTTCCACCATAAGGTATCTATTTTCACTTTAAGGCCACAAGAAATCAGAGCCTGAAGGAATAGAAGCTTCTGAATAAAATCTATAAAGATATGAATTTTTTGTATTTTGGTTGCCGGTAAGATAATTACGTACAGAACGGCGTTACATCTGCATCTGCAGCTACAGTCCGCAAGCCACCTCATGGTGTGTGGTGGTGAGTACTTTGTGTACTACTTTCTCTTCCCCCTTTCCTGTCCCAGTCGTGAATGGCGTGCGAGAGGAACGATCATTGGTAAGCCCCCGAGTCGTCCGGAATCGCTCCCATTTTATCTTCGTGGTCTTTTCGCGAAATATACGTAGGAGGAAGTAGTATTTCGATCGACTCTTCTTTGGAAAGTTGGCTCTCGGAATTTCATCAGTAAACCATATCCTGATACCTGACGCTTATATTGTAGCGTCTGGAGTTGTATCAACAACTCCGTGACGTCTTTTCACTTACTCAACGAGTATGTAAAGAAACGTGCTGCTCTTCTTTGGATCTTTTGTACTTTCGCTATCAATTCTGTGTGGTACGGATATTGAATTATCGAGGATCATTGTGTGCTGCCTTGTGCGTAGGGGGTTACAACTCCAATGAAGTAGTCTGGCATCTGCCTTATCTGTGATTGACATTGTGTGGTCGTTTCACTTTAAATTCACAGATAATTAATGGATGTCACTGCCTCCAGTGATTGTTTTGTAGTAGTGTGATCAAACAATAAGGCGGCTTTCTGCCTGTTTATGCACTGAACTTGAAATGTGTTTTTCAGAATCCTAAACTTGGCAGCGAAACAGCAACTTTGTAGTTCAGAATAGATTGAAAAACTAGGCAACCAGTTACAAATACAGGTTTATCATCCCCTGACCATGGTTTCGATATTTGTAAAAATATCTTCTTCAGAAATATTGGCCTTATTGCATCACGTGATGCAATAGTCATCACAAGATAAAATATTTGCGTAAGTTACATGTACCTTATGTCAGAGACTAAGGCCGACTGCCTTGGCAGTTAGCCTAATATACATTTCTTTGTGTTGAGGCTCAACTGCCACCAAGCGTCGATCTTCTACACGACTTCGTCCATTTCGACACAGTTTTGTAGAGTTGCGACTCCTCGGTACACAACATCATCATCTGCGAAAAATCTATGGAATTTCAGAACATCCACTAGGACTTTTATAAATATTGCGAAAAGTATTAGACCTATAATACCCTCTTGGGCTACGCTCGAAGTTACTTTAACGTTAGAAGAATCTCATGGTGTGTCCTGTTTGCTACTAACTCTACAGTTTATTTACGAAGCTGCTCTGATACTCCGTACGCTCGTATGTTATTCATTAGGCGACAGTGTGGATCTGTGCCGACCGCTTTCTGGAAATCAAGGAACACGGCATCAGCATGGGCGCCGGAATCTGCAGCCTTCTGGTTCTCCAGGACGAACAGAGCGAGCAGCGTTTCACACGATCGTTGCTTGTTGTTACTTGAAAAATAGTCTTTCTCAAGATGAGAGGAAAAAGTAGGAAGAAAACATATTGTTTCGAATTTCTCGCAATTTCTTCTGTTTGCGGCAGTAACTTGAGGTGACAAAGTTGAAAATCGTACTAAGTGATCGAGAAAGCATCAGTGAGTGTATCCTGCGGCCCTGCCTTGGCGTGGCCTTTGAAATCCTGCCACCCACCGTGCGCAGCGCCACCTGTCAAAGTGGCGGCTGTTTCCGCGCCGTGGTGCCAGCGGCCAGACAAGAGGTGTTGTCTCTACTGGTGCGCAGCAGTGCGGAACTAGCCTGCAGTACGGGCGGCCCTTAGCGATTGTGGTGACAGGCTTACACTGGAGTTGCAAAACTAGTGTAGGTGACTGTAGAATGTCATAATCAAGTGGAGACTACAGCAGTTTTCCTAGTAGCTTTGGTCAGTTAAGGTCGTACCAGCATTACCTGTATGTTAGGAGTGTTGCGTATCTAGTGGGCGTTACCTCCTAACGATCGCTTTCTTCATATATGCGATAGTGTCTTACCGCAGTCCCCTAAAAACCAGAAGTTCTGAACCACCTGGAAACTGAGTAAGGATATATACAGCGTCAAGTAACGGACAGAATATTTACCCTGTTCTCTGTCACTTAAGAATAATAATTTAAGAATAATTTATAGCAAAAATGAAATTGTCAGTGTTCAATTGAGGTTTTATTGGAAAATTATTTGTAGTGTCAAACAGAGGGATGTTGTGACTCTTCAGGCTTTCCCGGCGGATATGTTGTAAATAGTCTCCCCGGGTGTGCCGCCGGATGACGTGTGCAAATCCCACAATATTTCTTCAGAGCAACTGTCCGACATCATCAGGTGGTTGAACCTCGCTGGTGGCTATGTACGACTGAAAAGATCCGCATGTCGACGCCGCTGTATATAGAGCACGCGCGTTAAGATTGCGCAGGCGCGGGAACCACGCAAGCGCAAAAATTTGCAGATGGCGCCAGACTCAAACGCCCTCTGCCGGGAAACGCAGAGCGGCCGTTCTGCGCGTGTGCTGACGCTGTGTTTACTAACATGCTGCCAAAGCTATGACGGGTCTATTATCGAAAGCTCTTTGCTTTCTCGTCGTGATTTAACAGCAGCCAATGCAGGGTTCCAGGCTGTACTGAATTGAAGTCCCGCATCCATGTTGATAAGGTTATCAGCTGTACGGATATGTATTGCTTCCTTAATGACGCAATCGCAGAAAGAGGATGCTGGGGATAAAACTTCCGTCTTTTCATAAATCATGTGATGTCCTGTGTTCAGACAGTGTTCTGCAATTGCCCACTTCTCCGGTTCAAAATGGCTCTGAGCACTATGGGACTCAACTGCTGTGGTTATCAGTCCCCTAGAACTTAGAACTACTTAAACCTAACTAACCTAAGGACATCACACACATCCATGCCCGAGGCAGGATTCGAACCTGCGACCGTAGCAGTCGCACGGTTCCGGACTGCGCGCCTAGAACCGCAAGACCACCGCGGTTCTCCGGTTCGCGTAGGCGTGTATGACGCTGATCTTCATCGCAACGTTCTTGTACTGTGCGACATGTCTGACTTATATATGCCGCCCCACACTGACAAGGAATCTTGTACACACCACGTTTCCTCAGACCGAGATCATCCTTAACCGAACCTAACAGGTTCCTCAGTTTTGCAGATGGTCCGAAAACACACTTGATGTCATATCTTTCGAGGACTCTTCTGATTCTTGACGAGATGGCACCAAAGTACGGCAAGAAGGCCAAGGTGGTGGGTGTCTTCCTATCTTCATTCTGCTCCATAGATTGCACTCGCTTGGGCCTGAATACAGTTGCAGTAACAATAACGAAAATACAGGTTTATCACACAGCGCTAGAAAATACAATTTTCTCGACAGAAAGATAAAATAAAAAAACTGAAAAACAAAAATACGTCAGACATTGTGTAAATACTTCGTCGAACATATATGAAACACGTTTATGTTTGTCATAAACAACTTTCGCATTTATCAGTAATAACAGAAAACTCTTGTCTTTGGTCATGATGAACAACGTTCTATCGAGTACAAAATAACAACAATAATTATGTATATTTTTTATGTTTGCACATGTAAACTATACTTGCGTCACAAGTGATTGCTTTGGTCGCATAAACGTGCAGAAGTTACGCGATCGACTAATTTTTATTACTTATAAAATGCAATTTATTTGCTGTAAGAATATAAAATACGCAATGGACTGACTACCGAAGCGTAGTTTTTGTAAACGCTAGTTCCTATCGTCGTATCGCCAAGGCGGAAGTCGTGTACTGAGATCACGGCCAGCCACAGCGTGCCGAACTCTACGCGTGCGCGGTGTGTGGGCCGAGGCACGTCCAGCCTCGGTTTTGCCCGGTCCTCATCGGAAGTACCCGCTATAGCGCCACATTTGGTTGAACACTGCGGTATGACGTTTTTCAGCCGGCACGATATTCTTCAGCTCGCCAGAACCGTGCTGTCAACGCTGTCTACCCTTGGCTGTTTGTTCGTGTTGTGAAGGACGTTCACAAGTCCAGTGGCTCTTTAAAAAAAGAAAGAAAGAAGAAAGGCAATCTAGCAATTTATTGTCACGAGCTTATAAAAATGAATGGGATTGGCTGCAGAGAGGGGTGAAAATTCTCAGTACATATCATGCATAATATTTCATACTTTTATACTTTGACGATAGCGTCATATTATGAACGCTGATTGGCAGTAGTGAAGTAGTGTGAGAGGAAGTAGGCGGAGCCTCTGCATATTTAAGCTCATGCTCAGCACTCATAACCATCAGTTGACTTCGTAGCAGCTGAGGAGAGCTCCGCCTACCATCCTCCAAGGAAGCCATGGGTATAATAAGTTTTATTTTATCTTGTTAAAATTTTGTCGTCATTAGACACTTCTCATTTTATTTTAAGATTGGTCTTAGTATTTTCTAAAATTAATTTACAGGTCTGAAGATGGTTATATAAATATAACCGAAACCGGTAACCTATATTATTGAAACATAAGTGTTGTGATCAAGACTGAACTTTGGTTAAAATATAATACTCTATTGATCACTGATTACAAAAATGTTTACCAAAATTGTACATATCATGCAGTCGCATTGTTGTTGTTGTTGTGGTCTTCAGTCCTGAGACTGGTTTGATGCAGCTCTCCATGCTACTCTATCCTGTGCAAGCTTCTTCATCTCCCAGTACCTACTGCAACCTACATCCTTCTGAATCTGCTTAGTGTATTCATCTCTTGGTCTCCCTCTACGATTTCTACCCTCCACGCTGCCCTCCAATGCTAAATTTGTGATCCCTTGATGCCTCAAAACATGTCCTACCAACCGATCCCTTCTTCTAGTCAAGTTGTGCCACAAACTTCTCTTCTCCCCAATCCTATTCAATCCCTCCTCATTAGTTACGTGATCTACCCACCTTATCTTCAGCATTCTTCTGTAGCACCACATTTCGAAAGCTTCTATTCTCTTCTTGTCCAAACTGGTTATCGTCCATGTTTCACTTCCATGCATTGCTACACTCCATATAAATACTTTCAGAAATGACTTCCTGACACTTAAATCTATACTCGATGTTAACAAATTTCTCTTCTTCAGAAACGATTTCCTTGCCATTGCCAGTCTACATTTTATATCCTCTCTACTTCGACCATCATCAGTTATTTTACTCCCTAAATAGCAAAACTCCTTTACTACTTTAAGTGTCTCATTTCCTAATCTAATCCCCTCAGCATCACCCGATTTAATTTGACTACATTCCATTATCCTCGTTTTGCTTTTGTTGATGTTCATCTTATATCCTCCTTTCAAGACACTGTCCATTCCGTTGAACTGCTCTTCCAAGTCCTTTGCTGTCTCTGACAGAATTACAGTGTCATCGGCGAATCTCAAAGTTTTTACTTCTTTTCCATGAATTTTAATACCTACTCCGAATTTTTCTTTTGTTTCCTTTACTGCTTGCTCAATATACAGATCGAATAACATCGGGGAGAGGCTACAACCCTGTCTCACTCCTTTCCCAACCACTGCTTCCCTTTCATGCCCCTCGACTCTTATAACTGCCATCTGGTTTCTGTACAAATTGTAAATAGCCTTTCGCTCCCTGTATTTTACCCCTGCCACCTTCAGAATTTGAAAGAGAGTATTCCAGTTAACGTTGTCAAAAGCTTTCTCTAAGTCTACAAATGCTAGAAACGTAGGTTTGCCTTTTCTTAATCTTTCTTCTAAGATAAGTCGTAAGGTTAGTATTGCCTCACGTGTTCCAACATTTCTACGGAATCCAAACTGATCTTCCCCGAGGTCCGCTTCTACCAGTTTTTCCATTCGTCTGTAAAGAATTCGCTTTAGTATTTTGCAGCTGTGACTTATTAAACTGGTAGTTCGGTAATTTTCACATCTGTCAACACCTGCTTTCTTTGGTATTGGAATTATTATATTCTTCTTGAAGTCTGTGGGTATTTCGCCTGTCTCATACATCTTGCTCACCAGATGGTAGAGTTTTGTCATGACTGGCTCTCCCAAGGCCATCAGTAGTTCTAATGGAATGTTGTCTACTCCCGGGGCCTTGTTTCGACTCAGGTCTTTCAGTGCTCTGTCAAACTCTTCACGCAGTATCTTATCTCCCATTTCATCTTCATCTACATCCTCTTCCATTTCCATAATATTGTCCTCAAGTACATCGCCCTTGTATAAACCCTCTATATACTTCTTCCACCTTTCTGACTTCTCTTCTTTGCTTAGAACCTGTAGGCAGTATCTATCTTACCCCTAGTGAGACAAGCCTCTACATCCTTACATTTGTCCTCTAGCCATCCCTGCTTAGCCATTTTGCACTTTCTGTCGATCTCATTTTTGAGACGTTTGTATTCCCTTTTGCATGCTTCATTTACTGCATTTTTATATTTTCTCCTTTCATCAATTAAATTCAATATTTCTTCTGTTACCCAAGGATTTCTATTAGCCCTTGTCTTTTTACCTATTTGGTCCTCTGCTGCCTTCACTACTTCATCCCTCAGAGCTACCCATTCTTCTTCTACTGTATTTATTTCCCCCATTCCTGTCAATTGTTCCGTTATGCCCTCCCTGAAACTCTCTACAACCCCTGGTTCTTTCAGTTTATCCAGGTCCCATCTCCTTAAATTCCTACTTTTTTGCAGTTTCTTCCGTTTCAATCTGCAGTTCATAACCAATAGATTGTGGTCAGAATCACATCTGCCCCTGGAAATGTCTTACAATTTAAAACCTGGTTCCTAAATCTCTGTCTTACCATTATATAATCTATCTGATACCTATTAGTATCTCCAGGATTCTTCCAGGTATACAACCTTCTTTTATGATTCTTGAACCAAGTGTTAGCTATGATTAAGTTATGCTCTGTGCAAAATTCTACAAGGCGGCTTCCTCTTTCATTTCTTCCCCCCAATCCATATTCACCTACTATGTTTCCTTCTCTCCCTTTTCCTACTGACGAATTCCAGTCACCCATGACTATTAAATTTTCGTCTCCCTTCACTACCTCAATAATTTCTTTTATCTCGTCATACATTTCATCAATTTCTTCATCATCTGCAGAGCTAGTTGGCATATAAACTTGTACTACTGTAGTAGGCATGGGCTTTGTGTCAATCTTGGCCACAATAATGCGTTCACTATGCTGTTTGTAGTAGCTAAGCCGCATTCCTATTTTTTTATTCATTATTAAACCTACTCCTGCATTACCCCTATTTGATTTTGTATTTATAACCCTGTAATCACCTGACCAAAAGTCTTGTTCCTCCCGCCACCGAACTTCACTAATTCCCACTATATCTAACTTTAACCTATCCATTTCCCTTTTTAAATTTTCTAACCTACCTGCCCGATTAAGGGATCTGACATTCCACGCTCCGATCCGTAGAATGCCAGTTTTCTTTCTCCTGATAACGACGTCCTCTTGAGTAGTCCCCGCCCGGAGATCCTAATGGGGGACTATTTTACCTCCGGAATATTTTACCCAAGAGGACGCCATCATCATTTAATCATACAGTAAAGCTGCATGCCCTCGGGAAAAATTACGGCTGTAGTTTCCCCTTGTGACAGGAACTGCAGATTTGCTGAAAAACATGGCAATGCCATGCAGAAACAATTTAACGATCGACAGGCTGTATCCATTGTTCTATTCATCAAGAAGCTCTTTCTGCTAAATTTGCAGTCACGCAGCTCGTGAAGAATTTGGTGGTACGTATAGTAAAATTTCCCAAGTCGCACGCATTATTCCACTGTCAGGAGCAACAGTTTTCGATGGAAATGAACGAAGAGTATGGACACTATATAAATTACTGCAAAGGAGCGTGCCTGGAACAAGTTTTCCATTTAAAACACGCCGTTGTTGAATTTATGAAGGAAAAAGGGGTGCAGGAACGAAATTTAGAATATCCGGAACGGATTGCGGTTGGGTTGTTTGAGAGTAGAGACCAAACAGCAAGGTCATCGGTCTCATCGGATTAGGAAAGAACGGGGAAGGATGTCGGCCGTGTTCTTTCAAAGGAACCATCGTGGCATTTGCCTGGAGCGATTTAGGGAAATCACGGAAAACCTAAATCAGGATGGCCGGACGCGGGATTGAACCGTCGTCCTCCCAATGCGAGACCAGTGTGCTAACCACTGCGCCACCTCGCTCGGTGGAATGGATTGTAAACCTCGCATTTTAGATGGAGATGACTGCACATTGCCCACAATAACACTTTCCAAGGTGATAAACAACTTCTCTTTGGTTTGATGGGATGAATTTAAAAAGAAAATCGCACTGTAGAAGGAACACACACTGACAAACACGGTCCACTTCCCTGAGCTAACTGCCGTTAAAAAAATCGCGAGGTTCGAGAATTCATTGTGATCTTGAAAGAATATCAAGGATAGTTTCCTAAACATTTTGAAGACGCAGCCAATCTTACATCTGTTTTCGAGACCGTTTGCTGTTTCAGTTGTTAAGTGGCCCTGTGGATGTTCAGATATAACTGACTGATCTACAAGGTAGTTCCAGTTTCAACGAGAAAGCCTCAAACGTTCGAAACGTCCACGTCCAGGTCGACTACACTGCTTTCCTGGAGTAGAGTTTCCACGTCTCATTAATGAGGTTGTTAAAGCGCTATAGTATTTCGATCAACATATCTCTGCGAAAGAACTTTTTTCGATTGTCAAACTAAATAAGTCACGATTGCATGGCAAACTAAGTGCGAAAATGAAGGGATGTAGATACGGGAGGGGGGGTCCAAACCCCCCACCCTCCAGAGTCACGAAGGTCTTTTTTTGGGGGGGGGAGGGGATTTAAAGTCGCTCACTTCTTTGGACGGGGGGAGGGGGGGGGGACGTGATTTAAAGTCGCTCCCTTTAGACTATGGAACTTATTAGCTGCCACGAATAGCAGATTATGTTTTGGTTGTTGAACACTTACACTGACCGCCGGACTGGAAAGTCTGGCAGCAGTAAGAATCGGTGCGATGTCTGTAAGTTTGCCAATGCTAAGCTGAGCTTCGGCTCTTTGCTTGTTATCGGTACATCTTGGTACACTTTGTGTCAACTACTGTATGGTTACTTTTTCTGCCAGCTTGAGTGATCTAACAGCTGTAGCACTATAGTAGCGCGCCGAACGCGTGTTGTGTGTGTCAACGAGTGTATCTGTATATGAACAACGTTGTGATATGTTGCATAAACCAACATCGTTGCGTCGTTCGAGTCTTCATCCGTCATATTAATGATGGAGCGTCGAATAACAGTTTCTTGCTGCGAAGACAACTCAAGCCGGCTAAACTTTGCCGTCTGCCTCGGTGTGGCCACCTCTACGCTATGATGATGGTTTTAAGTAAAGGACTGAACTTTACACCCTAGCCAAAGGTTTTATCAACACGTGCGTCCGTGAGTGCCGTTGAGAAAGCTATTCCACCTGTTTCCACGAAATCAGCAGAAGAAGTAAGACACGAGAAGTTACGGAGGCTCGCCCACAATGGAGTAACACGTCTGCGACAGAGATAGTTGCACTACGTAAACTTCGCCAGGATACCGAGACAGTGGTTAAGGTAACGCCGCTGTTTTAATGTCTCGTGACGACTATCATGATCAATTAACAGTTCAATGAGTGACAGCACATACCGGAAGATCAGAAGACCCGACCAATAAGATGGCAAGGAAGACTGCTTCGTTTCTGAACGCCTCCGCCTTTCCACCAGAAGCTGTGCGAAGACTGAAACCAAGTGGTGCGGTTCCTCCGAGGCTTTATGGACATCCAAAGATCCATGAGAAAGGTGTTTCTCTGCGTCCGATAGTGAGTAACATTGGCTCTCTAACCTACGATTGTGCCAAACAGCGTCGTTATTAAGGCCTCTTGTGGGAAAATACGCTCATCACATACTTAACTCTGTGCACTTCATTG
Organism: Schistocerca nitens; assembly: GCF_023898315.1. NCBI lineage: Eukaryota > Metazoa > Arthropoda > Insecta > Orthoptera > Acrididae > Schistocerca > Schistocerca nitens. Next base: position 604,210,151 of record NC_064620.1, on the reverse strand, counting down.
GAAAACTAAAATCAATCAAACTGAACAGTACTGGTATGTAATTTAGATTTAGTGTCGTTTTCTGGAAGGAAACTGTTTCAGAATCATTATTTCTCATTGGTAAAATCTTTGATAAAGAGATTTCAGCTTTGTTTGAACATGTTTTGACATCGACATATTTCTTATTCAGCAACGAATTTTATGAATGAACTGTCGGTGTCGCCGTGCGTAGTGCTTCACCCTCTGTGGTCAACTTTTTTATGGAGGACTTCGAGGAAAAGGCGCTAGTATTTGCTAGCTTGAATCCCACAAAATTTTGGAGTTATGTTGATGGTATGATTGTAGTGTGGTCCCATGGTGAAGATAAAAGAATTTTTAAATTATCTGAATTCCATACATAAACAAATTCAGCTCACGATGGAAATCGAAAAAGATGGTGCTTTCCATTTTTGAGTGTTTTAGTCAGATGCAAAGATGATAGCACTCTGGAACATGCAGTATATCGGAAGCCGACCCATAGGGATTTATATTTACGTGCAAATAGCTGCCAGAGCACTCGTCATTGCTGACGCGAACTGTCTGGAGGACGAGCTTCTACACTTGAGAACAGTTTTTGAAGCCAACGGGTGCTCTCCGCTGCGGATACCTAAGGCACTAGGTATGAAACCAACAGTGGGCTTAATGAATGGAGAAGAAGACACGGAAAGTTGCTTTTCTGCCATACGTGGGTGGCCTATCGTTAAAAATAGGATGGATCCTCAGCAAACACAACGTGAAAATGATTTTTCGCCCTCCATCAAAGACAGCAGCATTTCTGGGTTCCTTTAAAGATGATTTGGTGCATCGGAAGCCTGAGGCTTACAAAAGCCCCTGTGAATGTGACCTCTCACACATCGAACAGAGGACACGTACAGTCCATGAGAGACACAGAGAGCACTGCAGGTACACACGGCTCTTACAGCCCAATAAATCTGCTGTGGCAGAGCACTGTATTCACACTGGGCACTCTATGGTGTACGATAACGTCGAAATTTTAGCCTCTATTCCATCTTTCTGGGACTCAGTACTGGGAGAAGCATCTGAAATTTGGTTGGCGACGAATTTAATTAATAGAGATAGCCGCTTCAGCTCGGACAAATCATGGAATCCGGCTCTTTCTGTAACAAACTCACAAAGACGCCGCAACGGTGCATCTCGCTGTGATATCACCGTCTGGATCAACCATGCACCCATATATCTAATTTAATGCATATGTTGTACCTCTTTGCCGCCGATCGACTTCTATGGCGCCTTCCTTACCTGTGGCCGCATGCGCAGTGTCGCGGTCCGCGGGTTTAAAAGGACACAGCAAGTGCTGAAGCGTCTATCCGCTGCCAAACCCGCAGGCGTCATTGCCATTGCAACACAGCATCGCGCTATACCTAACTTTGGTTCGCCCACTGTTGGAGTATGCGGCCGTGGTCTGGGGCACAGTCGCAGATGTTCACATTGTGATTCTGCAGCTGACACAGAATCGCCCCCAGAAGACTGCCATTCATCTTCTGAGGCGATATTAGACGCACCAGCTCCACGAGGACACCGGGATCCTGCCGCTCCGAGATTGGATCCGCTCCACAGCCAGGAGGTTCTACGAGAAAGCGGGCCACTCCCGCAATCGGCTCATACGAGGACTGGGACAACAACCACACCGTAGGTTAACCACGTGTTGGCCTCACCTGCTGAGGGAACAAGTTTTACTAATTCCCCAGCACAGTGTGTTTACTTTGCCTACAGGTACCCACCAACAAGGACGAACCGAGAAGCCAAGTAATGTATTCTCTCCCCCTTAGGAACTGCAGGGACCTGGCCCGTCGCATAGCGTCCGTGTCAGCGTCTGGAGCGTCAGCCACTTCGGCTCACTCTGAAGAAGGCTGGACGGTACACAGCCGAAATACACTACTGGCCATTAAAATTGCTACATCAAGAAGAAATTCAGATGATAAACGGGTATTCATTGGGCAAATATATTACACTAGAACTGAAATGTGATTACATTTTCACGCAATTTGGGTGCATAGATCCTGAGAAATCAGTACCCAGAACAACCACCTCTGGCCGTAATAACGGCCTTGATACGCCTGGACATTGAGACAAACAGAGCTTGGATGGCGTGTACAGGCACAGCTGCCCATGCAGCTTCAACACGATACCACAGTTCATCAACAGCAGTGACTGGCGTATTGTGAAGAGCCAGTTGCTCGGCCACCATTGACCGGACGTATTCAACAGGTGAGAGATCTGGAGAATGTGCTGGCAAGGTCAGCAGTCGAACATTCTTTGTATCCAGAAAGGCCCGTACAGGACCTGCAACGAGCGGTCGTGCATTATCCTGCTGAAATGTAGGGTTTTGCTGGGATCGAATGAAGGGTAGAGCCACGGGTCATAACGCATCTGAAATATAACGCCCACTGTTCAAAGTGACCGAGACGTGCAACCAATGGCACCCCATACCATCACGCCGGGTGCGATAGCGTTCTCGCTTCCCGCGCCCGGGTTCCCAGGTTCGATTCCCGGCGGGGTCAGGGATTTTCTCTGCCTCGTGATGACTGGGTGTTGTATGATGTCCTTAGGTTAGTTAGGTTTAAGTAGTTCTAAGTTCTAGGGGACTGATGACCATAGATGTTAAGTCCCATAGTGCACAGAACCAACCAACCATCACGCCGGGTGATCCACCAGTATGGCGATGACGAATACACGCTTCCAATGTGCGTTCACCGCGATGTCGCCAAACACGGATGCGACCATCATGATGCTGTAAACAGAACCTGGATTCATCCGAAAAAATGACGTTTTTCCGTTCGTGCACCTAGGTTAGTCGTTCAGTACACCATCGCAGGCGCTCCTGTCTGTTATGCAGCGTCAAGGGTAACCGCAGCCATGGTCTCCAAGCCGATAGTCCATGCTGCTGCAAACGTGGTCGAACTGTTCGTGCAGATGGTTGTTGTCTTGCTAACGTCCCCATCTGTTGACTCAGGGATCGAGATGTGGCTGCACGATCCGTTACAGCCATGCGGATAAGATGCCTGTCATCTCGACGGCTAGTGATACAAGGCCGTTGGGATTCAGCACGGCGTTCCGTATTATCGTCGGGAACCCACCGATTCATATTCTGATAACAGTCATTGGATCTCGACCAACGCGAGCAGCAGTGTCGCGATACGATAAACCGCAGTCGCGATAGGCTACAATGCGACCTTTATTAAAGTCGGAAACGTGATGGTACGCATTTCTCCTCCTTACACGAGGCATCACAACAACGTTTCACCAAGCAACGCCGGTCAACTGCTGTTTCTGTGTAACAAATAGGTTGGAAACTTTCCTCATGTCAGCACGTTGTCGGTGTCGCCACCGGCGCCAACCTTGTGTGAATGCTCTGAAAATCTAATCATTTGCATATCACAGCATCTTCTTCCTGTCGGTTAAATTTCGCGTCTGTAGCACGTCATCTTCGCGGTGTAGCAATTTTAATGGCCAGTAGTGTATAAGAATGTGGTGTGCGTACTGTATGACCTTCGGTACACACATGATCAGATTATTTGACTTGTTGCTCGAACGAAGTAGGCGAGTGTCAGCAATATGTCTCGTGGTCTTATCGTGGCATGTTTATCTTCTGTCGTTAGGTCAAACGATAGAAATGCCACTTGCACGTTTAGAGTAGCAGATTGACGGTGACCAACTTGATTAATTTTGACACACATTTATTAAAATAGTAACAAGAATAAAAATTACTTAACTTGGTTCTGGATGCTATTTACAATTGACAATCTGAAGTTCCTTTGGTACTGGTACGTTAATCTTATTCTCACATATATCTCTGATACTTGACAAAAGTGTCTATACATTTGTCTTCATGGCTATGTACAGGAATATGGTAATCTTGTTAGGCGCAGACTGAAACTTGACTATAGATTCGTACAGACAAATGTAGACTGGCACAGACTGGTGCAGATAAATGCAGACCGGTGCAGACTAGTGCAGACAAATGCAGACTGACTAATCGGAGGTCTGTACACTCGTTATAATACCTCGCGCGTTCAGGTATCACTGCACGAGTGTGATCCGTGAGGAGAAAAGGTTCTACGTTAGCAGCAATCTCATTGGCTGCGTTACATATTAATACGCGGATCGGCGGAAGCAGAATTTGGTCCGTCTCTAAGGCAGCGCCATCTCGTAGTGCGGAGACAGACGAGCGCTGCGCCTGTGATGTTGCGCTTAGTGGGGCGCGCTCTAGTGGGAAAGTTGAGTATGCACTGACTACGCGGAACTATGTACATAACAGAGAAGAAGTGAAATTTATGCAGCTGCACGCCAGAAATTTTATGGAACAATCATTGCGCCCCAAAAATATGAGGATCCACAACGTTGTGACATGCTTTCAGATAGCCTTATTACTTCAGTATGTAATTTATACCACAGCTACTGACTAGCTCTGCGAATCAGAGCCTAAAGTGGCATTACTGTGCAGCAGGTAAATAACGTTGCTCCCCTTTGTCCTCCTCAACGTGGGGTCATAGTTCTCCGCACCTGACACTCTGTTGAGGTCGAAACTTAAATTAACACTGTCTGCTTACATCGACTTCTATCAATTTCTGTGAAGCGGATCTACTGCGTCTGAGATCACCAAAACTTGAAATAAAAGAAACAGGTTAAACAACATAGTGATTACCATAAACCTGAAGGCTTTTAATTCTTTAGCCGCGCGGGATTAGCCGAGTCATAGACCGTGCGGCTGGTCCCGGCGCAGGTTCGAGTCCTCCCTCGGGCATGGGTCTGTGTGTCTGTCCTTAGAATAATTTAGGTTAAGTAGTGTGTAAGCTTAGGGTCTGATGACCTTAGCAGTTTTAGAGTGTCTCAGAGTTTGATTCATAGTAACGTAACGACAGAAGTTGGACCTGTTTCCAAAGGCGTAAAAACACCCGGTGGCTCTGTCCTGTTGACACTGACCAATCAACGGGCGTGTTCCTTTGTAACAGGGTTAAATGGAGAATAGAGTCTGTGGAAGTTTTTAAATGTTTCGTCACACTCATTACATGAATTGGGTTTCAGTGCTTAGCGTGACTGAGTTATGTTGTTTGAAACGTAGCTAAAGCTGTGGGTTCGGTTTCTTTCACCTTCAATGATCAGTAGGGAGGCATTGTAACCATCTCTTCCTTTTTTTTTTTTTTTTTTTTTTTTTTTTTTTTTTTTTTTTTACGTAGCGACCCATCTGGGTAATTAAATGTATGTGTAACATGGAATGGCGGAGTTTGTTTACCACTAGGATTAATGGTTGGCTCAAATGGCTCTGAGCACTATGGGACTCAACTTCTGAGGTCATCAGTTCCCTGGAACTGAGAACTACTTAAACCTAACTAACCTAAGGACATCACACACATCCATGCCCGTGTCAGGATTCGAACCTGCGACCGTAGCGGTCACGCGGTTCCAGACTGCAGCGCCTAGAACCGCACGGCCGATTAATGGTTGGGGGCAACTGATAATCAAAGTTGTATAATTTTCTTTTCGGAGAATACGCCTGGGAGATGCGACGGGACCCAAGGCCGAGGCGACAGTTCAAGCGAGGATATCAGCAGTTCTCAGAAAGCAGGGATCGGCTCACCCGGCCCGACACAAAAGACACAAAAGCGGGGAGCTCACCGTATTGTGGAGACCGGCGGCGTCCATCGGCTTTCACGCTTTCTGCGACCGGCGCCTTCCGTTACGCTGCGGGACGTGTTTTGTGCGGCTCGGGCGGCGCTGTGCCATTTACCAGCTGAGGTCAGTCTGGCGCCTGGCTAATGTGTCGCTGTGGGCAGAAGGGCAGCGCCTGCCGCAGGGGAGGAATCCAGTCACTCGCGGTTCTCAGGCGCCAGGGTGGCGTGGGCGGCATATGGCTCCTCCAGCGTTTCTGGCGCGGGAGTGTTGGCACGCGCGCCGGATGACAACGGGGCGCGGTTGGAGGTCCGCCGCTGACGTCAGAGCTTTGTGGGGGTGTGCACAGTCTTTGGCGGCGAGCTTTCCCTTTGGGAGAATACTTTATGCCGTCTCCAGGAGGGGTATCTCGAGTTGTCTTATAAGCACGCCACTGGCGCGAATGGTGTGAGGACATTTGCCACGGCGGACATTTGCCACGATTTTACCTGCTCCGAAGAGTTGGGTCCCTTGTCTGCCCCTCCTCCTGCTCCTCCTCCTCCTGCTCCTCCTACTCACTCGCCGCCCGACCCGCAGTAAAGGTACTTGCTGAGCCTTTCCGCTGGTTTTCTTAACATACGACCAGAATCTCTATGGATTTTTCGCCACATTTCTAGAGAGAGTTTCGTTGTGGAAACTATTAAATGCATCTAGAATTGAAATCCGCACCAAATTTCGAGTGATTTCCCTAAATCGCTCCAGGCAAATGCCGGGATGGTTCCTTTCAAAGGTCACGGCCGACTTCCTTCCCCATCCTTCCCTAATCCGATGAGACCGATGACCTCGCTGTCTGGTCTCCTTCCCCAAACCAACCAACCAACCAACCAACCAACCAAATTTCGAGCCACAGTAAAACTCCGCCAATCATGGACATTTGGCGCTCGTCTAAATTATACGTGCCTTTTTCAGTACCCGTGCAGTAGCTTTCTGTCGTGTTTTGTGTAACATGGGGGATCAGTTCCGTCTGATATTAATTTATTTGGTATGAATCTCTCGAGTGCTGTTGATACTATTTCTTTGCACGTAAGCCACATATGGTCTTCATTTACATAGTTTGGAAGGATTGGACACTATCTCTTAGAAAGACGTCAACTGAATTTTTAGTTGCTTTTATATATATATATATATATATATATATATATATATATATATATATATATATATATATATATCGCGTTAGGTTTGATGAATTTCTTTGTTATGGAAGTGAGCCTCGCTACGACTGCGTGTTCACTAATCCCTGTATCCGTCGTGATGCTCAGGATTATTTGTGGCTAAGAGGTCAAGTGTGTTTTCGTAACCATTTAAAGTTGAATGGCGTCGTGAACTAATTGTTCAAAATAATTTTATAAAAACTATTTAGAACAATTATGGAAGTTGTTTTCTATCTACAGTACGGTCTGAAAATGTATTTTTGTCAACATATGGAAGGTAGATTGAAGTCACCGCCAACTATAATTGTACGAGTAGGGTAGCTATTTGCGATGAGACTCGAGTTTTCTTTGAAATGTTCAGCAACTGTTTCATCTGAGACCGGGGGTCGGTAAAAGGATTATATTAATTTATTCCAGTTGTCGAATATAACCTCTGTCCATACTAAGTCACAGGAACTACCCACCTGCTTCAATGTCGCTTGTGAGCTGGAACACACATTACATTATTTTTCCTTAAGTTGTGCTTCTTGTTTCTGTTGTAGTGGAGATCATTACAATTACGGCTTTTCCCTCCAAACCCTAGGATGCTTTCTCTGTGACCCTGTAAATACCAGAGCTAAACAATGTAGAACAACAACGTAAGTGACAAGGATAGCATTCTGTATTACTTCATTTCCTTATTTCTAACATTTTAAAGTTGTACGTCGACTTTAGATGACATGTCAGTCATAGATGTTCTTATCTCTGTTTATGAACGTACTTTCAATCATATTTTGAACATTGTCCCGCTACACTTTATTTACTAATGTTTCGCCGGGACGGATATCGGATTTTAGAGAGTAAATTATTATCGAGTATGTCGTTCTTCTTTTCAAACATTCACATACCCATTTCTTCTTTCCTTATTGTCCTTTGGGCATGCAGTTGTAGTAATTAAAGTAGGCACAAATGCAGCGATCAAGAAGAAATGATTAGCGTACATTCGCATTCTCTTTACAGCATTCCTTTCTTGTTGCTCCCATGGCGATGGACTGTTTCTATTGCAATCAGTAAGCGTGAAAGGAAGCTATCGTACAGACAGAGGGATCTATATTTATACTTGGCAGAACTAATTACATACTGACATAATCGTCGGAATTGCTTTCGTTTCCCAAAAGATATAAATATTTCGATTTCGGAAAAGAAGCTCTGTATTTCGCCAAGATGTCGAAGAAGAAGGTCCCTTACGTACTGGTTGTATCGAGTAAGATGTGGAGACGGCGGTTTCAAAGCGGACAGAAGAAGTACGAGGAAGGGCGTCCCTTACCTGAGGGATCGCTACCTGGCGAACGGGCAAGTGTGGCAAATGTCCGGCGCGGCAAACGTCCGGCATTCGCGCGAATTGCGCCTCCCGCTGGACGACTGGAGACGATAATTTTTGCGGCGGTCCTCGTGGAGGGCGTTGCTGAGAAGGTTAGGCGCGGAGTGCAGTCCCGGTTTTTTGGGGGGCTCCGGCTGTGATTCTCCATTTATCTTGGGTGCAAGTGTGCGTTATTCGCCGTCCTAGCAGTTGGACACCTTCGCTGGGACTCCACATAACTCGTTGAGCCGTACACTAGCGAGCAGATCTGCAGCCCGTGCCCGATAGGGATCTTCCTCCGAGGAGCGTAGTTTTCACTGCAACGAGTCCATCTGCCTAGCAGCATTTGTATTTCAGCCAACGTATGTCTATTGAACGTTCGTCTAGAGGTTCACGATCTCTGTCAGATCAACGTACAATATTCACATAGCGTTTGTTACGATTATTGTATGGGAAGCGTTATGTTAACGTGACCACCACATTCCCCTTTAATAACTTTGCCATCCGTCAATATCATCCTTGAGCGTGATTTTTGTTTCGTATTTGTTTTTCAGTTTTGACCAATCATCTATTTATGAGTATTCGCGTGTTTTATATTACAATTAACTTGCTCAGAGGAAAGAAATATTTCGTTTCAGTAGCTTTTTCTTCCTGTCTTCTTCTTCTTCTTCTTCGCGGATGGATCACTTAGGACCACGCGTAATCAACATTTGTTGGCCTTCCTTTTCGCCCAGTATTCCTTCATAAACAACGAATGGGCTAGCTTTCGTTGCGTAGACCATGTATGTCGGTTAGTTTTTTTCTTCCTCAAAACCCCGTGTGTTTGTGATTTTTCTGATTTCATTTCTATCATGTAGATTTGGAGACCCTAATTCTCTCAGGTCTTTTTCCGTCTGTTTGTACCAGTTCGCTCTTGTAGTTTTGTTCTTTAAAAATGTATGGATTTTGTGCGTTAACCTGTTTGAGTCCATTTTTTCTAAGTGTCCCATGAATTGGATTCTTCTCATGCGCATTGTGTCTGTTATTTTGGAGATATTTTTATATATTTCTGCATTGGGTTTTGGATAATGTACCCCACCTTTAGTTCTTGGTCCTAGGATTTTCCTCATTATCTTACGTTCTTTCACTTCTAATTCCTCTTTTAGTGTTCTGTGTTGAAGGTTTAGTGTCTCAGATGCGTAGAGAGCTTCGGGTCTAATTACTGTTGTGTAGTGTCGTATTTTGCAGTTCCACGACAGACTCTTTTTGTTGTAAATGTTTTTTGTTAACTGAACCGCCGTCTCCATTTTCTGGACTCTTGATCTGACAGATTTCTTTTCATTACAATTTTCTGCAATCCATTCACCTAAATATTTAAATTCTTTTACTCGAGAGATGTAGTTATTACCAATTTTGAGATCAGAAGGTGCATCTTTGACGTCAGTCATAAATTTTGTTTTTTCAAATGAAATTTGTAATCCTATTTTAGCTGCCTGTTCTTGTAATAATTCTAGCTGTTTCTGTGCATCAGTAATGTCTTGTGCGATAAGTGCCATGTCATCAGCAAATGCTAAACAGTGTAATTCTATGCCCTTATGTCTTGGTCTCAGTCTGTGTGCTGGTTCACCTGCTTTTTTCCATTCTCTAACAACTTTTTCAAGAGCGCAATTGAAGAGCACTGGGGACAGTACATCCCCTTGTCGTACTCCTGTGTCTATTTCAAATTCTGTGCTTCCTGTCATTTATGAATTTCTTAATGTTCTTCTGATGTGAGGCTACGTTAGGAGGACAGGGTTCGTACACTAAAACACTCAGCTTAAGGGCAGTACTGGGGGCTACAGTTTCATTGCTAGTGTTGTTTGGTCCGTTACGTCGATATTATCAGCGGTGAGCCTTAAGGGTGGTTCTGGCATGCGCAGGAGATTCCGGGTTAGGTATCCTAGTAATGTAAATTGACTTCAACTGTAACGACTTGTAAACAACCGTGGGTATTTCGTACGTTCGTCCAGCTCATTGATCTCATATTTCACAGTAAGTTTTATTTATTTATATTTTGGACTAGTGAAACATTATTAGATCATGCTAAAATCACATGGCAATAAATTCAACTTTTGTATCACCCATTCAATATTACGATTAGACTGTTACCATTTAAATAAATCATAAATTGCCTGTTTCTAGTGCCTTTTAAATCCATTAAAAATAAGGAAGAAAACCCGTTGGGGAAAAATACTCCAAGACTGGAAATGTGATATTACCCACTGAAGAAGCAAAAAAAAAAACAAAAACAAAAAAAAAAAAAAACAGATACACCTTCCTAATATCGTGTAGGGCCACCGCGAGCACGCAGAGGTGCCGCCAAGACGAGGTGGCATGGACTCTACTAATGTCTGAAGTAGTGCTGGAGGGAACTGACACCATGAATCCTGCAGGGCCGCCCATAAATTCGTAAGAGTACTAGGGGGTCGACATCTCTTCTGAACAGCACGTTGAAAGGCATCCCAGATATGCTCAATAATGCTCATGTCAAGGAAATTTCGTAGCCAGCGGAAGTGTTTAAATCAGAAGAGTAGTCCTGGAGCCACTCTGTAACAATTCTGGACGTGTGAAGTGTCGCATTGTCCTGTTGGAATTGCTCAAGTCCGTCGAGGATGCACAATGGACATAAATGGTTACAGGCAATCAGACAGGATGCTTACGTACGTGTCATCTGTCATAGAGTCGTATCTAGATGTATCACGGGTCCCGTATAACTCCAACTGCACATGCCCCACACCATTACAGAGCCTCCACCAGCTTGAACAGTACCCTGCTGACAGGCAGGGTTCATGGATTCATGAGGTTGTCTCCATACCCCTAGACGTCCATCCGCTCGATACAATTTAAAACGCGACTCGTCAGACCAGGCAACATGTTTTCAGTCAACAGTCGAATGTCGGTGTTGACGGGCCCAGGCGAGGCGTAAAGCTTTGTGTCGTGTAGTCATCAAGGGTACACGAGTGGGCCTTGGACTCCGAAATCCCATAATGATGATGTTTCGTTGAATTGTTCGACGCTGACACTTGTTCAAGGCTCAGCATTAGAATCTTCAGCAATCTGCGGAAGCTTTGCACTTCTCCATGTTGAGCATCTTCTTTCGGCCGCAGCGAAGTCGGAGATTTGATGTCTTACCGCATTCCTGATATGCACGGTACACTCGTGAAATGATAGTACTGGAAAATCCCACTTCATCGGTACCTCCGAGATTCTGTGTCCCATCGCTCGTGCGCCTACTGTAAAACCACGTTCAAACTCACTTAAATGTTGATAACCTGCCATTGTAGCAGCAGTAACCGATCTAACAACTGTGACAGACACTTGTTGTCTTCTATAGACGTTGCCGACCGTTACGCCGTATTCTGCCTGTTTACGTATCTGTATATTTGATTACGCATGCCTATATAAAGTCCGCAGCTCGTGGTCGTGCGGTAGCCTTCTCGCTTCCCGCGCCCAGGTTCCCGGGTTCGATTCCCGGCGGGGTCAGGGATTTTGTCTGCCTCGTGATGACTGGGTGTTGTGTGATATCCTTAGCTTAGTCAGGTTTAAGTATTTCTAAGTTCGAGGGGACTGATGACCATAGATGTTGTCCCATAGTGCTCAGAGCCATTTGAACCATTTTTGCCTATACAAGTTTCTTCGGCGCTTCAGTGTACGTGTAAAGGCCTATTGTAATGTATGGAATAATATACATAAACGAACTGAAAGTGTTTCATTATTCATTTAATTACGGGAACGTAATTGTCATGCCCACAGGGCTGTGTGTGTGTGTGTGTGTGTGTGTGTGTGTGTGTGTACGTGAAGGGTAGGGGGGGGGGGGGGGGCACAGCTCGCGCTACTTCCTGTCCACTTGCTGTTATGGAACGAACTCAAGGAAGCAACAAGGCTTGGTGAAAGCGAGTTACAGCGACGTTCAAGTTCACGTGTGGTACTTATTTGCATCTATGAAACTGGAATGAATATAAGCCAATACCACAGCTCAAGTTCAAAAAGCTCGCTGGGTGCTGGCTAGTGCAGTGCCACTTAATGATCGTTTGAGCAGCTGCCTGAGAAATACTTTCAAGCGCCAGAAAACAGAGCTATTGCATACGTGTAGCTACGGTGACGCAGTAACACCGTGCTCGGTGTTTGCTCTGCTGAAACGCTTCTCGTTCCATTTCTGCTAGGAATTACGTGCGTACAGGCGATTTCGTGCCACTGTGCAGCGCTGTGACATATTGTTGAGATGAGGCGTACGGAGTTGCTGCACTCAGGGCAATTACTTTACCACGTCCTATATTACAGTGGAACTGGGATGCGAACAAATTATACCACAGTTGTGGGAATTCATGACGTAATAGGCATAAAATGAAATACACGAATTTAATTCAGACACTGGTAACTGTGTGACAAAACAGCTGTTCACTATGTTTTGTTTCGAGAAATAATGTTTGTTAAAGCTCCTTAAGTAAACATTTGTTTGTTTTCTGCGGTGCCGATAATTATTCAATTTTTAGGTATCATGCTAATGCAAAGCACCCAAGCTCACGCCCCGTAAATTCTCACGTAAGCAACGAGTCATTATCCAGGGATCACGTCACAATGATCTAGGATATGACATCGTAATGAAATTAAATTATCGGTACTCAAAATATACATACATACAGCAAACATAAAGTTTATTTGTGTTAAAACATTGCAGTTCTGCAGTAAACACGCAAATACTACAGAGACGGTTATCGCAACAGCTTCGAAAACGAAACGCCACAAACAGTTAACACGGGTCTCGTGAAGATTACTCGCTCTAGAACTCAGACAGCTATGTGCACCTGCGAATTCTGCAACTTGCAAGCGTCAGAAAAAAATTTTCTGGGAGATTCTGGCTTCTTGTTAGTCGCTGCTCAGATAGCTATCAACCATACCCTAAGTACTTGTAAAAATGCACGATGACACAGTGCTGTCTTACAAAATTATTTATTTATAGCCGATTTCTGTCATAAACCATCTTCACTGTGAAAAAAAAAAATAGAATGGTGACATCACATGTTACACATCTCTTCAAGTATTAAAAATAACATGGGATAATCAAAATGTGAGAAGTATTGCTTTACCAAAGCAATGTGACATGTACTCGTATGTCATGAGAGATAGCCATTGTAAAAATTTTTCCACCAAGAAACTGGTTGTAAATAAATAATTTTATAAGACAGCGCTGCGTCGTCATGCAGTTTTCCAAGAATATCGATGATATTGATGGTTCCCTGAAAAAAAATGCTACATTCCAAGTAGCCAGAGCCGGGAGAAGGCACTGCTTAAAGGCGACTTGAGCTTTGCGCATACGTTTGAGCCTGCTGAAGGTGTAAAGCGTCACGAAAACGTCCGAAGTCTGTCGACGAATTCCGAGCCGTACTAGGAAGCATTGCCTCAAGAAATGTTGGACAAGCTTTATATGGTCACGTTACATGAATGCAGTGGTCCCTAGCGTACGAAGCTGCATTGTTACATGAGGTAGACGTTTAAGTACGATGCAGATTAAGTCTTTTTATCGCTGTCACATGAGTGTGAAAGAAAAGGGAATGGTAATTTACATGTCCACTACTTTCACCTAGAAAGAGAAGCTTTTCGATTTTACATAAAAAATGCGAGTTATTGGTGAACAGTAGTACCGCAACACACTTTTTAATTTAAACGCAAAAATGTTCAAAATATAAGTGTATTTCATACCCCGATCACACTTGCGAACTCCGTGCAAAACCTTCAAAGTTAATAGTTGTAATTAATAAAACATTGTGTCGATGTGCTTTCTTTAATGGGTCTATATTTTGGAGTGTTACCAAAGTCAGTCTGCAGAATTTTTCATCGTTTCATTCTACGTAACTTCTCACTTTTCAGAGTACATATCAAAAAACACATATTCTTGAAAACCACCTTACTTAGATTAGTTTCATTATTTTGCTTTTAACACAGTATTTATGATTATTTTAGCTCTACAATGTCGCCACATTTCAACACGTTTATTACCTTCTTTAGGAGCTATCATGAAGCCAGCTTTTGCAGGCAACGATTGCTTCATGGTTTTCAACGTACAGTAGGAAAACTGGAATACGGAAATCCAGCAAGCTAGCTTTAGTTTGACGTCTAAGTCTGATGCAGTCAGTTCAGAAGGCTACTACTATTCTGGTAGTGTTTCCCCATTTCCTCGTCCAACTCTAAAAATGGCATTTCATCGTTTGTTGACGGAAGTAACTTATGTGATGCTGACCGATTTGAAATATTAAACGATACGTCGGTACCAAAAGAAATATTTAAATTTCCAGTTTCAAAACATTATGCAGAACAGGGACGAACCCTCAGATTTCAACATAGATGGCAGTCTAAATGGAAGTGCCTAGCCATACAGTGCTGTTGATGATGGTGCTTACTACAAATACTGTGTCTTATTTTCAAAGTCAGGGGCTGGAATGAATTTTCAGCCTCTTGGTTCACTGTGTAAAGAGAAGTATAACAACTGGAAGGAATCACAAAAATATTTTGACAAGCACTCAACAAACCACTATCATAAAAATTGCTTTCTTGATTGATGCAGATCTATTTTTATCTGCAAAAAATAAACCTGAGACATCTGTTAACAACTTACTTGATAGTGAAAAAGTAAGAAAACAGAACGAATTTACTAGCCACAACTCAAACTTATTTTATGTGGTAGGCAAGAAATTGCTTTAAAAGGAAGAAAGGATTATGGAATAATGCATTGTGAGGAACCAACAGACCGTAATGAAGGAAACGTTAGGGTTATATTGAGATGTCGCTGCCAACGCAGACAGTGAGTTACAACCAACATAAGAAAGTGATGGAAAAAAAGAGTAAGTGCAAGTGCCACCTTGATTGTTTTGAGATCTTTGTGGCATCTGTTTGAAATCTGATTGATTCCACGATATAAGTAGTGAGTTTATCACGAGGAAGTAAGTTTTGCATGTCATTCGAGAGGAACGACCAGAAACTCTCTAGTGTGTACTGTGCCGAATCTTAGGCAACTAAGATGTGGGTTATGTGGTGACTCATGGCGCTGTCAGAGGACAACGAGAGCCGTGTCAGAGGGAGTACTAGATTTAATTGGCTGCGTTGTGTTAATTTGACGTGATCTTGTTAATTGTCTGGTTGATGAACGAACTTGGGCACCTCTTGTTACGTCGTCGTCTTGTGTTGCTCTTTGTTTCGCTTGATTACTGTCGTCGTGATTTCGATACTACTTGTGTTTTGAATACACGTCTGCACATCTATTTCAAGTTGTCGGCGTGTGGCTTGAGGATTAGCTTTGTGTGTTTCGACTGGTTCTAAGGAGCGACGTCCTTGTTGGTTGTGTTCTGTGAACATTTCGTATACTTGTCCATGTTGTTTATTTTATGGACGTGTGGAAGAGCAGCGGACGTGCGTTCGTTTTGGAGGTTGTCCACTTTCCTCCTTTTCTCACAACGGACGTCTCTCGGTTCCAACAGGAATTTGTGCTTAAATATTTGTACACAGACCCATCCCGCGTTTCTAACAACGCCTGCGACGGCGTGCGGTTGTGTTACTCTTGGTTTGCACGCAACAGCGCTTGCAGTCCTGCTGGAGGGGCGGGGGAGGAAGGGGGAAATGGGTTAAACGGCTCTTAGTCAGCTACCTCAACTAGGAGTTGAAATGTTCAGTATAAGTGTTTCACTATTGTCATACATATACAGTGAAAATAAACGAAAACATTAATGAGTGGAATGCAGGTTTTAAATATTGTGGCAACCAAGTTAAGATACGTGCTAGAAGGCTAAGAGACTCTGTAAGGACTCTCCGCAGTGACGTCGACATTAAATTGGGAAACAGAATTTTCGTAATTCAAATGCGTTCTATTATTCATAAAAATCTGTCTGCTCCGGTGTAACGGCCTATGCTTCAATGCTCCTGGCAAGCAATTGGGTGCAACACTCCCACAAATGTTGTTAAATTCAAGAATGTCGTTCAAGTGTCAATTGATTTTGCAGCTCATGAATGTGGTTCTGAGGACTGTCCGGATATTACTTTCGACATACGTGCCTACTGTGATTCTGCATATTGTGTCATGCACTTGGTTACGGAATCTCATTCACATGTTTGAAGTCCGATAATGGGCAAACTAAAACACAATTGAATGCTTTCACCACGCTGACCACACTGGTGCGCAAAGCTAACAAATACGATTGGAACGCCGAATTTCTGTTCCAAAGAAGAGACTCCCCTTGTCAGTGGCTACCTTGAGCTCTCATCGGCAAGATCCTAAAACGAGAACTGTTCTAACTCTTTTAGTGATAAATTAGCGTAGGTCGCTGGTTACTACTAAGGCTACCACCACATGCTGGGTTTCACTGTTAGTGGTTGTAAGTGACGTGAAGCTCTCTAAAATTAACAAACAGTTAGCGCTCTATCTCGGGTGGCTTTCAGGTAGCTTAGAGAGCGGCCTGGCAACTTTTATTACTAACTGGCACGTGGAAAATAATGTTAAATATGTGACTATTGGCTGTGAACGTTGTTTCTTAGTCATTGTGCGTCTTTCCGTCATGTTTAATTTTCATTGCCACCAGAAATGTTGAAGTCCCAATGTGATGGTTATTCTGCTCTAATTTCAGTGCATTCCTCGACTGTATCCTTTGGTGTGGTTTCAGATATTATCAGTGGTGTTGGCTGAAGCGAGATCACGCGGTTATTAGAATCTCTGTTTCAGAGATAGATAGAGAGAGAGAGAGAGAGCTTCCACTTGGCTTCGGTCCCACACGCTCAGCACTTGAGGGGTCCCCTCTGTCGTTGCACTGCCGCTTCTCCGGTCCAGCTGGGTCAGGTTGTCGTAACCGGAACCTGGCTCACTCCAAGGACGTCGGGCGCTCCAAACTGACGACACATCCGGTGACTTGTTAATGAAATTCGAGAAAGAAGGAAAAGAATAAAAAGTTGAAAACAATTTCTGTTGGCCTAACCGACCCTCAGTGACAAACACCCAGCTGTCCCCCCTTAACGACGTTCTCTGCTGTGTATTTTCTCGATTTTCACCGAGAGGCCGTTCTGGTTAGCGTAAGAATCGACTGCATAGCACTGAGTAGCGTGAACATCAGAAATAAATTGAGAAGGTGGTTATTGCACTAGTTGAAAGAATTCGGGGAACACGAGTTTGGGAATATGCCACACTCCACTGAGTAATACACTGAAGCGCCAAAGAAACTGGTACAGGCATGCGTATTCAAATACAGAGATATATAAACAGGAAGAATACGGCGCTGCGGTCGGCAACGCCTATACAAGACAACAAGTGTCTGTCGCAGTTGTTAGATCGGTTACCGCTGCTACAGTGGCACATTATCAAGATTCAAGTGAGGTTCAACGTGGTATTATAGTCGGCGCACTAGCGATGGGACACAGCATCTCCGAAGTACCGATGAAGTTCGGATTTTCCCGTGCGACCATTTTACAAGTGTACCGTGAATATCAGGAATCCGGTGAAACACGAGATCTCCGGCATCGCTGCTGCCGGAAGAAGATCCTGCAAGAACGGGAGCAACGACGACTGAAGAGAATCGTCCAGCGTGGCTGAAGTGCAACCCTTCCGCAAATTGCTGCAGATTTCAATGCTGCGTCATCAACAAGTATCAAAGTGCCAACCATTCAACGAATCATCATCCATATGGGCTTTCGGAGCCGAGGACTCACTCGTGCACTCTTTATGACTGCACGACACAAAGTTTTACGCCTTTCCTGGGCCCGTCAACACCGATATTGGACTGTTGATGACTGGAAATATGTTTCCCAGTCGGACGATTCTCGTTTCAAATGTATCGAGTGGATGGACCTGTACTAGTATGGAGACAGCCTCATGAATCCACGAACCCTGCATGTCACAAGGGGCTGTTCGAGTTGGTGGAGGCTCTGTAATGGTGTGAGGCGTGTGTAGTTGGATACTACTCTGACAGGTGACACGTACGTAAGCATCCTGTCTGACCACTTGCATGCATTCGTGTGCACTGTGCGTTCCGACGGACTTGAGGAATTCCAGCATGACAATGCGACACCTCACACGTCCAAAATAGCTACAGAGTGGCTCGAGGAACAGTCTACTGAGTTTAAACACTTCCACTGGCTACCAGACACCCTAGACATGAACATTATTGAGCGTATCTAGGATGCTTTGCAACGTGCTGTTCAAAAAAATTCTCCACACCCTCGTACTCTTACGGATTTATGGACAACCCTGCAGAATTCATGGTATCAATTCACTCCGGAACTACTTCAGACATTAGTCGAGTCCATGCCACATCGTGTGCTGCGGCAGTTCTGCGTGCTCGCAGAGACCCTACACCTTATTAGCCAGGTGTACCAGTTTATTTGGCTCTTCAGTGTAGTTGAGAACTGGATAACTCACCAAATTATTCTTTTATCTTTCAGAAATTAAGTTCACAACAAAACATCATTACGGCCTCGATCGTTTACACGAAAACAATTGAAGTGTCCGACATGTGTAAATCAAAGTCATGCCGTCGTACTGGGTGCTTTCCATTCGGCTTTAAGAGCCGCTATATCGTTATGTCCTCTGTGAGCGTTTATCACTGCCTAAGTGGCATCCTCCGCAAAAGCCTATGTAGGTCACCCTCCTGTATCCTTTCCCAATCTTCAAAGAGAGCCCATGACGATTGTTGGAGAGTCTGTGGCGGAACAGGAAGACCACGAACACTCCGTTAAGCGTGCCCCACACATGCACGACGAGTTCTATGTAGGGACTCACCGCTGGCCATTCCGTTACTTCAAAGTCCTGGCTTCGCAAGACATCCCTGCTGACGCCCGCCACGTGGTCGCTGGCATTACAAGGAATTCAGGGCCACCACTGTATGCAGCGTCCACCACATGATCAAACAGAATCTGGTTGATGTACTGCCTGGCAGTAAGGCAGCCATGGACAGCGACAGCCGGCCGCGGTGGTCTCGCGGTGCCAGGCGCTCAGTCCGGAACCGCGCGACTGCTACGGTCGCAGGTTCGAATCCTGCCTCGGGCATGGATGTGCGTGATGTCCTTAGGTTAGTTAGGTTTAAGTACTTCTAAGTTCTAGGGGACTGATGACCACAGATGTTAAGTCCCATAGTGCTCAGAGCCATTTGAACCATTTTTGACAGCGACAAGATCAAAATGATTCAAATGGCTCTGAACACTATGGGACTTAACATCTGAGGTCATCAGTCCCCTAGAAGTGAGAACTACTTAAATCTAACTAACCTAAGGACATAAGTCAGATCCATGACCGAGGCAAGATTCGAACCTGCGACCGTAGCGGTCACGCGGTTCCAGACTGAAGCGCCTAGAACCTCACGGCCACAACGGCCGGCTACAAGATCCGTATGGGTGTCAACACTGAAGCCTCCCTACAACGTCACTGAACCTTGGAAATCTGTAGCTTTCCTGGACAACATTTGGCAGGTACCTCTCACTACAGGTCTTCGCAAACGAACACGGCCATCACCTTGCGAAAGAGGATATCTGGACTCATCTGTAAATAATACGTTTCGCCAGTGACGAAGTTGCGAGTTGACATGGAAACGGCAGAACTGAAGGTGAGCTGCAAGATGATATCGAGTCAAGCGGTGTACTCGAACGGGACGCCTGAGGCGTAAGGTCCTTTCTCGTAACCTAGCTGTTCATTGCCGTCTGATCGGACACAGCAGCTCCAGTGGTCCTTCGGAGATCATGTTCTAGTGCCCTGGCGGTACACGCAACGCATAGATGTCGGCTTTCACATAGGGTCGTGATGTGTCGGTGACCTTGTCCAACTCGCCTTGTGTACTGGCCTGTCTCCTCGTGGAGTCTCCACAGACTATGGATGATACACCGGAGAGGCGTTGGCACCTGCAACACCACCGAAAGTCCATCCTTGTCTTTTATCAAACAGACCGCCCTTGCAGCTCACACTGCATTAATATGTGTACTGCACCATATGACTACAACGTCCACAAATGACGACTACCATCCGTGTACCACGCTAGAGATCACGTGAACAACGGTACTCACTTCCTTCCTAGGGGTCACCTGAGTCTGTCGTGCATATCACAGTCAAAAGGTGGCGAATAATTTTAATTGTTGTCTATATTGAAGGCGAAGATCTCAAGCCATTCCACAGGTAGGCCTACCGCCTTTATCACAACAGATTTAACATACCGGACACTGATAAACGTGCTCCCCTAATTCTTTTGAACGGCGCAGTTGCCTGTTGTTCAGCCTGTCGTTGAGTTTAGCAACCATAAATGGACTTCATCGCATGCAGGTGCACAGTGGCGGCTCGCAGGTATACATTCTGGGTGTTCTCAAATTTTGAAATTCAGATAAATACACCCCTGGAAATGGAAAAAAGAACACATTGACACCGGTGTGTCAGACCCACCATACTTGCTCCGGACACTGCGAGAGGGCTGTACAAGCAATGATCACACGCACGGCACAGCGGACACACCAGGAACCGCGGTGTTGGCCGTCGAATGGCGCTAGCTGCGCAGCATTTGTGCACCGCCGCCGTCAGTGTCAGCCAGTTTGCCGTGGCATACGGAGCTCCATCGCAGTCTTTAACACTGGTAGCATGCCGCGACAGCGTGGACGTGAACCGTATGTGCAGTTGACGGACTTTGAGCGAGGGCGTATAGTGGGCATGCGGGAGGCCGGGTGGACGTACCGCCGAATTGCTCAACACGTGGGGCGTGAGGTCTCCACAGTACATCGATGTTGTCGCCAGTGGTCGGCGGAAGGTGCACGTGCCCGTCGACCTGGGACCGGACCGCAGCGACGCACGGATGCACGCCAAGACCGTAGGATCCTACGCAGTGTCGTAGGGGACCGCACCGCCACTTCCCAGCAAATTAGGGACACTGTTGCTCCTGGGGTATCGGCGAGGACCATTCGCAACCGTCTCCATGAAGCTGGGCTACGGTCCCGCACACCGTTAGGCCGTCTTCCGCTCACGCCCCAACATCGTGCAGCCCGCCTCCAGTGGTGTCGCGACAGGCGTGAATGGAGGGACGAATGGAGACGTGTCGTCTTCAGCGATGAGAGTCGCTTCTGCCTTGGTGCCAATGATGGTCGTATGCGTGTTTGGCGCCGTGCAGGTGAGCGCCACAATCAGGACTGCATACGACCGAGGCACACAGGGCCAACACCCGGCATCATGGTGTGGGGAGCGATCTCCTACACTGGCCGTACACCACTGGTGATCGTCGAGGGGACACTGAATAGTGCACGGTACATCCAAACCGTCATCGAACCCATCGTTCTACCATTCCTAGACCGGCAAGGGAACTTGCTGTTCCAACAGGACAATGCACGTCCGCATGTATCCCGTGCCACCCAACGTGCTCTAGAAGGTGTAAGTCAACTACCCTGGCCAGCAAGATCTCCGGATCTGTCCCCCATTGAGCATGTTTGGGACTGGATGAAGCGTCGTCTCACGCGGTCTGCACGTCCAGCACGAACGCTGGTCCAACTGAGGCGCCAGGTGGAAATGGCATGGCAAGCCGTTCCACAGGACTACATCCAGCATCTCTACGATCGTCTCCATGGGAGAATAGCAGCCTGCATTGCTGCGAAAGGTGGATATACACTGTACTAGTGCCGACATTGTGCATGCTCTGTTGCCTGTGTCTATGTGCGTGTGGTTCTGTCAGTGTGATCATGTGATGTATCTGACCCCAGGAATGTGTCAATAAAGTTTCCCCTTCCTGGGACAATGAATTCACGGTGTTCTTATTTCAATTTCCAGGAGTGTATGAGAGTACGAAATTAATAGCGTCTGCTGTATAACAGTTATGTTTATCAACAGATTTATACAATTTCAGCTGCTATCAATAATAATAATAATACGCATAACTTGTCTGAAAAAAGGAATAATTGTTTTTGTGTAATATTGTTGCTTTGTACATAATTAAGTACAGTTTATGGCAAGAACAAAATAATGTTTAAGCTTTCACTACTCGCTGTTTCGCATTTTTGTGTAAGTGGGAGTTTTCATAGTGTATTTTTGTATTTTTTCAGGAAAATGTACTAGATCCCTACTCTTAGTTAACGAATTACCTTCCAGGCTGAAAATCAGGCAGTCTTACGTTGCACCCATACAACAACTTACGCTCATTATACACTTCTTTGTTAGAAGTTCGCTTGTAGTCACGCTTGTTTGATTTCGCCACTCTCTCAGATAACAGATCTGGTCTAGGAGGCCTTACATCCTTCGCTGCCAACTTTTCCTGATAATTTTCTTTTCTGTTAGCGCTTAATACAGGTTGAACAGAGCTCATGGTGGCACTACACAGGAAACCGATTCCTGCACAGCAAACAACCAACACAAACACTAACTGCCGTTTGCGGACATTATTAAATTGAAGTAGTTCTATTTACCAACAAGGTCACTTCACTTAAATACAAATGAGCCGCTGAGAGCCATAAGCGCCAAAAGCACACCGTCCTCGACCCCCTCCCCCCTCCCCCATACTTAAGTGAATATGAGAGAAACCAGAGATACAGCTTTTCCTGAATGTTCTGATGTACGTACGATGTGGGGCTACAGTACAGATAAACCTGACCCCACCATAAGATCAACGGATGTCAGAACCATGAATAAATGCTGCAGTCTCACAGTCGACAATGATGTGCTTATGGTTCTCAGCCCCTCAAATATATTACTGTATGATAAAATCCAAAACTTTAGAGAGTTTGTTGACTTTAGGGAGCTTCACGTCACTTACAACCACTAACAGTGAAACCCAGCATATGGTGGTAGCCTTAGTACACTACTGGCCATTAAAATTGCTACACCACGAAGATGACGTGCTACACACGCGAAATTTAGCAGACAGGAAGAAGATGCTGTGATATGCCAATGATTAGCTTTTCAGAACATTCACACAAGGTTGGCGCCGGTGGCGACACCTACAACGTGCTGACATGAGGAAAGTTTCCAACCGATTTCTCATACACAAACAGCAGTTGACCGGGGTTGCCTGGTGAAATGTTGTTGTGATGCCTCGTGTGAGGAGGAGAAATGCGTACCATCACGTTTCCGACTTTGATAAAGGTCGGTTTGTTGCCTAACGCGATTGCTGTTTATCTTATCGCGACATTGCTGTTCGCGTTGGTCGAGATCCTATGACTGTTAGCAGAATATGGAATCGGTGGGTTCAGGAGGGTAATACGGAACGCTATGCTGGATCCCAACGGCCTCGTATCACTAGCAGTCGAGATGACAGGCTGTAACGGATTGTGCAGCCACGTCTCGATCCCTGAGTCAACAGATGGGGACGTTTGCAAGACAACAACCATCTGCACGAACAGTTTGACGACATTTCCAGCAGCATGGACTATCAGCTCGGAGACCATGGCTGTGGTTACCCTAGACGCTGCATCACTGACAGGAGCGCCTGCGATGGTGTACTCAACGACGTACCTGGGTGCACGAATGGCAAAACGTCATTTTCTCGGATGAATCCAGGTTCTGTTTACAGCATCATGATGGTCGCATCCGTGTTTGGCGACATCGCGGTGAACGTACATTGGAAGCGAGTATTCGTAATCGCCATACTGGCGTATCACCCGGCGTGATATGGTAAGGGGTGCCATTGGTTACACGTCTCGGTCACCTCTTGTTCGCATTGACGGCACTCTGCACAGTGGACGTTACATTTCATATATGTTACGACCCGAGGCTCTACCCTTCATTCGATCCCAGCGAAACCCTACATTTCAGCAGGATAATGCTCGACCGCATGTTGCAGGTCCTGTACGGGCCTCCTGTACGGGCCTTTCTGTTCGACTGCTGCCCTGGCCCGCACATTCTCCAGATCTCTCACCAATTGAAAACGTCTGGTCAATGGTGGCCGAGCAACTGGCTCGTCACAATATGCCAGTCACTACTCTTGATGAACTGTGGTATCGTGTTGAAGCTGCATGGGCAGCTGTACCTGTACACGCCATCCAAGCTCTGTTTGACTCAATGGCCAGAGGTGGTTGTTCTGGGTACTGATTTCTCAGGATCTATGCATCCAAGGCCGGCCGCGGTGGTCTAGCGGTTCTGGCGCTGCAGTCCGGAACCGCGGGACTGCTACGGTCGCAGGTTCGAATCCTGCCTCGGGCATGGGTGTGTGTGATGTCCTTAGGTTAGTTAGGTTTAAGTAGTTCTAAGTTCTAGGGGACTTATGACCTTAGATGTTGAGTCCCATAGTGCTCAGAGCCATTTTTTTTATGCATCCAAATTGCGTGAAAATGTAATCACATGTCACTTCTAGTGTAATATATTTGTCCAATGAATACCCGTTTATCATTTGCATTTCTTCTTGGTGTAGCAATTTAAATGGCCAGTGGTGTATTTCTCATTCAGAAACCCAAAAGCGGGTTTTTCTGTCAATATAATTATAATGTATACTGATGTCCGGTAAAATGTTACCTTATAGTGAGTTAATTGGCATGTATGTGGAGTGCGCTACCGTCTAGCGGGAATTATGCCAAGCGAACGGGGATAAAAGTCTGCTGCAGTGTGCTTCCACCTCGTGGCACGGACATAAACTTATAGTTGAGTGGTGAGGGCTAGCATGCATGCTGTGCATGCGCGGAAGCTCCTTAAAATGTGCACACGTGAAGGTGTGCTCGCGACGCTGATGCCAACTTTCACTGAGTCTAGAGGAGCAATGTATCCCAGGGCGGTAGATTTAGTGCGGTACGATTAACAGCATTCAAAAAAAAGTAACCAGTAAATTCGCAGGGTGTCAAAAGTTAGGGTGTCCACGTGCCCTTGTGCTCTTACACAACAGCTGCCGCTGTTAGTGGCGGTGAAACTGGAAGCTGTTATTATGCAGATCGAGGAGTGTGTCGCAGTGTGGCGCCACCTTTCGTATCAGGAGGGCGTCGCGGGTCTGTAGCCGTTACAGGAGGCGGGATGGTCGCTGGCGCGCCAGTTTACTGGCACGCTCTTCACAGCAGTCGCTGGTTGCGTAACAGCACCAGAGGTCTGCCGTTTACTCTGCTCGCCGCCTCTGTGGCCTGAGCACGAGATTCTGCACTCGGGTCTGAGAGATTGCGGTCGTCCCCTCCTGAGACGGAGAACAGCGAAATTCCAAATGAGCCCCATTATAGCGACCGCGCTGCAAGCCCGGATCTCCACCCACTGTAATTTGCTGTGCGTACTAACGTTTCAGCAAAGCGAAAGGGAGACGTAATTAGGCGGACTCCGTTGTCGGGTTTCGGCACGTCGCCTGGAGAGGGGAAGTACGGAGTAAAAGAAAAGAAACAGAAATGGAATCGAGTAGCACTACAGATGCGGCTCTCTGATAACCCAGATTCGAGAAGAGGTACGATACTGCCAGTAATCAGCTCCTAATCGCTACGCAGTGTGTAGCGTACGATGATGTAAACTGCTCAAAAGAAGGTTTTACGTCACGTGCACACTTGGAAACGTGCGTGGGCTGGATTACAGGTGAGCAGGGAATGAAGAAATAAACCTTGTGTAGCTAAAACCTTTTCTGGTTAAATAAATACATGTTTCGGTCGAGGTTTGAAGTTCACGCAGTACTGCTGTTAACTATTCGCCAGTTTCAACCACACGGTCATCACGGAACTTGTAAAGGGGTTTCTGTGTACAAACGATACATGAAGTCGAAAGATTAAATAGCCCGTTAAAACGAATGCTGTGGCATGTTCTGGGCCACCATTGTGGACCCATGAGTGAAATATGCCTCGGTATTCTTTCCAGTATTTTATTTTTTGACTTGTATGTCCATCTACTTGCAAATGATTCATAATGACCATGTGGTCGAAACTGGACTACCTGATATATAAAAATGAATATTTATTTCTTTGTTTGTTCGTCTTCTATGTGTTCGCACACCACTAAACCGATTGTGATGAAATTTTGGTGAAATGTTGTGCGCACGTCTGAAGAGGTTTCAGAAGGAGTAGCAACCATCTGTCTCCCATTGCGATGTCAGTGAAAAGGGGTTGGAGCAGTTTCAATAGACCTGTATCAACCACAGGAACTGGTGTCGATGTGAGAAGCTGTAACATATAAAAATATTCGATATTGACCGATAGTAACGATTCCAAAGTTTTCGAGGTCTCTAAGTCCACTGATGACAGTCTCGATAAATCGGCACCCCTGGGAGCTGGGGGAGTCTGGAATGGACGAAAGACAGAGACTATCAGCATATCTCTGCAAGTACTGAAGTGATTACTACCAAACTTGGCACGCGTATCAGGGGGAAAGCTTACTCTGACAGCAAGACACTCCTAGCGCCCCCATCACGGAGCGTGAGGCTGAGCAGGGGTGCCATAAAACCATAACTCAGGAATGCCTAGAGAAATTTCAACCATATTTTTTGTATAAATGACTCAACATTTTGTATGAAAATTCTATATGGGGGAGGGGGAGAAGCCTGGGTGCAACAAAAACGCAGCAGGGAAATTTGCATGCCTTTTCCATTAATTTCGATATCAGTTTGATAATTAAGAGAACGAGAACGATGGCAGCTACAATACGAAGATATTTATTAAAAATCTCGGACCACAGTGACTGGTAGTACAGTGCTCTATGCTATTACCTTTCTTTAACATGGCGAAGGAACCACGGATTTCTGAATGCTTTTCCGTGCGTGGAAAGACAGATTTGGAAATTGGAAATTTGTGCTAAGTTCCTATCGGCCAAACGGCTGAGGTCATCGGTCCCTAGGCTTACACACTGCTCAATCCAACCAACTTACGCTAAGGACAACACACACACACCCGTGCCCGAGGGCGAACCCGAACCACCGGCGGGGGGAGCCGCGCGAACCGTGGCAAGGCGCGATGTGTTGCAGCTGAGATGGGCAAATGTAAAATGTTATGGAAAACAGCGCTCTGCACAGCGACCGGAGGGGCAGGCATTCACTCCGTGGACCTGGTTCTACCGCAGTGTCCCAGGGGGTATAAAGACATTGCTTTCCCCGAAAGTCGATAATAATTTTTTTCTTTTGTGAATTACCTTGTCATAGTACGTATGTATAATTTATTTCAATTATTCTTTATTTGTTAATACGTCACATTGTTTCTTCATTCATTTTGCTACTGTTTTATATTTTACATTGTACGAATATGAATGTTCTGGTTTTATATGCTTTGTAAATCTTTGGTTAGGCTCTGAGAAGTACTGTGTCAGAGAGAAAGCGAATGACTATCGATAGAGAGCGTGCGAGTTGTTGTGGTATCGTGGTCGATTCGCGGGTGAAAAACGTCGCAAATTTCGGCGTGAAAGACGGTGATACGCGGACGAGCAATAAATTACAGTGCGTCCGCTGTGTTAATAGGAGATCTTGCATTATTAAGTGAACAGTAAAACCTGAAAAGTATATCGAGTGTTTGCGGTGACGATTTTAAAAACTGTGTGAACTTGTGACAATTAGCCATGAGCCAGACACCATTGTCGGGTGGAGACACTAACTGTTAGAACTGCGTGAAAGTGGACCAAACCAAAATGTTAAGTAAAAGAACAGTGCTCTGATTTGACCAAGAAACATTTATTATATTGTCCAAACTGCCTTAAAGACAACGACGTAATTGAACTGATGTTTAAAGGAATGTTATAGTGCAAAACACGTGTGACTGTTTCACTGTGGCAACACGGTGAAAGAACTGTACGAAGTATTGGCATTGACCGGATATATATCTTAAATGCTGAAGACGTTGCATAATTGCGATCTACCCGCACCGCGTGATTAATAATCTTTTAAAAATAAAACCACACGTACTTAACGACAACGCGCATACTGGAACTATTATTATCGCGCCAGTGCTGCCAGCTGATTCGACTAACGGAGACGTGAACCAACGCCGTAACTGGAATATTAATGAAACAGGAGGATTTATCATCATCTTCACGCCACGAACCAGGATTTACTTCACACATCGTCCGCGCGGACCACCGCTGACGTCATTGCACTGCCTGCAGCAACACTTAAGACATTAAAAGCAAATTATTACCCTCTCTCTCATTTCAAAATTAAAGACAATTGCAGTTAAATTAACTATTTTAAAAATACTGTCACATCCAAGTTCTGGTCGGCCTTCCGTCGCCTTACCGGAACTAAACCCTCCCCCTATTATCCTCTTCTCCATGATGATCACCCTTTCCCTGACACCCTTAGTAAGGCCAATCACTTTGCCTCCTACCTCTCCGATGTATTTTCCATCCCCGATGATCCCCAGTTCGATTACTCCCTCTTCCCGGATGTCCGCGATCGAACTGACACCTCCGTCCCTCCCCTCGCTCCTGGTTTCCAGTACTTGGACAACATTACACACCGAACTCAAAGCCCCTATCACTACACAGGATCTCATTGCTACACTCCGCACAAAACGCAACACCGCTCCTGGTCACGATCGTGTCCCCTACCGTCACCTTCGTGAAGCTCCTGTCTCTTTCCTCTCCACCCTGGCCAGGCTCTACAATGTAGTCCTGTCCACCGGTTACTACCCCGACCTGTGGAAAACCTCCCGTATCCTCATGTTCCTTAAACCTGGCAAACCGCCGTCCGCCGTCTCCTCCTACCGTCCCATCAGCCTTACCTCGGTCTTCAGCAAGGTCCTGGAATCTATCCTCACCCGACGCATCCACCAGCATCTACGCCAGCACCGCCTCCTTCCCGTTACCCAGTGTGGCTTTCGGCCGTCCTTCTCTTCCGACGACCTTCTCCTTCACCTCACTCATCTCCTTTCCGAACAGCTTAATTCCCGTCGCTCCGCAATCTTCCTCTCCCTGGACCTCGAACGTGCATATGACCGCGTATGGCATTCCGGTCTCCTCTTCAAGCTCCAAACCTTCGCCCTTCCCATTAACTACGTCCGTCTGATCGGCTCCTTGCTCTCCCGCCGGCCTTCCTATGTCACCATCCATAACACGGATTCCTACACCTTTTTCCCCTCTGCCGGTGTGCCCCAAGGCTCCGTCCTCTCCCCCCTTCTGTACCTTTTGTACACGGCGGACATGCCGCCGCCGTCAGCCCCCGTCCACCTTCTCCAGTTTGCCGATGACACCGCCTTCCTTGCCCTTGCCCCCACCCTACAGCGCTCCCAACACCTTCTCCAATCCCATCTTGACCAGTTCACCGCTTGGTGCAATCAGTGGTTGCTCAAGGTCAATCCCTCCAAAACCCAGGCGATCATTGTAGGCAAAACCACCCCTTCCTTCCGCCTCCTTGATTTCTATCTCACCATCTATGGCCGTCCTATCGCCCTCACTCCCACCCTTAAGTACCTTGGCGTCACCCTCGACCGTCGCCTCTCCTGGACTCCCCACCTCCGGAAAATCCAAGCCAAGGCACGCTCCCGACTCAGTCTCCTCAATCTCCTCTCTGGCCGTACGTGGGGTCTGGACCCCTCCACCATCCTCCACACCTATAAATCCCTCATCCGCCCTATCCTTTGTTATGCCCATCCGGCTTGAATCTCCGCCCCCCCTCCCTTTTATAAATCCCTCCAAATCCTTGAACGTCATGCTCTCCGCCTCGCCTATCGCATCCGTCTCCCCTCCCCCACACGGATCCTGTACAATCTCATCCCCTTCCCCTACCTCCTCCTTTTCCTTGAAAGGATACGGATCCTGTACACCTCCCTTAAAGTCGATCCTCCTCACCCGCACATCTCCCCGATCCTCTCCCACCCCCGCCCGCTGCCGCACCTGTGTTCGCACGTCCCACCCGGTCTCCATCTCTCCACCCTCCTTACCCTCTCCCAAGGTGGCTTCCGCCAGCTCCCCCTCCCTGATGATGCCCTCCTCCCCTCCATCTACCCCTCCTATCAAATGGCTCTGAGCACTATGGGACTCAACTGCTGTGGTCATAAGTCCCCTAGAACTTAGAACTACTTAAACCTAACTAACCTAAGGACAGCACACTACACCCAGCCATCACGAGGCAGAGAAAATCCCTGACCCCGCCGGGAATCGAACCCGGGAACCCGGGCGTGGGAAGCGAGAACGCTACCGCACGACCACGAGATGCGGGCTACCCCTCCTATCAACTTTGACCGTGCCCCACCCCCCAGTTCCGGTGTCCTTTCCTTTAGGCACCCTCCCTCCCTTCTCTTCCCTTCCCTTCTCTTTCCTTTTCCCACGTACCCTCCCTCCACCCCTCTTCACCCGGGCTTCCCCTCCCCCTTCCTCCCTCCCCCCCTTTCTCACCTGCCCGTGGCATCTCTGCTCTCCCCTCTCGCTCTCCCACTCCCCTTCCTCCTCCTCCTCTCTTGGCAGGTCCCCGGACTCGCACACGCATAGTGAACATTCGCGCGCCGGAGATCATCGACATCAGTATCTCGTGTGTGTGCTTCGTTTTGTGTTTCGTGCAGTTACGACTCCACTGTTCACATGTGCCATCGCCGTTCTCCGTGTTTTGTGCGCCGTGTCCACAAGTGTTAGTGTTTTTATCTTCCAACGTGAACGGCTTCATGTTTATTGTTTTTTTTGTATCTCCATTTTTTGCCCGCCGTTTTTTGTGTTGTCTGTATCACCTCTATGTCATGTTCTTGTTCCACTTAAGGCTGAAGAGCAGCGTAATGTGCTGCTGCCAGCCCGCCTGTATAGGTGATGAAACTTACAATAAAGGAAAAAAAAATTCTGTCACAATGCCTCAATTTTGTTTAGTCCCAATAAATATTCTTTCCATTATTTCGTCTTGTCGACAGTGTTGAATACCCGCCGAATTAAAGTTCAATTAATAATTTTCTTTCATAATTCTTCTCAGACATTTTGCTGCTCATTATAATTTTATTTTAATGTTTGTTTGTAACTTCTTTTGGGGGGAGTACATATTTTATTTTTTGTGTAGTAAAATTACCTATCCAGAATGAGATTTTCACTCTGCAGTGGATTGTGCGCTGATATGAAACTTCCTGGCAGATTAAAACTGTGTACTGGACCGAGACTCGAACTCGGGACCTTTACCTTTCGCGGGCAAGTGATCTACCAACTGAGCTACCCAAGCACGACACACGCCCCGTCCTCACAGCTTTACTTCCGCCAGTACCTCGTCTCCTACCTTCCAAACTTTACAGAAGCTCTCCTGCGAACCTTGCAGGACTAGCACTCCTGAAAGAAAGGATATTGCAGAGACATGGCTTAGCCGCGAAAGGCAAAGGTCCCGAGTTCGAGTCTCGGTCCGGCACACAGTTTTAATCTGCCAGGAAGTTTCAAAATTACCTATATTATCAGCTGATGCTGTCCGCTATTACTGCTTGAAAACTGCACCTATTTGTCATTGGCTGTCAGCTTCAAAACAAAATTACGTATTTCGTGGGCATCCAGCAGATGCGCGATGTCTATGTAGGCCCCTACAATAATTTGTTTTTACTTTTGCAGGTTTACTGGAATTATATTGACTTTAATTTGGCCCCCGTTAAAGTCATTTATAGCATATATATAATAATTGTACTGAATTACTTAATTTATTTTTTTTCTTTTTCGTTCATGACCAACAGGGGTAATCAGATTCCCTGTATAGGTAGTGTTTTTTTATTTAAAAAGGTTTTTTTTTAGAAGTAGAGAATCAGTTTCTTTACAGGGGCTGCTAAGCTTTCTCCTGTTTACAACCTCGGGCAGTCGAGTAGGCCGCGGAGAGTCGCCACGGGCTGCAGGCGAGGCCTTTGTTCTCTTGCTTTGCAGAGCGGCTTTGCAGACAGCCATCGGACGCTTTCTAAAACACGAGGTGCACAAATTAATGCGCTGGTCTCGCTGGCAGTATTTCCCAGCTCCCGAAGCTCTCTCCTGTACGGCTAACTCAGTAGACGTGAAGATATGGGACTGCTTTGTTGGAGTGTGACGCCACGACAACAGAACTGCCGCAGACCTTTATTAGCACTAGAAGAGAGTTCTGCAATATGATTTCCATCTGAAAGCGATGCGATGTTTCGGTGGGACTCTACGTCGGAGGGAAACCTCGGTATTGGGTTGCAGTGTTCTGTAATTTTGCTATTGGCAACAGACACTGTTCGGCGGGAAAGAAGAGTGCAGAGAATAAAGGAAAGCCAAATTTTCATATTCGTGGGCGGACTTTGGTCGGTGGCGGTCCGTGGAGATTTCGTGGCTGGATTTCTGTCTGCAGAGACGATTAGCTGGATGACTCCGGTTGGTAGCAGATCGTTGTCGGGTTTTGCTGGCGGACTTCAGACGAAGAGGAGCGCGTGTTAGCAGATGAGAAGGGGACGGTGCTGCAGGTATGGTGACGTGACTTCGTTTTCTCCAGTGAGTCACTTCCACGCCAGCAGCATTCGTCTCGGCGCACTAGAAATACACTATGAGCATTAAGGGCGCAACCGGCGAGCTAGGCCATTCTGTTCGGCACTTGTGGAATGTCGTACAGTTGCCCATCCCAGGTTCAGCGCCCATATGTTGAATATATGGTTCAAATGGCTCTGAGCACTATGGGACTTAACTTCTGAGGTCATCAGTCCCCTAGAACTTAGAACTACTTAAACCTAACAAACCTAAGGACATCACACACATCCATGCCCAAGGCAGGATTCAAACGTACGACCGCAGCGATCACGCGGCTCCAGACTATAGCGCCTATAACCGCTCGGCTACTCCAGCCGGCTGTTGAATATATGTTCGATATAACCGGCCACCAAACTTTGCGTCACTCTGTTTCTTGCCAGCAATCTGTACTGTTAAATTTGAGTCGCAGATCGGGAGTTACGTGGATGCAGTTTATCAGGTATTAGAGACATTGCTATCCACAGTAATCTACAACCTGAAATTTCATACAGATAGAATTTATCAACTGTATCACTGTCTCTTACTCATGAGTATGACAATCAATGCTTGCCGGGGTGGCCGAGCGGTTCTAGGTGCTACAGTCTAGAACCGCGCGACCGCTACGGTCGCAGGTTCGAATCCTGCCTCGGGCATGGATGTGTGTGATTTCCTTAGGTTAGTTAGGTTTAAGTAGTTCTAAGTTCTAGGGGACTGATGACCTTAGAAATTAAGTCCCATAGTGCTCAGAGCCATTTGAACCATTATGATAATCAATGTTTTGATGAAATAAATTAGTGTTTAAAGAAAAGATTGTTTTTATGAGATACACTGCTGTAAACATGAATTATTATGCAATTCTCCCACTTCAGAAACTATACCTAGGGCGTAATATCGCGTTATCCATGAAAAATTATGTGCATGTAAATTCATGGGGTATATCTTAGAGAAGCGGCCGGCCAACAACTAGTTTTCTGGATTGGGGAGATAAAACCACGAAGGGGGAAATTTTAAAAGACAAGGCGTAACATGTAAAAATGTTCAAAAACGATTTGTACTTTGGAAGTATGATGTGCGGTCAGTCTCTTACGCATGTTGTTTAATGTGTCAACCGGCAACCAATCGCAAGAATGAGCACTGCAGCGACCCAGTTCAAATGGTTCAAATGGCTCTGAGCACTATGGGACTTAACATCGATAGTCATCAGTCCCCTAGAACAACTTAAACCTAACTAACCTAAGGACATCACACAACACCCAGTCATCACGAGGCAGAGAAAATCCCTGACCCCGTCGGGAATTGAACCCGGGAACCCGGGCGCGGGAAGCGAGAACGCTACCGCACGACCACGAGCTGCGGACACAGCGACCCAGTAATTTAGCTTATATCAACAGGGTGTCCCAGAACGCTTGAAAATCTCCAGTGTTTCTCAATATTCTGCAGAAAAATAAACTTGAGATGGTAACCCGTGCCAGAAACCGTCATCCGGCAAAGCAACAGAGGGGACAAGGCCTTTGTACGCAGTAGGTAGCCCCAACTTCTCCACTGCCGATCGTGGCAATCAATTGTGATCACTGGATAACAAACAACAGCGCGAGACGTTCCGCCTATGGTCCGTCAGCATACAAAGTCACGTTTGCTGCCGAAGGGGTGGGCTATAGGCTGGCACCGGCGCGTACAACTTCGACCCTCTGTAGCATCGTTCAATCATTTTTCCGGACACGGTTTCCTACCCTCGATTTGTTCTCCAAGACACCCTCTACTATCCTTCGAAGTTTGTCACAAGATATATACACTGACAGAAAAAAAAATAATTAATGTAGAATAATGAAATTTTGTGCACACTTTTGTCTAGGTAACTTGCAAATATGAAATGCTGGTACATTACGGAAGCTGTTTCCAGGCGTCTTAGTAGATGTTCTGCCCTACAGGATTACAGCCCCAGTTTAATTCTGGCAACACAGGGATGTGGACAATACGATTAGCGGCTTTGAGAAACAGCAGAAATCGCTGAAACCAAACAAGGTTCCAGAACCCGATGAAATCCGTGACAAATTCCATGCAAAATTTTCAGATGAATTAGCCCTTCTCTAAGCCGTAATATAGCGTAGATCCATCGAACAAAACACGCAACTACTGATTGACAAGAACAACAGGTCGCTCCTGTTTACAAGAAAGATAGCAGAAGTGATCTACAAAACAGTCTGTAGAATCTTAGAATAAGCTTAAAGTCCGCACTTAATGATGTATCTTGAACAGAATGGCCTCCGCCATGTCAGCTACCATGTATTCCGAAATGTCGATCATGCGAAACCCAACTGGCGCTTTTCTCATATGACATCCAGAAAGCTTTCCATCAAGGTTGTAAAGTAGATGCAGTATTTCTTGACTTCCGAAATTCATTTGACTCAGGTTCAGTCCAACATTTATTAACTAAAGGAAGATCATATAGGGTATCCAACGATATTTGCGACAGTATTGCGAATTTCTTTGTAGGGAAGACACAGCATGTTTCTTCGATTGTGGACAATAGATAACAGAGTAACGTCAGGCATAACGCAAGAGAGTGTGAGATGA
Organism: Schistocerca nitens; assembly: GCF_023898315.1. NCBI lineage: Eukaryota > Metazoa > Arthropoda > Insecta > Orthoptera > Acrididae > Schistocerca > Schistocerca nitens. The sequence goes on along the minus strand of NC_064620.1, from coordinate 604,175,119 downwards.
CTCTTTCTGTTCATGTTATCTATTAGTGACACTGCAGAAAATAGTAAAATTAACCTTATAAATACACTGACGGAGAAAATGGACCCCAAAAAATAATTAATGCAGAGTAATGAAATTTCGGAAATAATTTTCTCTAGGTAACATATTTAAGTGATTAACATTTCAAGATCACAGGTTAAGGTGTAACACCATAGCTCTAATGCTGTGCTGATTTATTTTGCTTTTGTTTCATTTAATGTTACATTGCTGTGCTTCTGTAAATGTGTTTGAATAGATAACACAAAACTGTATACTCCTTTCTTTGTTAAAACTTTGATGTCATGATTTGATTGTATGCTGTGTAGCATATCTCTCGTTTAAATGCTTTGTCCCATTTGGAGGGAACAAGACTTACTGTATTTAATTGTAATTTTGTGTGAATAATTTTTTTTGTAGAGATGTCAATAGGTGTAAATGTTTTGTTTTATTTAATGCATTTGGTTGCTATTATGTAAATTGCTGATCCTCACTTAGGGTTCTTAGTTAGTTTGTATGTAAATGGTGTAGTGGTTCCCCTCGGGAACGGAACTGTGTAGCGCGCGCAAATTGTGTTTGGCCTATGTAGAAAAGGTGGAACTGATAGTCACTCGGAGACGAGCTACGAGTCGGGGACCAGCCACGAGTCGGAGCATTGCCATGTGAAAGTTGCATAGCGCTGGTTTCGAGAGAGGCTTTTTCTGCTACTTTCCAATGCCTCGGATGGATGGATAAATAGCTGGACTATTCTGGAATTTGTATCTATCATCGCCACCAAGAAATGACAGAGTCCAGCAATTCTGCCTGCAATTCCACCTACCAACATGCAGTTGCCACCACATTGCGCAATCACTGTAACGTAATACTATAATGATGTACAGTGAAGGATCAGCTTAATGGATGTGTTAGTGTGCTCAAATATAAGGTAAATTTATGTGCCTACCTTGATTTTTCTCCTCATCATAACACCTCTCAGGGTCCTCTCCGTTTGAACTAAAGTGATTACCGAGTGTCCTTACTGAAAGTACATTAAAACCCAGTTTTCTAATTAATGCCCCTTGAACATAGTAAAGAGAAAGTTAAAGTTAATGTGGCAAGAGAGCGAGTTAAAGTTAATGATGCTTGCTGAAATAATTTTCCTAGTAAAACTGCTTATTAATGTGTTGTTGCCAACTTCAAATTAAAATTTCTCAAGACTGAGGCTTATAGAGTTTTGCTTAGTAAATGATCACATTACTGCCTGTTGTTAATCGCAGAAAATGAGTCAGTATCTTACATAAATGTTAATTTTATGTCTCACGGTAGTAAAAGTGGAAAACTGCATAGTAGGAAATTATATGTTCATGATTACTAAGTGTTTGTCTGTCTTGTGTATTATAAGTGCATATTAACAGTATAACAGGATCCACAGTTTGTCTAGTGTGCTAATGCGAGATAAAAAATAACGGAAAGATCTTTATTTATGAAAATCGTAATCTATTTATTAGAAAAACAGTGATAAGTAACCTGTCAGTGAATTTCAACTAACTCTCATTTTAAATAGTAAAGTATTTAACTGAGAGAGACCTAACCTAAACCTATGTCCAATTTATGATCCTAGAGGGAATGTTAATGGTAGTGTTATAAAGACCACTCAGTTGTGTAAGCCTTGAAAGTGATAGTGTTTTTCTGTACCTGTTATAATTTTGCAAATAGTTTGTGCTGCTCCAACTGTTAGTTTCAATCTTACCGTAAACATATGAGTGTGTCAGAGTTCATTGCACTCGCGTGTGGCCACGTATAGGTTGTGTTTATCCATTAAAGTTACTAATAACTATTTTCTTGAACGAGAATGTTAATCATCCTCTTGCCTAGTTAGGGTGGCGACCGTTTTCGTTATCCGTTAAACAGTGCAGATAGGCAATATTTTTGTTTGTCACTGTTTAATTATTTACGTAATTCTGACTTTCATTTCCGATGAGCCACTTCTGTTAGGAATAACACGGTCAACGTAACAAAATTCCTCTCAGAGGGTAACACTGCTCTGTTGCTTTACATCTACATCTACATCTACATCTATACTCCGCGAGCCACCTTACGGTGTGTGGCGGAGGGTACTTATTGTACCACTATCTGATCCCCCCTTCCCTGTTCCATTCACGAATTGTGCGTGGGAAGAACGACTGCTTGTAAGTCTCCGTATTTGCTCTAATTTCTCGGATCTTTTCGTTGTGATCATTACGCGAGATATATGTGGGCGGTAGTAATATGTTGCCCATCTCTTCCCGGAATGTGCTCTCTCGTAATTTCGATAATAAACCTCTCCGTATTGCGTAACGCCTTTCTTGAAGTGTCCGCCATTGGAGCTTGTTCAGCATCTCCGTAACGCTCTCGCGCTGACTAAATGTCCCCATGACGAATCGCGCTGCTTTTCGCTGGATCATGTCTATCTCTTCTATTAATCCAACCTGGTAAGGGTCCCATACTGATGAGCAATACTCAAGAATCGGACGAACAAGCGTTTTGTAAGCTACTTCTTTCGTCGATGAGTCACATTTTCTTAGAATTCTTCCTATGAATCTCAACCTGGCGCCTGCTTTTCCCACTATTTGTTTTATGTGATCATTCCACTTCAGATCGCTCCGGATAGTAACTCCTAAGTATTTTACGGTCGTTACCGCTTCCAATGATTTACCACCTATGGCATAATCGTACTGGAATGGATTTCTGCCCCTATGTATGCGCATTATATTACATTTATCTACGTTTAGGGAAAGCTGCCAGCTGTCGCACCATTCATTAATCCTCTGCAGGTCTTCCTGGAGTACGTACGAGTCTTCTGATGTTGCTACTTTCTTGTAGACAACCGTGTCATCTGCAAATAGCCTCACGGAGCTACCGATGTTGTCAACTAAGTCATTTATGTATATTGTAAACAATAAAGGTCCTATCACGCTTCCTTGCGGTACTCCCGAAATTACCTCTACATCTGCAGATTTTGAACCGTTAAGAACGACATGTTGTGTTCTTTCTTCTAGGAAATCCTGAATCCAATCACAAACCTGGTCCGATATTCCGTAAGCTCGTATTTTTTTCACTAAACGTAAGTGCGGAACCGTATCAAATGCCTTCCTGAAGTCCAGGAATACGGCATCAATCTGCTCGCCAGTGTCTACGGCACTGTGAATTTCTTGGACAAATAGGGCGAGCTGAGTTTCACATGATCTCTGTTTGCGGAATCCATGTTGGTTATGATGAAGGAGATTTGTATTATCTAAGAACGTCATAATACGAGAACATAAAACATGTTCCATTATTCTACAACAGATTGACGTAAGCGAAATAGGCCTATAATTATTCGCATCTGATTTATGACCCTTCTTGAAAATGGGAACGACCTGCGCTTTCTTCCAGTCGCTAGGTACTTTACGTTCTTTCAGAGATCTACGATAAATTGCTGATAGAAAGGGGGCAAGTTCTTTAGCATAATCACTGTAGAATCTTACGGGTATCTCGTCTGGTCCGGATGCTTTTCCGCTACTAAGTGATAGCAGTTGTTTTTCAATTCCGATATCGTTTATTTCAATATTTTCCATTTTGGCGTCCGTGCGACGGCTGAAGTCAGGGACCGTGTTACGATTTTCCGCAGTGAAACAGTTTCGGAACACTGAATTCAGTATTTCTGCCTTTCTTCGGTCGTCCTCTGTTTCGGTGCCATCGTGGTCAACGAGTGACTGAATAGGGGATTTAGATCCGCTTACCGATTTTACATATGACCAAAACTTTTTAGGGTTCTTGTTTAGATTGTTTGCCAATGTTTTATGTTCGAATTCGTTGAATGCTTCTCTCATTGCTCTCTTTACGCTCTTTTTCGCTTCGTTCAGCTTTTCCTTATCAGCTATGATTCGACTACTCTTAAACCTATGATGAAGCTTTCTTTGTTTCCGTAGTACCTTTCGTACATGATTGTTATACCACGGTGGATCTTTCCCCTCGCTTTGGACCTTAGTCGGTACGAACTTATCTAAGGCGTACTGGACGATGTTTCTGAATTTTTTCCATTTTTGTTCCACATCCTCTTCCTCAGAAATGAACGTTTGATGGTGGTCACTCAGATATTCTGCGATTTGTGCCCTATCACTCTTGTTAAGCAAATATATTTTCCTTCCTTTCTTGGCATTTCTTATTACACTTGTAGTCATTGATGCAACCACTGACTTATGATCACTGATACCCTCTTCTACATTCACGGAGTCGAAAAGTTCCGGTCTATTTGTTGCTATGAGGTCTAAAACGTTAGCTTCACGAGTTGGTTCTCCAACTATCTGCTCGAAGTAATTCTCGGACAAGGCAGTCAGGATAATGTCACAAGAGTCTCTGTCCCTGGCTCCAGTTCTGATTGTGTGACTATCCCATTCTATACCTGGTAGATTGAAGTCTCCCCCTATTACAATAGTATGATCACGAAACTTCTTCACGACGTTCTGCAGGTTCTCTCTGAGGCGCTCAACTACTACGGTTGCTGATGCAGGTGGTCTATAGAAGCATCCGACTATCATATCTGACCCACCTTTGATACTTAACTTAACCCAGATTATTTCACATTCGCATTCGCTAATAACTTCACTGGATATTATTGAATTCTTTACTGCTATAAATACTCCTCCACCATTGGCGTTTATCCTATCCTTGCGGTAGATATTCCATTCTGTGTCTAGGATTTCGTTACTGTTCACTTCCGGTTTTAACCAACTTTCCGTTCCTAATACTATATGCGCACTATTTCCTTCAATAAGAGATACTAATTCAGGAACCTTGCCCTGGATACTCCTGCAGTTTACCAATATTACGTTGACTTTTCCTGTTTTTGGTCTCTGAGGACGGACGTTCTTTATCAACGATGATGATGTCCTCTCTGGTAAGCCGTCAGGTATTTTATCGTTTCGCCCAAGGGGGGGTCCCTCTAACCTAAAAAACCCCCGTGTGCACGCCACACGTACTCTGCTACCCTAGTAGCTGCTTCCGGTGTGTAGTGCACGCCTGACCTGTCTAGGGGGGCCCTACAGTTCTCCACCCAATAACGGAGGTCGATGAATTTGCAACCATTATAGTCGCAGAGTCGTCTGAGCCTCTGGTTTAGACCCTCCACACGGCTCCAAACCAGAGGACCGCGATCGACTCTGGGCACTATGCTGCAGATATTAAGCTCAGCTTGCACTCCGCGTGCGATGCTGGTTGTCTTCACCAAATCAGCCAGTCGCCGGAAGGAACCAAGGATGGCCTCAGAACCCAAGCGGCAGGCGTCATTCGTTCCGACATGTGCTACTATCTGCAGCCGGTCACACCCAGTGCGTTCAATAGCTGCCGGAAGGGCCTCCTCCACATTACGGACGAGACCCCCCGGCAAGCACACCGAGTGCACACTGGCATTCTTCCCCGACCTACCCGCTATTTTCCTAAGGGGCTCCATAACCCGCCTAACGTTGGAGCTCCCTATAACTAATAGGCCCGCCCTCTGTGACTGTCGGGACCTTGCCGGAGAATCGGCCACTGGCCCAACAGGCGAGGCATCCTGTGGTGGCTCGGAAACGATGTCATCACCACTAGGAAGTACCCCGTACCTGTTGGAAAGGGGTAAGGCAGCTGCCACGCGGCCAGATCCCACCTTCGCCTTTCGGCCAGGCACGCGCGAGCCCACCACTGTCCGCCATTCACCCTGGAGTGATGGCTGACCGGTAAGATGCTCACTGCCGGAAGACGCAGCGACATCAGGGGTTCCATGCGATTCCAAGGCCACCGAAGTAGGCATAGGTCTCACCACAGTTGCCCCAACGCCACTACGAGCCGACGCCTGCGCCTCGAGCTCGATGAGCCTAACAGACAAAGCCTCCACCTGCCCCCGAAGAGTGGCCAATTCTCCTTGCGTCCGCTCACAACAACCACAGTCCCTACACATGACTATGTTTACCCTACAAGCGAACGGTGTACTCGCCTTATTAGCAGCAGGAAATCGAAGTGCTCTCTCACTGACGGTCTAACCGACACTGAGCTGTTCTAACCAAACAAACAAAAGCCTGTACGATACGAGGGTCGATAGCAACGGCGATACTGTACACTACACTGTTATTAAAATAAAAGGTTGTGTCTAGTAGGCACTCAAACACGCAAGAAATTACAAAAATAAAATAGTAACTACCCAGATAACTGAAATAAGTTGTACCTGTTTGAAGCTCGTAAAAATGTGTAACAAGCGAACGGTGTACTCGCCTTATTAGCAGCAGGAAATCGAAGTACTCTCTCACTGACGGTCTAACCATAATTGCTATAACAAAATAATTTTATTTCACAACCTGTTTCCAGCTTTAAGGTTATGGTGTAGCGGTAGCAGACAGAAGTGTTATAAAGGCAAGCGCGACATTACAAATGTGAAATGCTGGTACATTAATAACTGATGTAACCGCCAGAATTTTGAATACAAGCATGCCATGCATTGTGTTGTACGCGTGCCGGATGTCAGGTTGTGGGATGAAGTTCCATGCCAGTTCCACTTGGTCGGTCAATAGAGGAATGGTTAGTGCTGTTTCTGGATGACGCTGGAGCTGTCGTCCGATGATGTCCCTTATGTTCTCGACTGGACACAGATCTGTGATCGAGGTGGACAAGGTAACATGTCGACTCTCTGTACAGAACTTTGGGTTACAACAGCAGAATATGAACGAGCGTTATCCTTAAAAGCCGTTCAACAGCCAAAATCGCATAAAATATTTCTTTAAGACAATTGGTTGTTTTAAATAAAGAAATATTTTATGCGACCTTGGATGTTAAGTGGTTTTTAACAATTAAAACAGATCGCCCTTGAGTACTCTCATCAGTCGAGCTTTGCACTGTTTGAAAACATCCCCTGCAATGCTGTTCACGAATGGCAGCACAACAAGTCGAATCACCAGACTGACGTCAGATTTGCAGTCAGGGTGTGTGGGATAGCGACAGTGCTGCTGCTGTCGTACGGATTTGCACTCCAGACCACAGTTCAAGGTGCAGGACCCCAGCTGACCTCCTCCTAACCAGCACGCGGCCATAACGGGCACTGAGGCAGAACCAGCTTGCATCAGAAAATACAGCAGACCTCCAACCTACCCTCCAATGAGCTCTCGCTTGACACCACTGAAGTCGAAAATGGCGGTAGTTACGGGCACGCTACGGGAAGTCTAGCTCGAAGCTGTCCTTGAAGTAATCGATTTGTAACAATTCGTTGTGTCACTGTAGCGCCAACTGCTGCTCGAACTGCTGCTGCACTTGCAGTAGGATGTGCCAAAGCCATGCGCTGAACGTGATGGTCTTTCCTCTCGGTAGTCCAGTCTTCTTGCAAGCAATCAAGTCCAGTGGCTACATTCCTGCAAAGTGGCTGGCCGGAGTGGCCGAGCGGTTCTAGGCGCTACAGTCTGGAACCACGCGACCGCTACGGTCGCAGGTTCGAATCCTGCTTCGGGCATGGATGTGTGTGATGTCCTTAGGTTAGTTAGGTTTAAGTTTGAGAGGTGGCATGAGCCCCCTCTCATCTTTCTATCTTACGATTCTCCTCTCTAATTGCATGCAGTGGAAAGTTGCTATTCCTTCACACGCGGACTTCCCACGCCGCGTCTCTCGTCACCCGGGTGGTCCGGTGACAGGCGGGCTCTGCTGATTTTGAAAGTGTGTGAGGGAGTCGAGTGAATGCTTTCCAGACGCCGACATTGTCAAAAGACACGCCCGGAGGGGCCTGAAGTAGCGGCTGGGCTAGAGGTTCCGTTACTTCGCAGAAACTTAGCGAAAACACTTTCTGGCGGGCTACCAGCGAGGCATGGGAATGACTTGTGTACCCAGGCAGTTGTGACGGGAAAATTCCCGCGCTTTCTGCAAAATAGTAACTGTGATTGGCTTGCTCAGGGCATAGCTCCGTGACGTAGCAAAATCAGCGCAGAAATTGGCGCCAAGAATCTCCATTGGTGGAATGGTAGTGCTCCGGCAATGGAGTGGAATTTTCCGCCGGTTTTCGAGTTGCTGATTGGAATGTTTAACCACGGCCACTGTCGTGGGGGCAGGAATGTTCGGTGTTGGGCATGTACGGGTGCTCTAGGGTAGTCGGCTCTCGCTTTTCGGTCGAGGACGTCGAAGCAACCAGCCATCGCCTCTGGTACGCCAAATCGTGTTCTTGCAGTTAAGAAGACAGATTGGTAAGGTATGTCCGCAGCACCGGCAGACAGGGATTTTCCTAGGTGATAATCAGAGCTCAGCAGAGCGCGCCTGTTCGTCTTTTTCCAACTTTGTTCTGTCTTGGGTAGCAGCAATTAATGTTGGGTTGGCTATGTGTTTTCTCTTAAGATTTGAGTTGCAAGGAATTGGCTCCACATACCACTTCGTCATAATCCTCACAGCGTTTGTTTGAGTATCCAATTTGAGCCAATTTGATGTATTGTAAATGTTTCATGTGTTTTTGTTTATTATTTTGTGTTTAGTCTTAATAAATCATATTGTTATTTTTGGACAGAACTTTCATTCTGTTAATCGGTAGAGCAACCCTATCATTCCTCACTATGTTAATGAAACCTTCGTTTATTTAACTTATTTATCAAATTAAATTATTGCAGGTGCCAAAGTCTCTTCTACTCCACTGGCAGGGTTGATTAGAGTCAGTTCGCGTATTTTTTTTTAATCCTTGTGCAACAGCAAAAGTCGGCGTTAGAATAGGGGGGGGGGGGCTTAGAGCATCATTTACATATGTAGATTCTAGAAGAATTTAGTGTTAAATACACTGCTAGCCCCGGCACCTCGCAAGTTCCCAGTGCTCAGAGCCATTTGAACCGTTTTTGAACTTGCAAAGTGTTTCTGCAATAGTCTATTAAATTTCGCGCATATAATCCGGCTCTTGGGGTAATTAAACTGCAGAGAAGTCGTCATGGTGTCACCGCCGCCGATCATACATCGATAAGCGAATCGAATGTGTGTACGTCTTCGCGACAGACGGCGCATGTTTAAGCGCATTTCTTTGCCGCCGACCAGCATCTGTGATCCACATGCGCAGTTCCGCCGTGATGAAGCATATAAGGCCGCGCTTGGGATCTTGTCGTCAGTCTTGTGACCCGCTCTGAGGATGACCAGACGATACACGGCCGAACTATCACTGGAGGAAATTTTATTTGCGCGGCTGCGTGCCCGAAATTTAATGGACTGTTCATTACGCCGCGAGAAGTTGAAGATGCACATGTTTCTGCAATATCGCAGAAGGAATATCCAGTCTCGTAGCCCTGTTACACGACGTCGTTCCACCTCAGTGGGGTGTTGATAACGGCGTTTTTTCCGCTTCAAAGGCATTCTTGACTGACATCAACTCAGCACGTCCTGTCTCGACGGTAACTAATGACGACCTTTAGAGCGCGTATTTAAACCAAACCTGAATTGCGTCCTGATAGTGCCGCTACTAAAACGACGCTTACCAACTTTCTTTCAAGTCGCACAGGTACTTCTTGGTGTTGCGATTTTCTTTGCGTCGTATATATATATATATATATATATATATATATATATATATATGTGTGTGTGTGTGTGTGTGTGTGTGTGTGTGTGTGTGTGTGTGTGTGCGTGCGCGTGTGCGTGTGCGTGTGTGTGTGCGTGTGCGTGTGCGTGTGCGTGTGAAACCGCTGGCAGAAGGTTAGTAGTAAATAAAACTATTATATAAAGTTACACCCTCAGTGGAAGCATGTCTTCATTTATCCAGTATCTGAAGGTTGTTGAAGTTATCAAGAAAAGAACTGAGAAAGTTTACTGTAAAAGGTTCAAATGGCTCTGAGCACTATGGGACATAACATCTATGGTCATCAGTCCCCTAGAACTTAGAACTACTTAAACCTAACTAACCTAAGGACATCACACAACACCCAGTCATCACGAGGCAGAGAAAATCCCTGACCCCGCCGGGAATCGAACCCGGGAACCCGGACGCGGGAAGTGATAACGCTACCGCACGACCACGAGCTGCGGACTACTGTAAAAGGAAATAACGTGCAATCTTCGAGGGCTCACCTGAGTATAAATGACAAATGCCCAGTCGAAATGTAATGCTGTGAAGCGAACAACAACCGGCTGCAAGCTCGAAACTCTTTCGAATAACTGAGCAATTTTATACGAACTTTTCTTTTATCCCAATAGAGATCAGAAGAAGAAACCATTCTTAATGGATTCTGCAGGGTCGGGGTATTGCCGCGCTTGTATTAACACGTTCCACACTCCCTGCACCTGCACACGCTCCATATCCTATTCCAAGACTACTTCAACACGCTCCCTCCTCCTGATGCAGACGTCCACCCTCAAATCTACCCATCCTACGAGCATCTTCCTGATCTACTCTCTCCTCTACCTGTTCCAGCCGCCACTTACACATCCCAGATTGATGGCCTCACAACGTAGCATCAGCAGGAGCCGCTGCACCAACACTAGCCGCACCATCGCCATTTATGTTTTCACCAGTGATAACCCGCAGCTTCGACTCCTTAAAGGATGTAACTCCCATGTACAATGAGTGTAGACTGGGTAATTTTCACTCCGTTGTAATAAAAGCTAGTTTAACAGGCATCTCAATGTGTATGACGTCATATCTGTCGAACTGTGTGTCGTCCGATACAATTTAATAGGTATATTCAATGATATATAAAGGTACTGTCTGAAAAATGTGTTGCAAATAGAGTAAAGAAGTAACAACTGAATACGTCAAAATTTATGGTATGTTTACAATTCTGTCAACAATTTGTTGGAAGTCGTTAAACGCTCTATTTCTCAAATATTGGCCGAATATAGTCTGGTTAATTTGCGCACCATGAGTTACGATACCTCAAGAGATAAACAGAGTTTCAAATACTCGACATTTGTTCAAAAATGGCTCTAAGTGCTATTGGACTTAACATCTGAGGTCATCAGTCCCCTAGACGTAGAACTACTTAAACCTAACCAACCTATGGACATCACACACATCCATGCCCGAGGCAGGATTCGAACCTGCGACCGTAGCAGCAGCGCGATCCAGACTGAAGCGCCTAGAACCGCTCGGCCACAGTGGACGTCTCGACTTTTGTGTTAAACCTTTAATGTAGTACACTGAGGCGACAAAAGTCGTGGGACAGCGATATGTACATACACTTATGGCGGTAGTATTGCGTACACAAGGTATAAAAGGCACTGCACTGGAGGAGATGTCGTTTTTAATCAGATGATTCACGTGAAAAGGCTTCCGGCGTGATTACGACGGCAATTAGCAGACTTTGGACACGGAATGAGAGTTGGAGGTAGATGCATGAGACATTCCACTTCGGGAATCCTGCAGGAACCCAATATTTCGAGATGCACAGTGTCAAGAGTGTGCCGAGAATCCCAAATTTCAGGCATTGCCTGTCACCACCACGGACAAAGCAGTGGCGGACAGCCTTCATTTAACTACCGTGACTGCCGGCGTTTGGGTACAGTTGTTAGTGCTAATAATATGGACCTGCGACGGACGTATCCACTAGGAAACTGCGGCCAAATTCGGCGTTAGTACGCTGTGGCAGCAGACGACCGACGCGAGAGCCTTTACCACCAGCACGACATCGCCCACAGCGGCCCTCCTGCGCTCGTTACCATACCGGTTGGATCCTAGACCTTACAGGAAAACCGTGGCCTTACGAGATGAGCCCCGATTTCAATTGGAAAGAGCTGACGGTACGGTTCGTGTGTGGAGCACACCCCACGAAGCCAGAACCCAAGATGTCGGCAAGGCACTGTGCAGGCTGGTGGTGGCTCCATAATGGAATGGAATGAACTGGGCCCAACTAAACCAACTGAGAAAATCTGCAAACAACCAAACTTCGCCCGCATCTCGTGGTCGTGCGGTAGCGTTCTCGCTTCCCACGCCCGGGTTCCCGGGTTCGATTCCCGGCGGGGTCAGGGATTTTCTCTGCCTCGTGATGGCTGCGTGTTGTGTGCTGTCCTTAGGTTAGTTAGGTTTAAGTAGTTCTAAGTTCTAGGGGACTTATGACCACAGCAGTTGAGTCCCATAGTGCTCAGAGCCATTTGAACCATTTGAACAACCAAACTTCCCGAACAACGATGGAATTTTTATAGACGACAATACCCCGTCTCACCGGGCCACAGTTGTTCACAGCTGCTTTTAAGAACATCCTGGATATTTCAAGCGAATAATTTGGTCACCCAGATAGACCGAGATGAGTCCCATAGACCACTTACAGGACACAACCGAGAGGTCAGTTCGGGCACATAATCCTGCACGGATAACTGTTTCGCAATTATGGACGGCTATAGAGGCAGCTTGGTTCACTGTTGCAGCAGGGAATTTCTAACGACTTATTGAGTCCTTGCCACCTCGAGCTCCTGGACCGCCGCGCAGGAGGAGGCCCGACAGGATATTGGGAGGCTCTGAGCACTATCGGACTTAACATCTATGGTCATCAGTCCCCTAGAACTTAGAACTACTTAAACCTAGAATGAGATTTTCACTCTGCAGCGGAGTGTGCGCTGATATGAAACTTCCTGGCAGATTAAAACTGTGTGCCCGACCGAGACTCGAACTCGGGACCTTTGCCTTTCGCGGGCAAGTGCTCTACCATCTGAGCTACCGAAGCACGACTCACGCCCGGTCCTCACAGCTTTACTTCTGCCAGTATCTCGTCTCCTACTTTCCAAACTTTACAGAAGCTCTCCTGCGAACCTTGCAGAACTAGCACTCCTGAAAGAAAGGATACTGCGGAGACATGGCTTAGCCACAGCCTGGGGGATGTTTCCAGAATGAGATTTTCACTCTGCAGTGGAGTGTCTTCGCAGATTAAAACTGTGTGCCCGACCGAGACTCGAACTCGGGACCTTTGCCTTTCGCAGGCAAGTGCTCTACCATCTGAGCTACCGAAGCATGGTTAAGCCATGGCTCCGCAATATCCTTTCTTTCAGGAGTGCTAGTTCTGCAAGGTTCGCAGGAGACCTTCTGTAAAGTTTGGAAGATGAGATACTGGCAGAAGTAAAGCTTTGAGGACCGGGCGTGAGTCGTGCTTCGGTAGCTCAGATGGTAGAGCACTTGCCCGCGAAAGGCAAAGGTCCCGAGTTCGAGTCTCGGTCGGGCACACAGTTTTAAGCTGCCAGGAAGTTTCATACTTAAACCTAACTAACCTAAGGACAGCACACAACACCCAGTCATCACGAGGCAGAGAAAATCCCTGACCCCGCCGGGAATCGAACCCGGGAACTCGGGCGCGGGAAGCGAGAACGCTACCGCACGACCACGAGCTGCGGACGAAATATTGGGAGGTACACCATGACTTTTGTCACCGCAGTGTACTATACCTCTCAGTAACTGTATAACGATAGCATTTTAAAAAGTTGTATTTGGTCAATAACACGAACTGTAACATTTTCTTCTCTCTTTAGGCTGCCTTTAGTGCATAGAGGACGAGATCAGAACAATGTTTGTAAATCATAAAACACAATCACACGTCAGAATACACTCATATTTAATATATAAAGAAAAAGGGTAGGCTTTTTTTTTTTTTTTTTTTTTTTTTTTTTTGCACCGTCACAGTGGGACAAACAAATTAGGAATGCACGCGCTATACTTAGTTTTAGGTGTCGCCTGACCAGTATAAGTTGTGAGACAATAGTTTGGTACTGAGATTCTAAATTAAGCCTGTGTTTAATATGCCATTTATTTACTCAAAATCTCCACTTTTACTACATTATAATGAAATAACATAACTTTCCAATTACATGAACATTAACGCATAATGTTGACTAAGAAACTGCTCCAACACAACATGTACAAAGTCGTCTAAAATACGGAAGCAAAAGCTCTGTAGATGCTCAGTCTAATGATGAACTTCCCGCTAACACTATTGAGAGGCACTTTATCTACTTGGGAGACAGCATGAGAATCGCTACAAGCTTTTTTAATCTGTGCAGCTTGCAGGAGGAGGAGGAGATTAGTGTTTAACGTCCCGTCGACCAACGAGGTCATTAGAGACGGAGCGCAAGCTCGGGTGAGGAAAGGATGGGGAAGGAAATCGGCCGTGCCCTTTCACAGGAACCATCCTGGCATTTGCCTGAAGCGATTTAGGGAAATCACGGAAAACCTAAATCAGGATGGCCGGAGACGGGATTGAACCGTCGTCCTCCCGAATGCGAGTCCAGTGTGCTAACCACTGCGCCACCTCGCTCGGTGTGCAGCTTGCAAACGGAGAGTAAACGAGTGCAAGATGCACGACATCATACAATTAATCAGACAAATCAAGGTTCGTAGTAAAGTTCGTAAATTGTGAGCTGCTCAGAAAGTGGAAACCGCTGATGCAAAACGCGACACTTATTCAAACTAGGCAGGCGAGATAACGGCAGAAGCAGACTGGCCCCGGCGACCTTTCGACCGCGAATGCCCCAGACGGCTTCCCAACAAGTGTCCAAAATTCTTCCTCTCAAAACCTAACTGTCGACTTACTGAAAAACTCTAAATTGAGTGGGGGACACTTGCCATAAGGACCAGCGAGAATTTCGATTTATTTACGTGAATATCGGGGACCCCTGCAGAAATTTCGCATTCTTGGCTTACAGAAAGCTCAAAAAAATGGCTCTGATAACTATGGGACTCAACTGCTGAGGTCATCAGTCCCCTAGAACTTACAACTACTTAAACCTAACTAACCTAAGGACACCACACACATCCATGCCCGAGGCAGGATTCGAACCTGCGACCGCAGCAGCAGCGCGGTTCCGGACTAAAGCGCCTAGAGCCTTTCGGCCACCGTTGCCGGCTAGCCAGAGAATGAGCAGGAAAATGATCAGATATCTCTCAGTGGTATGTGAAATCCGTGTGACAAATTATATGAAATACAGAAAACCAAATTTTTTTTGCATCTGGAAGCCATTAGGTATGTAACCTGCAACTGGGACTGGGTGACCATTTTAGCTTCCTTATAATGTAGATAGTAAATCGTCAAAAGAATTTTTTGTCTTTCAGTCCCATTATTTCAATGCATTTAACTGCAAAAAATGATGTAGAGGGGCGTTCAATAAGTAATTCAAGAGTTTGCCTTTTTATTTTTTTTTTATTTTTTTTAAGCAGGTTGATTTTATTCAGGACTCCAATACACCATATTATTCTCCAAATCTTTCGGCTATGAATCCTATTTTTCAGTTTAATCCCCATTCACTGTGAAGATCTTACGCCACATTGCTGGGAGAGCTTGTACGGTACCCCTCTACTGTTCGCGGTCGGAGCCGACGTCTTGCTGCACCTACAACCTGCCCATCATCGGCGTCCTGCTTCCCGCGGAGGCGTCCTTCCTCAGGCCAAACAGGTGGAACTCCGGAGGTGCGAGATCTTGGCTGTAAGCTGGATGAGGAAGAAGGACGCTTTGTGAGTTCCTCTCGTATGCGCAAACCTGTGTCAGGGCTTGCGTTGTCTTGTAGAAGGAGAAGTTCGTTTGCATTCTTGTGGCGACGAACACGTTAAAGTCCTTCCTTCAGTTTCCTGAGGGCAGCACAATACACTTCATAGTTGATCGTTGCACCATGTGGTAGAACATCGAACAGAATAATCCCTTCTCAGTCCAAGAAGACCGTCACCTTGACTTTATTGCCGAGGGTGCGGCTTTGAACGTTTTTCGGAGGAGAGGCGGTGTGGCTCCACTCCATGGATTAACGTTCTGTTTCCGTTTCGCAGTCATGAACTCATACTTCATTGGCTCTGACAAAATCGAAAAAAAAAAAGAAAAATGGTCACCATGAGCCTCCTAATGCGCAAGCAATTCTGCACATGTGATCGTTTGTTGCTGTTTAGGGTCATCTTTTAGGTGGCGAGGAACGCAGCAGGTACATACACTACTGGCCATTAAAATTGCTACGCCACGAAGATGACGCGCTACAGACGCGATATATAACCGACAGGAAGAAGATGCTGTGATATACAAATGATTAGCTTTTCAGTGCTTTCACACAAGGCTGGTGCCGGTGGCGGCACCTACAACGTGCTGACATGAGGAAAGTTTCCAACCGATTTCTCATACACAAACAGCAATTGACCGGCGTTGCCTGGTGAAACGTTGTTGTGATGCCTCGTGTAATGAGGAGAAATGCGTGCCATCACGTTTCCGACTTTGATAAAGGTCGGATTGTAGGCTATCGCGATTGCGGTTTATCGTGTCGCGACATTGCTGCTCGCGTTGGTCGATATCCAATGAGTTTTAGCAGAATATGGAATCGGTGGGTTCAGGAGGGTAATACGGAACGCCGTGCTGGATCCCAACGGCCTCGTATCACTAGCAGTCGAGATGACAGGCATCTTATCCGCGTGGCTGTAACGGATCGTGTAGCCACGTCTCGATCCCTGAGTCAACAGATGGGGACGTTTGCAAGACAACAACCATCTGCACGAACAGTTAGACGACGTTTGCAACAGGATGGACTATCAGCACGGAGACCATGGCTGCGGTTACCCTTGACGCTGCATCACAGACAGGAGCGCCTGCGATGGTGTACTCAACGACGAACCTGGGTGCACCAACGGAAAAACGTCATTTTTTAGGATGAATCCAGGTTCTGTTTACAACATCATGATGGTCGCATCCGTGTTTGGCGACATCGTGGTGAATGCACATTGGAAGCGTCTATTCGTCATCGCCATACTGGCGTATCACCCGGCGTGATGGTATGGGGTGCCATTCGTTACAAGTCTCGGTCACCTCTTGTTCGCATTGACGACACTTTGAACAGCGGACGTTACATTTCAGATGGCTGTACCCTTCATTCGATCCCTGCGAAACCGTACATTCCAACAGGATAATGCACGACCGCGTGTTGCAGGTCCTGTACGGGCTTTTCTGGATACAGAAAATGTTCGACTGCTGCCCTCGCCAGCAATATTCACCAGATCTCTCACCAATTGAAAACGTCTGGTCAATGGTGGCCGAGCAACTGGCTCGTCACAATAAGCCAGTCACTACTCTTGATGTACTGTGGTATCGTGTTGAAGCTGCACGGGCAGCTGTACCTGTACACGCCATCCAAGCTCTGTTTGACGCAATGGTTCAAATGGTTCTGAGCACTATGGGACTTAACATCTGTGGTCATCAGTCCCCTAGAACTTAGAACTACTTAAACCTAACTAACCTAAGGACATCACACACATCCATGCCCGAGGCAGGATTCGAACCTGCGACCGTAGCAGTGGCGCGGCTCCGGACTGAGCGCCTAGAACCGCGAGACCACCGCGGCCGGCTTGACTCAATGCCCAGGCGTATCAAGGCCGTTATTACGGCCAGAGGTGGTTTTTCTGGGTACCGATTTCTCAGGATCTATGCACCCAAACTGCGTGAAAATGTTATCACAAGTCAGTTCTAGTATAATATATTTGTGCAATGAAAACCCGTTTATCATCTGCATTTCCTCTTGGTGTAGTAATGTTAACGGCCAGTAGTGTACCTGGGAGTACCTCAGCTGGTGGAGGAGTCTGTCAGCACTACCGACAGAGGCGTCCAGTTCAGCAGGGAGGTGTTTGACTGCGATCCTCGATAACTTCTAACGAGAGTGTCCGCACGTTCTAACACTGCAGGAGTCACAGCTGTGTGCGGCCGGCCGTACGCGGGAGATCGGAAAGGTTTGGAGACCTAGTTGCGATGACAATCGCCTGCCCAACGACTCGTCGTGCCCTTGATCACTGCCAGGTCTCACTAGACATTCTGCAAGCGCCTATGAATGTCTTTAATGCTCTGGTTTCCCGCCACAAGAAACTCCGTATCAGCTCTCTCCTTGGCGCACCTCCATCACACGCGCCGGTTTGAAGGGTACGCATAGGGCCGGCATTCATCGGTACTTCAAGAAACCATAGGAACTGAAGCGGGAATATTCCGCCATGTCCCACAACAACTTCCGCATTTCTTCAGGCGAGATTGTCCAAGAAAATAAAGTGTTGCATTACCTGCTGAACGCCCCTCGTATTTATATTTTAACACAATTGGGCTGAGATGCACCAATATGGCTCCAGCCATCCCCACCCCCTCTCTCCAATCAACAAAGAAAAGTCACCAACAACCAGCCAGAAGATGGAAGAACAATATATGCCTTCTGAAAAGTTGAGGGCAAACTGCCAGTTTACGTGTTATAAAACTTCTTTTAGTCAAGTTGTTCCACAAATTACTTCCCTCCCCAAATCCGTTCAGTACCTCCTCATTACTTACGTGACGTACTCAACTAATCTTCAGCGTTCTTCTGTAGCGCCACACCTCAAAAGCTGCTATTGTCTTCTTTTCTGAACTGCTCTGCGTTCACGTTTCAGTTCCGTACAGCGCAACACCTCAGACAAATGCCTTCAGGAAAGACATTCCAACACCTAAATTTACGAAACTTCCTGGCAGATTAAAACTGTGTGCCGGACCGAGAGTCGAACTCGGGACCTTTGCCTTTCGCGGGCAAGTGCTCTACCAACTGAGCTACCCAAGCACGACTCACGCCCCGTCATCACAGCTTTAATTCCGCCAGTGCCTCGTCTCCTATCTTCCAAACTTCACAGAAGCTCCCCTGCGAACCAAGCAGAACTAGCACTCCTCGAAGAAAGGATGTTGCGAAGACATGCCTTAGCCACAGCCTGGGAGATGTTTCTACTTAAATTTACGTTAGCTGTTAACAAATTTCTTTTCTTCGTAAATGCTTTTCTTGCAACTGTGTGTCTCAAGTTTATATCCTGTCTACTTGGGCCATCGTAAGTTATTTTACTGCCCAAATAGCAAAATTCATTTACCAGTTTTAGTGTCTCACTTCCTAATCTGACCCCTTGAGTTTTAATTCGATTATAATCCATTATCCTTCTTATGTTAATTTTTATCATATATTCTCCCTTCAATACATTCTCTTCAATTCCACTTTTAAGTCCTTTGCTGTGTCTAACAGAATTACAATGCCATCGGCAAACAGCAGACTTTTTATACACTCCTGGAAATGGAAAAAAGGACACATTGACACCGGTGTGTCAGACCCACCATACTTACTCCGGACACTGCGAGAGGGCTGTACAAGCAATGATCACACGCACGGCACAGCGGACACACCAGGAACCGCGGTGTTGGCCGTCGAATGGCGCTAGCTGCGCAGCATTTGTGCACCGCCGCCGTCAGTGTCAGCCAGTTTGCCGTGGCATACGGAGCTCCATCGCAGTCTTTAACACTGGTAGCATGCCGCGACAGCGTGGATGTGAACCGTATGTGCAGTTGACGGACTTTGAGCGAGGGCGTATAGTGGGCATGCGGGAGGCCGGGTGGACGTACCGCCGAATTGCTCAACACGTGGCGTGTGAGGTCTCCACAGTAGGATCCTACGCAGTGCCGTAGGGGACCGGACCGCCACTTCCCAGCAAATTAGGGACACTGTTGCTCCTGGGGTATCGGCGAGGACCATTCGCAACCGTCTCCATGAAGCTGGGCTACGGTCCCGCACACCGTTAGGCCGTCTTCCGCTCACGCCCCAACATCGTGCAGCCCGCCTCCAGTGGTGTCGCGACAGGCGTGAATGGAGGGACGAATGGAGACGTGTCGTCTTCAGCGATGAGAGTCGCTTCTGCCTTGGTGCCAATGATGGTCGTATGCGTGTTTGGCGCCGTGCAGGTGAGCGCCACAATCAGGACTGCATACGACCGAGGCACACAGGGCCAACACCCGGCATCATGGTGTGGGGAGCGATCTCCTACACTGGCCGTACACCACTGGTGATCGTCGAGGGGACACTGAATAGTGCACGGTACATCCAAACCGTCATCGAACCCATCGTTCTACCATTCCTAGACCGGCAAGGGAACTTGCTGTTCCAACAGGACAATGCACGTCCGCATGTATCCCGTGCCACCCAACGTGCTCTAGAAGGTGTAAGTCAACTACCCTGGCCAGCAAGATCTCCGGATCTGTCCCCCATTGAGCATGTTTGGGACTGGATGAAGCGTCGTCTCACGCGGTCTGCACGTCCAGCACGAACGCTGGTCCAACTGAGGCGCCAGGTGGAAATGGCATGGCAAGGCGTTCCACAGGACTACATCCAGCATCTCTACGATCGTCTCCATGGGAGAATAGCAGCCTGCATTGCTGCGAAAGGTGGATATACACTGTACTAGTGCCGACATTGTGCATGCTCTGTTGCCTGTGTCTATGTGCCTGTGGTTCTGTCAGTGTGATCATGTGATGTATCTGACCCCAGGAATGTGTCAATAAAGTTTCCCCTTCCTGGGACAATGAATTCACGGTGTTCTTATTTCAATTTCCAGGAATGTATCTTCTTCTTAAATTTCCAAATTTCTCCTTGCCTTCTTTCACAGACTGACAAACGTCGGGGATTAACAGCCGACTCGTTTCTCTAAAACTTATAAATAACATTTTGCTCCCTGCATTATTCCCCTGCTACTTTCAAAATTTCGAAGTGAGTATTTCGGTAAACACTACCTAATGCTATCTCCAAATCTAAAATAGCTATAAATGTGGGCTTGCCTTCCCTTGCCCAATCTTCTAAGAAAATTCGTACGGTCAGTACCGCCTCGCGTGTTCCAACATTTCTCCGAAACCCAAAGTGATCTTCCCAGGCTTCTACCCGTTTTTCCATTCTTCTATAAATAATTTTGGTCAGTATTTTGCAACCATGACTTATTTAGCTAATAGTTCAGTATCGTATAATATATGTGAACACCTGCTTTCTTTGTAATTGGAATTATCACATTTTTCTTGAAGTCAGAGAGTATTTCTCCTGTTTGATGTACGTAGTTTGGTCATGGTTGGCTCTCCAAAGACGTCAGCAGTTCTGAGGGAATATCACCCGCTCGAGTGGCCTTATTTCGGTTTAGGTCTGTCAGTGCTCTGTCGAATGCTTCTTGCGGTATCGTATCTCCCATCTCATCTTCATCTACTTCCTGTTTCCTTTCTATAATCTTGCCTTCTAGTTCATTTCCCTCGTATAGCGGCTCTATATGTTCCTTTCACCTTTCAGCTTTTTCTCCTTCATTTAGAACTGGTTCCCCATCTGAGTTCTTGATATTCATACAGCTTCTTCTCTTTTCTGCAAACGTCTATTTTATTTTCCTTTAGGTAATATCTATTTTTGCCGTAGTTGTACAGAGTTCTATGTTCTTATATTTGTCCGTTAGCCACTATTGCCTAGTCATTGCGCAGTTCCTACCAGTTCCATTTTTAGACGTTCCTACTCCATTTTCAAAACTTCATTCGCTGCATTTTCATACATATATTTTTTTCATCGATTAAATTAAATACTTCCTGTGATAGCCGTGGATTTCTGCTAGGCGTTGTCATTTTGCCTATTTGGCCCTCTTCTGCTCTCACTGTTTCATCTCTCTAAACACCCCGTAGACGTGCAGGCTAGATCCTAACAAAGACAAAGGCGTGGAATGTCATCAAGTTTAGCGACCAGTGCAAGGGACCCCTCCAGTCAATTGTTGGGAGCTGAACGCATCACCACCACCGTGCGTCGCATACATTTAATATACTGTAAAGATGCTGATTTTTTGTTTCTCTCTCACTACATTGGGAATATCTCTCTAACGCATAAGTGTAAGGTTAGCTGTGAAGTCCATCTACACAACCATAGCATTTTACAATTTGTGTTTCATCGAAAAGCGGCACTTTTCGAGTAGTTCGAAGTTGATAGCATGTACCGCCGCGCTGTCCACAGAAAGTGATCGCTTCCAAGACACAGGTCGTTTCGTAACCTAGTAACACATTAGCACAGTGATGGTTGCCGACGGCATCACTTGTGTACCTGAAGCGAATCATTGCCAAAAAGTTGAAACTTAGAGGGTCAGAATGTTATAAACAAGTCAATTCACTTACGACCCACTTACTAAATGTGTGAGACATGCAATTAGACGAATCACCATCAGACAACTTCTGTCAGTTATCTGTTTCAGTAGGAAGTGCTTGACCTAGTTACTTCAGGAGACGCTGATAAATGTGCCTGCGATCCCTAAACAGATTACGCAATGTAAACAGCCCTCGGCGTAACTGAAGCTAGTTTAGCAATCGTTACGCATGAAGCGGTTTTATCTCTGCAACAAGCAGAAATATTAAAAGTGGAGGGGGGGCTATCACTTGTGGAATATTCATCAAACACTCTCCCGGCACTTCTCTGGAGTTGTACAACAAAATACAGATAGTGAACGTGTTTCTGATTTGATCCTTGTACCAGCCAGCTTACGAAACTACGCAGCTGCTCTCAGAAAACGATAGCACCGTCCATTGTGACTCTGTGTCTCCCACCAGAAAATAAAAATCCTGCACGGGTCGTGGTCCGCCGTGATGGTGTAACCTGGTTACACTAGCTGAATCAAGGAAGTGATACGAAAACGTCATTCTTTTCTCAGCTACCTAATGTCACAGTTTTTAAATTTGAAGAATAAATTAAAAAAAGTCCTGTCTCTAATTACATACCATTAACGCGATGTAAGGCTCCACTATTTTTTATTTATTTTTTTATAAAATACGTTCTCAGATACATTTTCCGTAGGAAACTCCACATTACGATGTTGATGATGTTTGGTTTGTGGTCCGCTCAACTGCTCGGTTATCAGCGCCCGTACAAAGTCCCCTCAAGCTATGCATAGCACAATACTAGCAGCTCTTCCTCTTTCTGAGCTCAACATCTCACTCATTATGGAGGGATGCTGACTCAGTTTTCAGGATAGCAAATGGGAAGTTGCGGTACAGAAAATGGCCCAGAGATCGCCAGTGTGTGTGTGTGTGTGTGTGTGTGTGTGTGTGTGTGTGTGTGTACTGAGTGAAATGTTATGAAACAATGTGTGTATAGTGTGTGCAGTGACTAATAGTGAACAGTGTGGCATTACATTATTTAATAAGTTATTTGTACAAAAACTATTGTATACCAGGAGTAAAATCTAATCATAATCTCTAACTAGAAGTCTGTAAATACATGTGTATACGAATTAGCTTATTTTAAATTGGTGTAAACTTTTAAATACTTTGACATGTCCTATATCCTTGTAAAAAGAGGTCTACGGATGAATAAAGCTACTACTGCAACTACTACTACTACTATCATGTGTGGATTCGGTTCGCACATAAGCTCAGTCACAGAGCCGGTATCCGGAATATCAAGGTCCAGTTGCAACAGTTGCGAGCCAGCTCGCCTCAGGAGAGCATACAACTGCACAGTGACAGCGTTCCAGACAAAATCAGTGCGTGGGTCCAGGCCAGAGGCGTGCAACGTCTTACTGATCAGTGGCCGCGTACTGCCAAGTTCGTTCTAGATTTTACTCTCTTCTGTAATCACTGAAATAACATAATAACATTTACTTCTCCTCTCTATTCCGTTTCCTCCTCCGCTTCCGCGTGCTTCGTTGCGTCGACGGAAACGCTAACCCTAGTACATCTACAGGGTGTTACAAAAAGGTACGGCCAAACTTTCAGGAAACATTCCTCACACGCAAATAAAGAAAAGATGTTATGTGGACATGTGTCCGGAAACGCTTAATTTCCATGTTAGAGCTCATTTTAGTTTCGTCAGTATGTACTGTACTTCCGCGATTCACCACCAGTTGGCCCAATTGAATCCGCATGCAATTGTGCAATCACGCCATCAACACAGATTTTCTGTGAACGTTTGGGCAGGCATTGTTGGTGATGTCACGATTGGGCCCCATGTTCTTCCACCTACTCTCAATGGAGCACTTTATCATGATTTCATACGGGATACTCTACCTGTGCTGCTAGAACATGTGCCTTTACAAGCACGACACAACATGTGGTTCATGTACGATGGAGCTCCTGCACATTTCAGTCGAAGTGTTCGTACGCTTCTCAACAACAGATTCGGTGACCGATGGATTGGTAGAGGCGGGCCAATTCCATGGCCTCCACGCTCTCCTGACCTCAACCCTCTTGACTTTCATTTATGGGGGCATTTGGAAGCTCTTGCCTACGCAACCCCGGTACCAAATGTAGAGACTCTTCGCGCTCGTATTGTGGACGGCTGTGATACAATACGCCATTCTCCAGGGCCGCATCAGAGCATCAGGGATTCCATGCGACGGAGGGTGGATGCATGTATCCTCGCTAACGGAGGACATTTTGAGCATTTCCTGTAACAAAGTGTTTGAAGTCACGCTGGTACGTTCTGTTGCTGTGTGTTTCTATTCCATGATTAATGTGATTTGAAGAGAAGTAATAAAATGAGCTCTAACAAGGAAAGGAACCGTTTCCGGACACATAACATATTTTCTTTCTTTGTGTGTGAGGAATGTTTGCTGAAAGTTTGGCCGTACCTTTTTGTAACACCCTGTATAATTTAGTTACTCGCAAGTGCACATATTTGAACAGTTAAAACGATGCACCAGCGCCCGAGAAATGTCACTGTATTTTATGACATGCTGAATTATAGACCCATATCATTGACATCGAATCGTAGCAGTACTGTCGAACTTACGTTGCTTTCCAACACTATGAAATACTCTTGAGAAAAACGCAGCACTCATTCAGAAAGTATCGTTTCTGTGAAACACAACTCGATCTTAATCCAAACGAAGTAATGAGTGATATCGACAGGGGATTTCATGATGATCCTATGTTTCTAGTTTTCCAGAAAACGTTTGACACCGTTCCTCACAAGCGGCTTGTCACTACACTGGTGTCCAAAATTAAAGCAACAAACCGCTATCTCCCCATACTGTGTCTAATTCACACTATAATCACACAGACTGTCAACCAGATGTCCGTACGATCATGTTCTACACTGAAGATGGCATTTTCAATGTTACTTATAATCCGTCTTGATTGCAAAATGGTTATTCATATGACCGGTTTCGGTTCCTCTTGAACCATCTTGAGATCTGATATTTCGGTTACAGGAGTAACCCGTCCAAACACAGCAACTTTCACATGCTGCGTCACATGCAGGGGTTACTCCTGTAATCGAAATATCAGATCTGAAGATGGTTCTAGAGGAACCGAAACCGGTCATATGAATAAACATTTTGTAATCAAGACGAATTATAAGTAACATCGTAAAATCACTGACTGCGGCTATCCTATCAGATATTATGTCTGTTTTTGCAAAGATAACATTTCGGTGAACGGACAATCATGCCAACGATGACATCAGAACACCTATGAAATGAGACAGTGTTTGCTGTGTACAAATTCACAGACGGTGCAGTATGGCATACAGAAGATGCCTGCCAGACTGTCTGCGGTGGAAGGCCATAGAAAGAAAGGAAGCAGGACAGTCGCAAACTGATTTGGCCAGATGGCTTAATGTGAATCTTTCTGTTGTTTCTCGGATGAAGCGATAGTTTATAGAGACCGAAGCTGTGTCCCTAAGACCAGGGCAGAGCCGACCACGTGTGACTTCAGAAGAGAGGACTGTTATTTGGCTGTAAGCGCACGACACTGCTAAGGGCACGAGACTACAAACGGCACGACAGTACCGTCTTAGTACTGCACGGCAACTGGCGTGTGAGCTCGCAGCATCCACTTGACGTGTATCGAGGCGAACGGTGTGCACAAGGCTTCAGAAGAGTGGCCTTCACTGTCGGAGACATGCATGTCTGCCTCTGAAAAGTCTGAAAAGTCATCACAGAAGGAACATGCCCCTGGACAGTCGAACAGTGGGCCGATGTGGTTTTCACAAATGAGTCCCGATTTAGTCTGGAGAGAGATTGTTTATGGATTCGCATCTCGAGGGAACGGGAGCATGATTTCGGGGTCCAAACATTGTGGAAGGAGACCGAGATCGAGGAAGGTCCCTCCCTAATGGTGTGGGGCAGGGATTATGTTCACCCTCGAAACCCCACTTCATGAAATTTTACGGGTGAATTGACAAAGTTTAACTTCTGTCAGGTATCGTGACGAGATCTTGGACCTCGTCTGCGCTATTTGCGAGGTGCTGTAAGCCTAGACTTCGTTCCGATGGACAATAATGCTCGCTCTCCCGTTTTGAGTCCCATACAGCATGTCTGGGATGAGTTAGGGAGACGCGTTGCATCGCGTCAGCATCCACCAATCACTCTCCAACACTTGCGAGCAGCTCTGCAGGAAAAACGGGCGTTACTGCCTCAACATGAGACTTATGACATCATTCACAACACGCCCCGTCATTGTCACGCCTGTATTGCTACCAGAGGTAGTGACACCCCATACTGAGCACATTAACTAGTTGTCGGAATGTGTGTGCTAATCCGTTAAGGGAAGTTGGAACTCCCTATCCGACAATATTAAATTTAGTGACATGGCTTCCCTGTATTTCAGGAAACACTGTAGCCACTGACATAAAACTCTTACGGGGCATTAAACTGTATGTTCTGAGTCTATTGAATTACAATAATTGCATTTCAGCCACTGCTTTCAGAAATACAATTTTTTAATCATACGGTTAAAATTTTGTGTAATTTTTTGTTTGTTATCCTAAATAATTTTAATTAGTTTAGTAGACTCAGAATATGTATCTTATTACTCCCTGAAAATTTGAATACTCACTCTCTAAGTGGTTTTTGAGTTTTAGGGAAAAATTCAACAGAAAATGTAAATTTTCAGGAATGGCTTCTAAAGTTTCAAAAGACTGTAACTCACTTAATATATGCTTAATTTTTATTTTATTTTTAGTCACTCAGAAGCACCCTGCACCATTCTGTGTATCATCCTCTTCATCTTTTTCCAAGTTTTTTTTTTCTTTCTTTTCTTCTTTCTGGACTCTTTAGTGGCCAACTGTGGTGCATACTCTGCTTCATCAATGCGAACCTTGTCCATCCGTTCAAGTCTTCTGATGCAGTTTGCTCCAGGATTAATTCCCATATGCTGTAGCAACTTCACCCTACCGATGTTGCCATCATTAAAACCAATAACAGCATCACTGACCCCCCACTTAACTGTCTTCATTCCAACAAAAACATTTTTTAGTAAGCAAGTCCATAAAGATTATTGAACGACTCACTGGGATTTTGAGACTGACCATGCAGACGCTTCTTCAGTAATTCATGATTTGCCGGGTCTCTGTAAACAGGTTTTATGATATCCATGAGTGCTGCTGGGATGGAATGTTTATGGCTGTATGAACTGTTTGAGTACTGGGCATTGCAGTAATTGCACCATGAATCAGGTCCAGGAGGGTAAAGGCAGTGTACTGCTTTTTCATTAGTTGACAGTCTGTGGAAGAAGGTAGCCCATACTGCCCGCCTCATTTTCAACAAATCCTCAGTATTATCTCTAAAAGCCATCCCATAATACTGCCGTAATTCATCAATCATTTTGTCTATCAGCCTGCCTCTTATGGTTTTATCGTCAGAAAGTTTCTTGTCTCTCAAAACTTTGTTTCAACTTCCTCAACCTGGTGCCCATCCTCTTTTGGACATGAGCTTTATAACACAACAATCCACAGCCTTCTATATAAAAAGTTACCGATTTTATTATATCTTGAAGTAATGCATGTAAAAATGTTAACATTTTCAACCGGTTTAGATTATATTTGAAAAAATAAAATAAAATACATCCCATTTGAGTTTGTAAGTGATTTTATTCGGAAAATTGCAAATTTTATTATGAGATAAAAATCCGAAAATGTGAAAAAAAATTCCGTTCTAACTCCCCTTAAGTTGGAAAAAACGAAGAACGTTTTTGTCTACCGTTAAGCGTGTTGCAATTGTTTGCGTTCTGTATTTTTTACTCGGTTTCTACTTTATTATCATCTGTTTATACTATTTTGTGGCAAAAGAAACGCAACCTAGCAAAATTTCCTTTTGTTGTTTTAATTTTAGACACCAGTGTAAATAACACGTCAGCTGTGCGACTGGTTCGTGTTTTCCTGTCAGAAACGTCATAATTCGTAGCAATTCATGGAAACTCATCTAGTGTACTTATATCTTGGCTTCCCGAAGGAAGCGTTACAGACCCTCGGCCGTTCTTAACCCATTTCTGCCTGAATTACTTTTTTCTTCTGATTTCTACAAATTAGATACTTATGTGTTTATTGTCATCAAAGAAAAGCAACACAACAATCAAAACAAAAAATAATCAATAATTGAAACAAAAAAGGGTGTAACATGTATGTCACGCTAGGCAGAACATACATTTTAGGCAGAATATATGACAGCAAGTAAAATAATACACTGTATGTGATTTACATCAAGTTCAGGCGACAGTACTCACTTTCTGTGATATGGCACAAAACATTCTATGCACAAACCAACATCACATTTGCAGCACATTGTTCTTGGGGTTCCTTTGCAGTTTTCCGCCGCACAGCGTCTGCTTTTTTTCTGTGGCTCCATGGCTACCAGATGATTTGTTTCATCATATCTAATATCATACAGCACTCTTTCTTGATTTGAATTACCTGCAGGGCGTCCAGGGCCTCCTGGTACTGCAGCATTGGAAGTCAGGTAACATTTCACAATGTAGCGCCGGAAGTGCAGCTGAGGCATATTTATACCAGTCTATCTATGAAGAAGCCACCCATTATGTATAGAGATATCTAGAAGCCATGTAAAAATTGGCCACCACCATTTCTTTCCTCTGACACTCACTCTATATAACGCTACATTTTCATCCATTCAGTCAGTTCCTCCCCTATTTTTGTTGTATTCTCCAATTACATTAGGTTGAGGTACAAGTATTCTTTTCTTCTCTTGTCTAGAGTATCGGGCAACGGTGCTGACTGGACTGATACCATGGCTTGTGGAAACAATTGTTACTGTAGAATTATCTATCCATCTGGCAACGATTATTCCACTTTCCTTCCTGCTCTTGTAATCAAAATCTCGTCTCTTATTCCTTTCGGACATAGAAGGTATGAGATGACACTCTTTAGGCAGACGATATTCACGGATGGTCCCAGTTGCACCAAAACCTCGTTTCTTCAGGTAAATCAACAATGTTTGTGATGTAAACAGGTTGTCAAAATAAAACCTGTAGGGAAGATGTTTGTTCTGTTCAGGAAGAGAATCGATCATTTGAATCAAAGGAGCATCACAATTTCCAAATGCTTTCTCATACTTTCATTCCTCTGAGGATCAGCTCCTTGGTATATTTGAAAGTCCACTAGACAACCCATGGTTGTGTTTAGACACCATGCTTTGTACCCAAATCTAATGGGCTTACCTTTCAGAAACTGTTTACATCCATATCTGCCAAAATACTTTATCATACTCTCATCGTAAGACAAATCCCTTGCTCAGGCTGAAAGTGGAGAGCAAACGTTTTTCTTAGCATTATTTATTAATGGACGACGTTTCCACATTTTATCATTAATCTATTTTTGTATTGTCACACAAGTGAATGAATATCATAATTGTTTCAAGCCTGTCCCTTCTCATGGTGCTGTGGACCATTTCATTTCTCATGTCCAATCCAGAATCCTAGTAATATCTTCTGCTAGGTAAAGGATTATAGCCAGAAAGAATTAGAATTCCTAAAAAAACCTTTTATCTCTTCATATATTATCTTTGGATCTGAGCAGTTCTTGAACAAAGCGTACTTCGTCGATTCAGTGAGAAGAAATTCAATTACTTCGTCGTTCCAAAATAATTCGAAGCACTGCATTGGAGACAAGTTTCTGTATTTACTACAATCACTCTCAGGAAATACGGAACCAACACTACGCAGATCATATTTTTTCCAATCTCTGATTACAGTTTTTAAGATCTGTGACTTTTCCTGTTCATCTGGTTTATCATCAGGAGAGAAATTAATCTCAGGTTCACTACCTAACCTGTTTTTACTTGCTAAAACCACTCCTGCACCAGCCTGGAGTTGCCTTTGTCCAAGATTATCGACGTTTCCTCTCCCATCTTCTTCCCCAGAATCTTCATCCGAATCCACATTAGCTTCAGGAGGTTCAATAAATATATCTGTTGCATCTTCTTCCTCCCCTTCAAGAATAGCCAGGATCTCATGGAGAGATAGACCTCTAAAGAGAACGAATCGTTATTTTCACTGTTTTGCCTAGAGTGACATATATGCAACACAAAATTAAAACTGTATTTGGAGCCACAAAAATAAGAATTGCATTTTGTAGATAACCATTAACATAAATTTCAGTACTTTTAATATTATAATCAACCACAATTTAAACAAATTGTATTATAATTTGCGATAAAAAATGATACTTACTTCTTATTCCAAGACATAATCTCACTCAGAAAAGTCTTTCGTACTTAATGCTTGCAACTGACTGAAACCTACCTAAACATGAACAACAAAGCCTCCTTATCTGAAAGCCATACAACAATAGACACTCCAAACGCAGGCATTGTTGCCAACGAGAGAAACCAATGGCAGGCTGCTCCGTGACATATATGTTACGCTAGACAGAAGTGGGTTAATCAATACAAACGATGTAGGAGACAAAATGAACATCCCTCTTAGATCGTTTGCAGATGATGCTATAGATTACCGTCTAGTAAAGTCGTGAGATCAAAGTGAATTACAAAATTATTTAAGCAAGATATCTGCATGGTGCTAAAAATGGTAACTGATCCTCAACAACAGAAAAATATGACGTCCAGAACACGAGTAGTAAAAAAATTCCCTTTCATTTCGGTAAACGAAAAATCACAACAGTACAGTTGTTGTCGATTTATCTGAACACCTAGGAATTACAGTTATGGAGAATTTAAACTGAAACTGACAGAGAAAAAATGCTTCGGGGGTCCTGCGCTGTGTGGTTCCGTACCAGATGTATTGTAGATTCATTGTAGAGCATTTCGTATTCTATTATTGCGAAACAGTGAAGAGAATATTACAGATATGATAAGCAATTTGGGGTGGCAATCACCAAAACAAAAGCCGTTACTCATTGCACAGAGATCTTTTCAGAAAATCCCAATCATCATCTTTCTCCTGCGAATGCCAAAATACTTCTCTGACTCCCACCTACAAAGGCGAGGATGAACACCGTGATAAAACAAGAGAAACCGAAGCTCACACGGAAAGATCCACGAGTTAATTTTTATGACGTCCTAATCGAGAGTGCATGGGTAGAGAAATGAAGCGGAAGTATTTCTGTAACCATCTACCAAGTGTGAAATGCAGAGCAGCCATGTAGATGTAGATGTAGACGTAGATACTAGCGTGTCTGCTTCTTAGCGTAGAGAGGGCAGATTCGAGTCGCTCGTACAGGTAGGTCCTGGATACACATTCTCCATGTGTCGTTGCTGTGGTAGAACCAAATGTAAGAAATGCTCACCTATTCGCGTGGGACATGTGCAAATTAAATATTAGAAAATCTGTGTAACAAGCAATCTGACATTAATGTTTGTCCAGAGTAATCACGAACATGAGTGAGTTTTGAAAAACGGTTGACGTGTTGGCTGAATAACCAACGCTGAAAAATGCAACTGACTGTGCAAGCCACTAGCGTAGCGTACATACTTTGTGTCAGATTAAAGTGTCGAAGGTCTCGCTAGAATTTATTTCACCACGAAACTTCTAAGGGCTATGCTGTGCAAATTGTCTATACGCTTGCAAACGACCTCTCGCACTTACGGTGAGCACAGGTAGTAGAACATGCTGATGCAGACTAGAAAATATATCAGATCGCTACGCTACGAGATCAACGGCTCCTGTAATTTGTAGGCAAAATCTGACCCATATGGCACCCGTATACGAGTCTGCCCACGTTGAAGGTTGCATTTCGCTGACGAGGACTGTCGAGTGGAAGTGCTCTGAAAGATCAATCCGGTACTCGACATAACGATCAGAATTTACGATTTAAGACACTCTGTCGACAATGCAACACTCGCCGTAAGGAACTCAGGACCAATCGGCCTCTGGGCAACACGAATAAATCGGCAGTAACATAACATACACTGAGACCACGGAATTACCGAATTAGTTTCTCTGGTGCCAAAGATCAAGGTATAATCTTTACTATGTTAAAATGTACACAGAGGCCCTAGAAATTCGAAAACACAAAAACTACTTTAAGAGAAAAAGAAGATCTGAAATAAGACAACATGTGGGCCTTAGGACTGCATAAAGATCCATGACACCCTGGGTGCTACTTCGAGATCTGATGACGTCACGAACCGACCATTGCTTCGATATGTTTAAACAGTTCGGTTCGCTGAGCTTATTCGAGAATATAACTGCTTTCAGAGTCGTTATAACCCGTTAATGTCTCCAACACTGGAAGACGAAACGTTACACTGAGAAATATGCCTTCGACCGCAGCCTAATCTCCATAAATCCAATGTCACTAAAACTCCGTTGACCGTCGATATGATGTAATTATGGATTCCTTTTCTGTGTGTGAGGTGTAATGTAGGCCGCCTCCGTCTGGTTTAGCCAGCAGCTGCACCATGGATAAAGCTAAATGGTCTACAGAAAATGTACGAGATGCATCTCAATACAAATGTATCCAGAGTTAAAACAGTCTTCCATTCGTCGGATCTCAGCGAGGGGACTGTATATTGATACACAGACTATCAAGAAATCATTAAACATATTACACTGTAATGCTGGAGGAATGTCTTGAACTAAACTCTCTGAACTTGAGAAAACCCTAGATGATGAAAAAATAGATGTACTTATAATCGAAGCTAAGATTAATAACAGAAGGTTCTATAAGTATACAAATTACCAGATGCACATTCTTCGTGAATTAAGGCACACATTAGCGCAGTTTTAGTTAGTGTTCGGAATGGTCTAAAAAATACTTTTACCATCATTACACAAATGAATGAACAAGATAAATTAGAAGCTATGAAGCCAGAAGTATGGACTAACCGCCAACATCTCGTTATTTATGCTCTATACAGCCCTACAAGTAACAAACCTGGTTTAGATATCATTAGCACGCCTTCCGAAACATTGATAATTGGTGATTTCAATGCTCACTTTTTTCCCTTCAGTTATAAAGATATTAATGGTGCTGATAAAGCTATTGAATAATTCATTTCTGCAAATGTAATAGAACTAAAATATAGCTCCACTGACTCACCTTCTTACACACCTTGTAAAGGTAATACGACCAAGCCAGATATAACTTTCAGAACTGCTAATATTGCTTCTAATATAACAGAAAAAATAAGAGTTGGTCCTGGCAGTGGAGACTGTACAATAATTTCCAATATTAAGATACAAAATAAAGGAAAAATTTGGCTAAGCACTCTATCACAAAGGAGCTGGGACTTTCAGAAGGCAAACTGGAAATAATATCTAGGAGAACTGGAAGAGATATTAAATACATATGAGTTTGATTTCATTAAAGATAGAGCAGATGAATACAATGAAAAGCTGTGTAATATCATCACTGAGACAGCTAAAAGAGGTAGTCCCAAAGGAAACAGGTTAGGTATAAACCCTTATGGGATGACGCATTAACAACACTGAAAACATATAGAGAGAAAATTCAAGGAAGAAAGCTGAATGTTTTAGAATGGAAAAAGATAGAAGCAAAATTTTAAAAACACAATAAATAAACAAAAAAGTACTTTCAATATATTCGTTGAAATCTTAGATTACAGAAAAGGCAAAGGCAAGGTTTATAAATTCTTTGGAAAACTTGAAAACAAATATACATGTAAAAAGACAAGAACCAATGAACGTCTGTAATGTTAACAACATATTATATATAGATCAAAACATAGGAAAAGTCTTCAGTGAATTATAATCTCTATATAAATGAGTACCTGAAGAGTTTAAAACGAAAGAGAAAGCATTGAAGCTTCCAAATGTATCCTAAAGAATACTTATGTTTTTGGGTGGGGTCCGCCTTGACCAAAACACAGTTTTGTTTATTGTTCCAGACATGTTTTACTGCAGCTGCAGCATCAGTGGGTTCTTTATTTTGTGGCTGTTAAACATAAGGAGTGTTCTTTACTGTTTATATACATGAAAATATTAGTTTTTAAATCGTAACTGCACATTTTTGAAGAGCACAAAAATATATAATTTTAAATCTGTAATTACAATTTAAAAACTAATGTTTACACGTTTATAAACAGTAAAGAACACTCCTTAAGTTTAACAGCCACAAAATAAAAAAAACCACTGATGATGCTGCGACTGCAGTGAAACATGTCTGGGACAAAAAACAAAATTGTGTTTTGCTAAAGGCGAATCCCACCCAAAAACATAAGTATTGTTAAAAGCAAACACAGACAAAAAAACTTCAACCTCAAGATGATTACACCTAAAGACTTTAAAAAGGAAGAGAAAGCAATGAAACCTCTATCTAGACACATATAATAAATGATTTAATGATGATTTTGCTTTAGAAGAACTTACAGAAGCAATTTCAAGTTTTAAGGACAGGAAGACACCTGGACCAGATAACATCTTGTCTGAGTTCTTAAAATATTTCGACCTAGTTGCAACAGAAACATTACTAAATTTAACGGACCATATATGAAAATCGCACTTACCTGACATCTGAAAAAAGTCCATCATTATACGGATATTAAAACCAGAAAAGCCAACAGATAATATGGAGAACTACAGACCTGTATCTTTAACAAGCTCATTATCTAAAGCTTTAGAGAAGACGGCAGATTTTGAACCGATGTGTTTCTTGAAATAGAGAACGTTCTTTCTGTGAACTAACAAGGATTTAGAAAATTCCGTTTCACCACAAATGAGATTTTCAGTTTCTCACAGGAAGTAAAAGATGCCTTGACTAACAAGAAAATTTCTTGGAACTTTTTGTTCATTTTAAAGATGTGTATGATAACACATGGAGAGTGAAACTGGTCGAAAAACTAAGAAATTATGCACTGGATATGTGACTTCATATAAGAAAGATTATTTGCAACTAATATAAACAATACGTTAAGTAAATATAAGAAATTCAAGAAGGGGTTTCCTCATGGTGCTGTGACCAGCCCAACATTACTTAATACTTACATCAGTGATCTCTCCTCATACATATCTGCAACAGAAGCTGCACTGACGCAGATGATCTAGTTATTTGGATGGCATTAGCAAACAACAAGAGGAATCAATTATTAAATAAAATTAACAAAGTTATAAGTCGTCTTGAAGAGCTGTCACATGAAAACCTTGTGGAAATACACACTCAAAAACCTAGTATCAATGATTTTCCTTATGTCTCTCTCATGCAAAAGTAGCTCTAAAAATTGGAGGGGAAGATATACAGCGCAATGAACATCCTAAATACTCGTCTTTAGGGGTATACATGCATCAAAAATGAAATTGGCAGACCTACAGAAATAAAACTGCTGAGAAAGAAAAAATCAGACTAAGTATACTGAAGAGGTAAACCGGTAGTGAAGGTGTTGTTCAAGAACAGAGTACGACAATACCTAGAGAACATACGTAAGACCAATTTTAACATATGGTAACGAAGCACTTGTTACACTATTACCAGAAATATCAACAGGTTAGAAGAACTCCAGAACCAAGAATTAAGAACTGTAACTTGCGGTCAGTCCCTTTAGTACATCCATGAGAATTCTGACGGAATGAGAACCTACTGAATTAATTATTCAAAGATTAACACTACTTCAGTATGATCAATTGATTCCTCTACCCGATCATATTAAGTCGTTAAAATATAAACATTCATGTAACAATAATAGTAGACAGTTGAAAACACAAATTACTCGCAGGCTGCATCCAAAAAGGAGAAGACATAAGATTACAATATTAACTGCCGAGAGTTGAAGCTGAAAAATTTATTGTCCCACTCTTTCCAATTCTTGCTTCGTCAAGTGCAAAAGCAGTTTGAAATAACGTATAACTGTAAAAAAAGTTAAACAGATAAATTAATAATAACAGCTACAGCATTGGGAACGACAAATCTGAGACACCCTGAATATCGGCTGCTCCACATCTACACAGATGGTTAATTAATGGAAAAAGAAGGAAACGTTGGCGTAGGAACAGCAAAATTTTCTCTTTCTGTTAGACTTTAGGACCACATCAGTCAAATTTTGAAAATGAAGTTGAAGGCATCAGAATTGCAACAAGTCAGTAAAAGAACTACTTATACACATTCGACAAATCAGTTATAATAATTTGCGATTGTAGAGCCACGGTATCGGCAGCTATCAATATACAAGACCCAAAAATCGTCCAAAAATCCTCCACAAAGGAATTAGATATCTATAATGGAACAACAAGACAACTGCAATGCAACGGGTACTATCTCACTGTGTCTTAGATGGTAATGCAAAGGTAGATTTTCTAGCCAAAAAGGCCACAAAAATTAAGTAGTCTGTAAAATCCAACATGTCGTATTTTGCAGTGAAACGCTTTATTAAGAGCACATTTGAAGAAAAATCTATACAATCCAATATAATTTAATGTGAGGGAAGGATCTGGCACACCCATGTAGTGGCTGATGGACCAAGAAGAGAAGTAGTAGCCGTATTCCTCTGGACTACTGCCGTTTGGCAGCCAACTGCAAAAAATTGTCATCCTGCCGTCTCCAGAATGCGTTCCGTGTCAAATGATTGGTTCGATCATGAACGAAGAAATTTAAAAATAAGTGATTTCAGTTCACACTTTATAGTTCTGTACTAGAAAGCAAGAAGCCGAATGACAAGTCAAATGCCAGAACATTAAAATAATGGCTGTCTCTGTAATACTGAAGTTCGGATAGAGGGTCCGCAGCTGCAATGTGTTCAGCACGGATATCTTAACTTAAAGAACAACAGCTGTCTAATTCCCTCTTTCCTCTATCACTATCGGCTTTGAAATATAAAATTTCCGTTTTCAAGTGCGCCTTTAGAATTCTTCAGTGCATTTCGGAACAATACGATGTGAGTCGGGCATAGAGACTGTGGCGTGTTGCGTATTTCTCTGTAACGACCGAGTTCCGTATTACTGCTCGCAAGGGATTCACACGCGACATGTGTGCAAACGCGCCACAGCCTCTGCTGCGGAAGCTTTTATTTACAGCCTGAACATTGCGAATACATGGTCGAGTGACATGGTGATGTTCCGAAAAGCAATGAACTCTTGCATAGGTGCAACTGCAAATAATATTTGACATTTCGAAACAGATCGTTTTATAATGAAGAGAATACAAAATAGTTGTTTTAAGTAAAGTATTTTCTCAGCGTTCAAGAAGTAGTGAAGTAATGAAGTTTCCGAGATTCTGCACGCCTCTCTTTGAAATGTCTCTAATGAGCTAACTTCTCGTAACATCAGTACTTACGGTGACGAGTACTGCATATCCTTTACATCAGTACATACGAGTGACGCGGAAGCAAAATCTATCACAAGGTATGCTACTATTAGTGAGACTATAAGATAGCAAACCTGTGTAATTCACGAGAATCCCGCTACAGCACAGGTTCACTTCTGTTCACAGAATTATTGAGGGTCAGAGGTCGCACGGGAAGATATACTCGTAGGTGTTAGTTTTTCAGCGCGCTATACGAGACTGGAGTAATAGAGAATTATTGTGAAGGTGGTTCTATGAACCCTCCGCCGGGCACTTAAATATGGTTTGCAAAGTATCCATGTAGATGTAGGTGTAGATGTAGATGTCGCCGACGAACGTTGAGAACGACAGGTGCTACCCACAGGACCATTTTTTGTTGAAGATCGTATGCTTCTTGATCCACCACGCATGAGCTACATGCATACGATATCTTTAAGCTTTACAGGATTTATTGCAACAAGAGTTCACAGATTTAAAGAGATGTTTAAATAAAATTACAAGTTTGATATCGAGCAATGAGAATCCACATCACCGAGCAATGGAAGATTTTATTTCACGTTGTTAAACTCATCATTGATGCTCTATTAGTCCAGCTGGAACGAAAACTGGCAGCTCTATTTAAACGCAAGGCAAGAACTAGTACAAACGCTTATATCTCCCTGCGAGCGGGTATTGAAAACCGAACAGCGATAGAACGGAACAATTTAGTTGTTTGTTTTGTCTCGATATTATTTGTAGTACAAGCTGACAAATCCGGCATTGCCGCTGTGTTCATTCTGCAAATCTTCTATTAGAAACGAAAACAAAAATGAACTGTGTTCGTAGTGTAATATCGAAAAAAAATCATTTTCAAGCATATCTGAAAACACCTTTGTAATGGCGAATCAGTCCTACGAAGAAATATGCTTAATGAACAAATGCAGAAGTGCACTACCCAGGGCAGTTTGTGTACGATGGGCGCAGATGCTTTGCTCGCCAGCAAAGCTATTTTGCAAGCGTGCCAATGTCAACGCCTCTCGATAGCTCTGTAGGAGGCTGTTGTTTCCGCCTGCAGCCGTTTGGGTTTCGCAGTTGAAAGCTGTCGAAAGCGCTGCCATGTGTAGGGATTAATTTGACTCGACTGTACGAGTGACATAGTGGTAACGAATAAACATATTTAAACTTCACGCATGATGCAGAGTTTTTTCACGTTTCTCAGCGTTTATGACCTGATATCTCTTGACCTTTGTGGCGCACAGTGACATATTTGTGTAGAACATTCAGTGCCATGCATGGATACTGTCTGCGAAAAATGAAATGAAATGAGCGTATGGCATCGTTGGACGCCACACTGGGCGACTTGCGAGCCGGTGATGAGGATGGATGGATGATGAGGATGAAATGATGATGAGGTCAACACAACACCCATTCCCCGAACGGAGAAGATCTTCAACCAGACTGGGAAACAAACCCGGGTCCACTTTTATGGAAGGCTAGCACGTTGCCACTTCAATAAGCAGGGGGACTGTCTGCAAAATTTATTGAGAATATACACAAAAAAAAAAAAAGTTTTACGTCACCTCGGTTCCGAGAGTTTCGGAACCTGTACATAAAACTGGAATAGAGATCAACACAAACATCATTTCCGCCCTTTTTATTCCTCACGAAAACCACACATTGCATACTGTACCACCATACAGCGAGGCCTTTAGAGGTGGTGGTGCAGATTGCTGTACACTCCGGTACCTCTAATACTCAGTAGCACGCCCTCTTGCATTGATGCATGCCTGTACTCGTCGTGGCATACTATCCACAAGTTCATCAAGGCACTGTTGTTCCAGATTGTCCCACTCCTCAACGGCGATTCGGCGTAGATCCCTCAGAGTGATTGGTGGGTAACGTCGTCCATAAACAGCCCTTTGAAATATATCCCAGTCATGTTCGATACGGTTCATGTCTGGAGAACATGCTGGCCACTCGAGTCGAGCGATGCCGTTATCCTGAAGGAAGTCGTTCTCAAGATGTGCACGACGGGGGCGCGAATTGTCGTCCATGAAGACGAATGCGTCACCAATATGCTGCCGATATGGTTGCACTATCGGCTGGAGGATGGCATTCACGTATTGTGCAGCCGTTACAGCGCCTTCCATGACCACCAGCGGCGTACGTCAGGCCCACATAATGCCACCCCAAAGCAGCAGGGAACCTCCACCTTGCTGCACTCGCTGGGCAGTGTGTCTAAGGCATTCAGCCTGACCGGGTTGCCTCCAAACACGTCTCCGACGATTGTCTGGTTGAAGGCATATGCGACACTCATCGGTGAAGAGAACGTGATGCCAATCCTGAGCGGTCCATTCGGCATGTTGTTGGGTCTATCTGTACCGCGCTGGATGGCGTCGTCGTTGCAAAGATGGACCTCGCCATGGACATCGGGAGTGAAGTTACGCATCATGCAGCCTGTTGCGCACAGTTTGAGTCGTAAAACGACGTCCTGTTGCTGCACGAAAAGTATCATTCAACATGGTGACGTTGCTGCCAGGGTTCCTCAGAGCCATAATCTACAGGTAGCGGTCATCCACAGCAGTGGCCCTTGGCAGCCTCAGCGAGGCATGTCATCGACATTTCCTGTCTCTCAGTATCTCCTCCATGTCCGGACAACATCGCTTTGGTTCACTCCGAGACGCCAGGACACTTCCCTTGTTGAGAGTCCTTCCTGACACAAAGTAACAATGCGGACGCGATCGAATCGCGGTATTGACCGTCTAGGCATGGTTGAACTACAGACAACACGAACCGTCTACCTCCTTCCTGGTGGAATGACTGGAACTGACATGCTGCCGGAACCCTCCGTCTAATAGACGCTGCTCATGCATGGTTATTTAAATGTTTGGGCGGGATTATTGACATCTCTGAACAGTCAAAGGGACTATGTCTGTGATACAATATACACATTCAACGTCTATGTTCAGGATTTCTGGAAACCTTTTTTGATGTGTGTTGTTAGTAGCACGGAAGTATTAAATCCAAACGTCATGCATGATGTGGCAGTTTTTCGCGCATCTCATGGTTTATGACGTCATATCTCCTAAACTATAAAAGGTAAGTAGTTCTTACCCCCACATCAATTGTTTCCTCGCAGAAAGAGATGTGTGTACCAAGACTGGTTAAAAACGGTCTGGTGGTTTAGGAGGAGATGTGGAACATACACACATACATATATTCAGTTTTGTAATATGTATGTATTTTTGCGGATGATGATTGTGGCGATAGACTGATGTGCAGCGCAGCTCTATTTCGAAGCTAAAGGAAGATAATTTGGTTGTCAATCAAAATATGCGAAATTCTCAACAGAATATGTCTCTTTGGATAAAGTTTGTAATAACAGATTGGTCTCTAGTGTATCCCGAGGTCTAAATCAGGTTGTAAGGCCATAATTTCGTTTTGAGTTGTTGAAGGCAACGAATGTAATAGCAGAAGTAATCCAAGTGCTGACGGAGCAAACAGGAAGAGTACAGAGGCTACATACGTATGTATCACACCACTTTAATTCCATGCCGCATCATTTGCAAAGTAGATTTATTTGTTATGAACGGACATGTTGTGAACTTTTGAGAGTAAAAGTACACTACTGGCCATTAAAATTGCTACACCACTAACATGACGTGCTACAGACGCGAAATTTAACCTACAGGAAGAAGATGCTGCGATATGCAAATGATTATCTTTTCAGAGCAGTCACATAAGGTTGGCGCCGGTGGCGACACCTACAACGTGCTGACATGAGGAAAGTTTCCAACCGATTTCTCATACACAAACAGCAGTTGACCGGCGTTGCCTGGTGAAACGTTGTTGTGATGCCTCCTGTAAGGAGGAGAAATGCGTACCATCGCGTTTCCGACTTTAATAAAGGGAGGTTTGTAGCCTATCGCGATTGCGGTTTATTGTAACACGACACTGCTGCTCGCGTTGGTCGAGATCCAATGACTGTAGGCAGAATATGGAATCGGTGGGTTCAGGAGGGTAATACCGAACGCCGTGCTGGATCCCAACGGCCTCGTATCACTAGCAGTCGAGATGACAGGCAATTATCCGCATGGCTGTAACGGATCGTGCAGGCACGTCTCGATCCCTGGGTCAACAAATGGGAACGTTTGCAAGACAATAACCATCTGCACGAACAGTTCGACGACGTTTGCAGCAGCATGGACCATCAGCTCGGAGACCATGGCTGTGGTTACCCTTGACGCTGCATCACAGAGAGGAGCGCCTGCGGTGGTGTACTCAACGACGAACCTGGGTGCATGAATGGCAAAACGACATTTTTTCGGATGAATCCAGGTTCTGTTTACAGCATCAAGATGGACGCATCCGTGTTTGGCGACATCGCGGTGAACGCACATTGGAAGCGTGTATTCGTCATCGCCATACTGGCTTATCAGCCGGCGTGATGGTATAGGGTGCCATTGGTTACACGTCTCGGTCACCTCTTGTTCGCACTGACGGCACTTTGAACAGTGCACGTTACATTTCAGATGTGTTACGACCCGTGTATCTACCCTTCGTTTGATCCCTGCGAAACCGTACATTTCAGCAGGATAATGCACGACCGCATGTTGTAGGATACAGAAAATGTTCGACTGCTGCCCTGGCAAGCACATTCTCCAGATCTCTCACTAATTGAAAACGTCTGGTCAATGGTGGCCGAGCAACTGGCTCGTCAGAATACGCCAGTCACTACTCTTGATGAACTGTGGTATCTCGTTGAAGCTGCATGGGCAGCTGTACTTGTAGACGCCATCCAAGCTTTGTTTGACACAATGCCCAGGCGTATCAAGGCCGTTATTACGGTCAGAGGTGGTTGTTCTGAGTACTGATTTCTCAGGATCTGTGCACCCAAATTGCGTGAAAACGTAATCACATGTCAGTTGTAGTATATTATATTTGTCCAATGAATACCCGTTTATCATCTGCATTTCTTCTTGGTGTAGCAATTTTAATGGCCAGTAGTGTAATAACAGATTGATCTCTGGCGTAGCCCGAGGTCTAGATCAATGTTGTAAGGTCGTAATTTGGTTTTAAGTTGTTGAAGACAACGAATGTAATAGTAGAAGTAGTGCAAGTACTGTCCGACGAGGCAGGCAGAGTACGGAGGCTACATACGCGCGTGTCACACCACACGTCACATCATTTTCAAAGTAGATTTATTTGGTGTGAGCGGATATGTTGTGGACTTTTGAGACTAGAAGTATTCTTTCCTTTCGTATCACCATTGTAGTGATTATGTGAATGGGATGCAATTCTGATATTCATTCCGCTGTTCCAAGTATTAAGAAAGCTTGACCCGTTGCTATAGTTTCCGAATTTAGTAACTAATCTAGTCCGCAGATCAGATGCCAGAAAAATTTCCTAGCTCAGAGGACTGGAACGCGGTGTACAAGCTTCGTGGCGCCAGTTGAGGAGATACTTGAATGAGAAGTCTCGGTTGCAAGGTCTGCACATCAGCCAAATGCCGGGAGAATGGTGTGCCCGTGATCCCGTGGTCCGCAACGTTTCATCGAAATGACACCTTATGATAAAGGGAGACACGGCGCTTTGTCGGCATCGGGTGGTCCTCCGGACATGATCCTTTACTAATTAACCATTCTTACTGTATGATACGGAGAAATACGGCTGCAAGTAAGAGAAATGTTATGACCAGCTGCTTCAAAGTGTGTTGGCCCACTACCGGAACGCAGTACGAAAGCGATTCTGCGTGGCGTGATTTGAAAAATACCCTTGATTGGTTTCCGGAGGTATGTGGCACCAGGTGTCTACGCACAGATCAAGCCAGTCCCGAAAATTACTAGCTGTTGTAGTGTGGCCGCAGAACTGGCGCCCAATAGGGTCATCCCAGATGTGTTCCATCGTCTTCAGTTCAGGCGAATTTGGTGGCAGAGAGTTCGCTACCATGCGCCTCAAACCACTGAAGCACGATCCTGCCCTTGTGAGACTGATACTTACCCTGCTGGAACATTCCATGGTCGGCGGGAAAGACATTAACCCTTTCTGCGTCTGCGATTCCAAATGGCATCGTTAAGTATTCCTGGCTTTTCTGAGCTTTCCAATGCTTCAATGATACCGTTTGGCATCGCTTCACGTAGTTCCAAGTTTGGACAACAGATCACAGTGGCGTTTGCTTTCATGACTCGCCGTTTGTTTGAAGTGCAGAACAGAGAAGTGTCGTGGGTTGTGCTACTGCATTTGTGACTGAACAATAACTGTTGTCTTTAGTTTTATTCTGTGTATACTGAAATTCTCGGTTATGGAACCAACTTTACGTAGTTCCTCAAGGGCAAGGGAAAGAAATACGGCAAGTTTGCAATACAGTTACGTATGCATTTTTTTGAGTAATTATTATGCAATTTCTAATGATGGCATTTGGAATCATTATTTTATTTATTAACCAATAGCTTCAAAAGAACTTTTGCAACGGATATGGCATATGTGCAACATATACAGTAAATATTCATGACAAGAAAAATTTTTCCCAATTTTTTTTCTAAATGTGACGCAGAAAGGGTTAAGCAAGGAGGAATGCAGGTGGTCCACGATACTGTTCCCCTAC
Source organism: Schistocerca nitens (assembly GCF_023898315.1). Classification (NCBI taxonomy): domain Eukaryota; kingdom Metazoa; phylum Arthropoda; class Insecta; order Orthoptera; family Acrididae; genus Schistocerca; species Schistocerca nitens. Next base: position 604,131,363 of record NC_064620.1, on the reverse strand, counting down.
TCTACAGCTGCCATACCGCCTTCGACTACTACCATGGGCCCATGAAGGCCCAGATGAATGTCCACCATATCGTAATACCGTCCCCCGCTCCTCCCCCTCGTCCCCACCCCCACCCGCCTAACCTTAATCCGTGGTACGGTGCTTTTTTTGAGCAGATCTTCTCCTGAATGACAGCGTATCGAGACAAGACGGTCAATCAGGCACAACAAGGATCTTGATTCATGCGAGCAGCCGACACGTTTCCAATCTGAATAGTCCCCTGCCCACCGCATTGCAGCTGTAATTCCTGATGTCGTCGGGTCAACATCATATCACTTACGGGTGTTCTGCTGCGGAGCCCCGTGTTCAGCAGTGTGTGCTGAACAGTGGGCTCCGAAACAGTTGTGCCTGCACCTGCATTTGCCGCCTACCCTGCTGAACAGAGAGCGCAAGCTTTTGACGCCATGTGTTGTGACGAGGGGTGGACATCCAACATATTATCGCCTACTCGTGATTTCACCATCTTTCAACCACTTGGCAAGTATACTCATGGCAGTCGCACGTGAACAGCTTTGTCGTTTCCGAGAAGCTGGTTCCTGGCCACCGGCCCCTAGCAATCTGCCCTTTGTCAAAGTCGGTTTCGTGAGTGGATTTCGCCTTTTGTTGACCGTATCGTCACTACAACAATTCCGCATTCGTCACAGCTCCGCTTACATGCTTCCCTCGCTTGAGCAAATAAATTAGTACCAACAAATATCGTAACGAGCCACACACACACACAGTAAAAGGTTTCAACAACACCGTCCCACATCAGAAAAGTTCAGAAATCGCTGCTGGAGCTTCCAGGGGAAAATCTGACGAGCCAACCGAGCCGACAGCCTAACCTGGCAGACGACTCCAAAATTCAGCAACTAGTTGTCTCCGGGTCAGAGTATCACAGGACCCCACCGGACCTCCCCGTCAGACAGGCAGGAAGAACAAGTAAGCCGACTCCAATTAACCACCACCGCATAGCCAGCACAGCAGCCAGTCGCCTCCGCCCCAGACCACTCTGCTCATATTGCGAGGCACAACAACCGTAGCGCTAGTCACCAGCAGGTCAGGCAGAGCGAACTTCACGTTCCGTGCAGTACCCGGAAAACCAACTACTCTCTCGCTTTCCGCCGGCCACCGCAAACAGACGCCAGCGACGTCATAGCAAATCGCCACTGGAGCGCCACCCGCACCAGGACAGCGAACTACGAGGGCAGTTCAATAAGTAATGCAACACATTTTTTTTCTGAAACAGGGGTTGTTTTATTCAGCATTGAAATACACCAGGTTATTCCCCAATCTTTTAGCTACACAACACTATTTTTCAACGTAATCTCAATTCAATGCTACGGCCTTACGCCACCTTGAAATGAGGGCCTGTATGCCTGCACGGTACCATTCCACTGGTCGATGTCGGAGCCAACGTCGTACTGCATCAATAACTTCTTCATCATCCGCGTAGTGCGTCCCACGGATTGCGTCCTTCATTGGGCCAAACATATGGAAATCCGACGGTGCGAGATCGGGGCTGTAGGGTGCATGAGGAAGAACAGTCCACTGAAGTTTTGTGAGCTCTTCTCGGGTGCGAAGACTTGTGTGAGGTGTTGCGTTGTCATGAAGAAGGAGAAGTTCGTTCTGATTTTTGTGCCTACGAACACGCTGAAGTCGTTTCTTCAATTTCTGAAGAGTAGCACAATACACTTCAGAGTTGATCGTTTGACCATGGGGAAGGACATCGAACAGAATAACCCCTTCAGCGTCCCAGAAGACTGTAACCATGACTTTACCGGCTGAGGGTATGGCTTTAAACTTTTTCTTGGTAGGGGAGTGGGTGTGGCGCCACTCAATTGATTGCCGTTTTGTTTCAGGTTCGAAGTGATGAACCCATGTTTCATCGTCTGTAAAAATCTTTGACAAGAAATTGTCACCCTCAGCCACATGACGAGCAAGCAATTCCGCACAGATGGTTCTCCTTTGCTCTTTATGGTGTTCCGTTAGACAACGAGGGACCCAGCGAGAACAAACCTTTGAATATCCCAACTGGTGAACAATTGTGACAGCACTACCAACAGAGATGTCAAGTTGAGCACTGAGTTGTTTGATGGTGATCCGTCGATCATCTCGAACGAGTGTGTTCGCACGCTCCGCCATTGCAGGAGTCACAGCTGTGCACGGCCGGCCCGCACGCGGGAGATCAGACAGTCTTGCTTGACCTTGCAGCGATGATGACACACGCTTTGCCCAACGACTCACCGTGCTTTTGTCCACTGCCAGATCACCGTAGACATTCTGCAAGCGCCTATGAATATCTGAGATGCCCTGTTTTTCCGCCAAAAGAAACTCGATCACTGCCCATTGTTTGCAACGCACATCCGTTACAGACGCCATTTTAACAGCTCCGTACAGCGCTGCCACCTGTCGGAAGTCAATGAAACTATACGAGACGAAGCGGGAATGTTTGAAAATATTCCACAAGAAATTTCCGGTTTTTTCAACCAAAATTGGCCAAGAAAATAAAAGTGTTGCATTACTTATTGAACTGCCCTCGTATAATCGATTACAGTGCGCGCTGTGAACAAGACCACAGGATAGCGGCGCGCGCCATATCACTCAGTTGACACATACGAAAAGATTTGCGAAGTGATTATGGCCGCTCGACGGAAATTAACATACTTTAAACGCGGAATGGTAGTTGGAGCTAGACGCCTGGGACATTCCATTTCGCAAATCGTTAGAGAATTCAATATTTTGAGATCCACAGTGTCAGGAGCGTGCGAAGAATACCAAATTTCAGGCGTTACGTCTGACCACGGTTAACGCAGTGGCCTTGGCCTTCACTTAACGACCGACAGCAGCGGCATTTGCGTGGAGTTGTCAGTGCTAACATACAGGCTAGCCGCAGAAGTGAGTGTAGGACGTACGACGAACGTTTGGCTTAGGACAGTGCGCCTAAATTTAACGTCAATGGGCTATGGCCGCAGATGACGTACCGAGCGCCTTTCCCAACAACACGACGTTGCCTTCAGCGCCTCTTCTTAGCTCGTTACCATATCGGTTGAACTCTAGACGATTGGAAAATCGTGGCATGGTCAGATGAGTCCCGCTTTCAGTTGGTAAGAGCTCATGGTACGGTTAGAGTGTGCCGCAGACCCCACCAAACCGTGGGCCCAAGTTGTCAATAAGGCATTGTGCAAGCTGTTGGTGGCTTCATAATGATGTAGTCAGTGTTTACATGGAATGCACGGGGTCCTCCGGTCAGATCATCGACTGGGAATGGTTATTTTCGGCTACCTGGAGACCGTCTGCAGCCAGTCATGGACTTCACGTTCAAAAACCAACGGTATCAAGCCAGTGGGCAACAGTTATTCGCGATCGGTTTGAAGAACATTCTGGACAATTTGAGTGAAACATTTTGCCACCCAGATCGCCCGATGTGAATCCTGTCGAACATTTGTAGGATGTAATCGGGAGTACAGTTCGTGAACAACATTGTCCACCGACTGGCAACACTTTCGCCATTATGCACGCGTATACAAGCAGCATGGCTCAATATGTCTGCATGGGACTTTCAGCGTCTTGTCGAGTTGCTGCCCTACGTCGGGAAAAAGGAGGTCCGACTCGACACTAGGAGCCATCCCATGACTTTTGCTACCTCAGTGTAAACCTTGTCTGGCGATCGGTCTAAGGCGCTGCAGTCGTGGACTGTGCGGCTGGTCCCGGCGGAGGTTCGAGTCCTCCCTCGGGCATGGGTGTGTGTGTTTGTCCTTAGGATAATTTAGGTTAAGTAGTGTGTAAGCTTAGGGACTGAAGACCTTAGCAGTTAAGTCCCATAAGATTTCACACACATTTGAACATTTTTGTAAACCTTGCTGTGAGCAGTGGTCGAGATGTTTCGGCTCATCACCGTAAATGGTGTTGTCGTGGCCTTCAGTCCGAAGACTAGTTTGAAGCAGCTCTCCATGCTGCTTTATCCTGTTCAAGCCTCTTCATTTCTGAATAAGCACTGCACCATATACTTCTCAATCTGATGACTGTTTCCATTTCTTGGTCTCTGTCTGCAATTTTTGCTCCCAATACTTCCCTCCAATATTACATTCGTGATCCCTTAATGTCTCAGAATGAGCCCTACCAACCGATCCCTTCTTCTAGTCAGGTTTCCCCACAAATGTCTTTTCTTCCCATTTATATTCAGCACTTCCTTATTAGTTATGTGATATACCCACCTATTCTTCAGCATTCTTCTGTAGCACCACATTTCAAAAGCGTGTATTCTCTTCTTGTCTAAACTGTTTATCATCCATGTATCATGGCTACACTCCATACAGATACTTTCAGAAAAGACTCCCTAAAACTATCCAAAACCATCCACCAATGGCAAGTTCCATGGTTCATGGGAGGGGGAGGGAGCGGGGGCGGGGGGCGGGGGGGGGGGGGGTAGCGTAAATACTTGTGTAATGTAAACGCACTCAAAGAAAAAGTTAAGAACCTAGAAAAAGATGAAATGAGAACGGAACATCGCGAGTTTATTAGGTATTATTTGAGTTGTTATAAAATCAAGATAAATAAAGAACTAAATGGTCAGTGCAAGCACCCTGCCGGGCATTGTCAGTATGAAAGACATCCTGGAGCCTGGTTATGTATGCTCTGATTTGGTGGCGAAAGACGTCCCACGGCAACCATCCGAGATGAGATGGCCTACAGCTGTTGCAAGAATCACCCACTATGCTGTTATTGTCACTGAGATGGATTTGATGTCGCGTTTTACGCCATAGTCGTAATATTAGGGACAGATCGGTGTGACATAGGGTGACGGAAAAGTGTAGAGGTGAGAACTGCACAGGAAGATCGTGTGTCGACTACAGTAAATAGTTTCGAATGGGCGGCTGCAGTAGCTACGCATAGACGAACGAAAGGGCACGTGTCTCGTCGTTGTAGGGATTTATCGATTCTGTTGATGGTACCCATTGATAAGGTCACATTTTCGGCCTCTAGCACGTTTACTTAATTCTAACCTTCGCGGCACGTGTCGGTACAGATAAACAAATGGTCCACTTATATCAGTCCGTATCTAGCAAACGATCTCGTCCACGTTATGTGACTGAAAACTTGTCTGTAGGCTGTGACCTATAAGGCAATCGACACGTGTGTCGAATACAGAATAAAATTTTATGTTGTCTTCCCGCATTAGCGGGCTGATTACTTCATTCGCGAGGCATTTTCCATACTTCTCAGCACGAAAACTCACTTCTGTGACTTGAAGTAAGTCTAAAAACGTAGGAGAAAAGAGCAGCTTCTATAAAGCAGACGTTACTTGTAGTTCACCAACTACTGACTTTAGACAGCAGTTGTCTTATAACGACTTCGGGTACTTTTTATTATTGCCTAAAATGATTTAAAATGAATATATCACTCAATGTAGGAAAACTTGCAGCTTAAAAGAGCATATGTATCATTTCTTCCAATTCTGGGCTTAATTTCTTGCCAACGGAACGGTCTGATCCAACACACTGCAAAGAGGATCTTATGAATACCGTAAGACTTTAACTGTTGCCGTAATATTGTACGATCTTCATAATGACACAACTTTGCACGGTAATTTAAGATGAGAACTGATTATTTCCCCTCTATAGACGTTTGTCGAAATTAAATATAGTTTTTTTTTTAAAGAAATTTTTCGGAATCCTGTTCCCTTCGAAGAGCTCTATTCTGTGATAAAGCACTTTCTACAGCTGCACGATTAATATGGTTTTTACCCACATTTGTAGCTTCACTTTAGCATTTTTCTGTAAATATATGTTAGGTCTGTTAATTAAATAACGTTTCGATCCCACGATGCTAACCATCCTCTCTCTTCACTTCAGTTTAAATTCGCTGCCGTCTGTCTGAAGGACAGGTGTAGGAGGCCTAGTTAAACTTGTCGACTACTGTTACTGTTCTATAAAATTTTGCTCACGGTTCTCCTTGTACAGTCCCTGAAAATATACTAACCGAACCACGATTTCTTTAGATTGTATTGCTACTTTCTTCTTTATAAGTGGTACTCAACTTACGACAGAATATGATAAATGCATTCACGAACACGCTTACATCGACCACGGATGTTTTAATAAAATTGAACTTCAGACAGCTGTAAGGGACGAGTTTCCAGTGACTGACGCACTATTGGGTGTTTCACCTCGACGGAACTATTACTATGGAGAACATACCAAAGTGGATATTAACAACTCGAGCCGTCGAAAAAGTGTTTACAACACTGCACACAATCGCTCTTCCAAGCTATCACTAGCATTGTCTCGATTGTTTCATATTATTTGGATACAGGAGTGAAGAACTTCCTGTTTACTTGATTTCCTTTCTTCAGACGTAGTATTTGAAGACATACACACCGTTCTGTTCACTAACATCTACAACTTGTTTATTCCATTTATATTGAATATATCCGCTCACTTTTCCTTCTATCATTTACACAGCAGTATGTCATTACCTTGCTTTACTCAAACTGAAATCATTCGTTCTCAGCCTTTTACGTATTCAGATGATTTTGATTTATTTTCACATACTCTCTTTTCTATTTTAATTCTTATATCTCTACGAGGGTCGTTCATTAGGTAATACCCCACTTTTTTTTCCTTAAACATATTTATTGTTAAGAGTCAGAATTTGGTGGCAATATGAATCAACGTGTCTTGTTCATGTCCTATTTTTCTACGTAGTCTCTATCACGTTCCATGGCCGTACGCCAATGTTTTGGAAGAGCATGTATTCCCTGTTGGTAAAAGCTCTTGTCATGTACGTGTAGCCATGTCTTCACTGCATGAGTGACACTCTCGTCATCTTCAAAGTGTGTTCCCCATAGAGAATCTTTAAGCGGCCCAAAGAGATGGAAGCGGTTCGAAAATGGCATCCGCACGATTGAGCATGTCTGGAGCAGTGTCTGTGACAGGACGTCCCGAGAGTGGCTGATCCTGGAGCTCTGTTTCTGCATTCCTGAGGCTGTAACTTTCTTCACCAATCGCTCAGCTGTACTTCTATCAACTGCAGCACCGCACACTGCACACAAACGTTTACGGATGTTCACCACGGTTTCTTTTTCTGCAAACAATCATTCAATAACAACACGCTGCTTGTACCGTGAGTCGTATGTAGACGCTATTTTGTCGCTGTACTACGGCTCTGCCATCTGCCATAACGGTTTGAAACTTCACCGGCGCACAGAACGAAGCGAGGAGGGTTCTTGCTGAAGATGAACTCAGTATCATGGAAACGCCGCTGGTATCAAAACTGTCCTCCACAATACCTCAAACCGCACTACATCCAGGAGAAACTCTCTGGAAATGACCAGCCTTGCTCAATTTGGATCGGATCCAAATGGATCGGGAAGATGTGCAGACGCTCTCCTCAGTTGGGAAAAATCTTCCTCGCCATCTTCTGACTGTGCTGCTGAACGCCAGATACTTGTTCAAATCCTGTTAACATGCCCACCATGTGTCTGCAAGGGCCCGTTCCAAGATTCCTGATAGTGACGATTGGAGCGATAAACTGTACGAAATACTTTGATATATGCCAATGATTATTGACATTTCTACTATATTATACTGGAGAGAATTTGATCAAGTGTTCATACGCAGCAGTTTAGTAATTTTTATACATGTACAGCTATTCTTGTGATTCGAAAACTCATAATATAAGCCATACATCGTATAAGCAAGTACATACTGTAATAATTGTAAACCGGAAGTGTCACAATTATTAAAATATTCCGGACATTGGTGTCACGGTGGAACGCATTTCTTCGAGAAATCCAAAGTTTCGTCGCCATTTTGTAACATTTATATCGATTAGGAGCAGGTTTATACTTGGTAACTGTGTATCTACGATTATGAAGAGTGTCTCCTTTGCTAGTTAAGGTCATTGATTTGTGACAGGAAATTTAAAGTTCGTGATGTTTATATGAAAAAAGAGAAATGAGTGTTTAAAATAATGAAATTTTATAATACGTGTATATTTATAAGAAAAACAATGTGTATTGGAAGCTGGTACATCCTTAGGGCACTTGTATTGTAAAATGTAAAAGATGGAGGGAAGTTCCTCCACAACGTAAGCGGCATGGCGCGATGTAAAAGGTGGTTTTGGCGGTCGAACTGTGCGGCTCCTTGGTGTGAACGGTACGCAGTCAGTGGCTAGCCGTTGACAGTACACATCGACGGTGCCAAGGGAGGCAATTGGAAGCCGTTTTGCAAGGAATTTTGCCTCGGATGTGGATTTCGCTGTTGCTTGGTACTCTCGGCAATAATAAATGGTTCTAAAATGTAAAAAAAATCCATCGCCAAGAAGAAATTTTAGTGAGCATTCAAACATCAAGAGCCGTGAGTACAGTTAGCCGCCATGTCGCTTGCCACTAAAACTTCACCACCTCCACTAACTTCGTACTTACAGATATGTATCACAGCATGGACCAGTTAAATTGTGTGAGTGATTTAATAATAATACAAGTGCTATAACTCTGTGTTTGGAACCATATCTTCTTTCCTGATCATGAACCTATGCAGGGCCCTCTCCTAAGTGTTTATAAAACCGAGTATCTTGTTTCAAATGAACTAGTGATTTATTTATGTTTGTCAAATGTGAAAGAATTAGCAAAAGTTGAAGTTAAAAATACAAAAGTGAAGTTAGTTAGAATTATGCTAAAGTACTCTCAGTTTAGTGCAAAGTATCATTTTGCAAAAATACAATGCCAGATTGTGTAAATGTTACTGTCTAAAATACCAGCTTCACAGTTGATGAAAAAGGCAAATAAGTTAAACTTATTTGAACATAATGTAGTCTCAATTACTATCATGAATGATCTTTTTTGGAGTTAATTGAGTTCAGTGTTGAACAATTTGCCTTGAAGAGTAAAATATAAACCATTCCAAGCGAAGCTAAGAATTAACCTTGGTTGAATTAGTCTTTGCTACTGAAATAATCATAGGACTTGACTAGGGACACTATACTAGTTTATGGGTCCCCACCATATTCTTCACATATTAGAAAGATAAGTTGAATAGCATTTCTACTGAGGAAATCTGATATATTTCTATAAATGGGAGTATAAACAGTGTAATTGTGGTATTATTTATTTTATTTGTGTTATTTACATGTCAGTTAAGACAGAAGCCCCTAATGTCCAGATTTACTTCTGCACTGCTTGCATTAACATTTCAGTACTGGTTCAAGTAATGATCTTGAGTGTAACTGTTATTAGTATAAGTTTGGTGCATTTTTGCTTTCTATGATCATTCGTTTATGCATTATTGGTAACTGCTGCTACCCACAGCTCAGCGTGTCCTGTGTCTGCTAGTATCCTGTGCGCTATTCAAAAGGAAATATTAATGGAAGTCACTTCAACAACTAATATTTAATTTTCTTAAACATATATTTTCAAATTCATGTGCCATATTTGGTTGGCGATCGTTAATTTTTTCATTCGTATATGAATTTTACTACTTTCATTAACCCCCAAAGTTAAAGTCTGTGTGGTTTTTTTGTTAGTTGCAATATATTCAAAATTACAGTCAGATACCTTTATCCGTTAGACACATAAGCGGTCGAAATTCAAAAATTCTAAATGCTCTCATAGAGTAACATTAGCTTGTGTCACAACACGTTAGTGTTATAATTTGTAAATGACAAATTTATTAAGTAAAGAGGCTGGGTGTGAACCTGACACTCAAAGAAGCTACAACTTCCATTGAAGTTGTCCTCTGCAGATTGGAACGCAACGTTCGGTTTCTGCAGGAAGTTCTTCGACGACGGCGTAATTGCCCGGATGGTGGTTAAGACTCAAACAGGTTGTAAAATATAGGTTTACCATACGGACGAGTCATTTTTGTATCACGAAATTCAGAAAAAATTACTACAGCTTTTGGTCATCGCCATCACCTTGTTCCTCTTCTGAAGGTTATGCACTTCTGTATAACTGTACGGTTTATAACTGAAAAACAACTGAAACAGCAACTAGCCACAAGTATGGTTCGACAAGGTTTGTCTGGATCAAACCATGACCGGCCTCGGGGTTGTTATGCGTTTCGTTTTGTTTTCTC